>NC_137823.1:51209984-51559984 GCF_963921795.1 Nannobrachium achirus
AAAGGAGTGATAAATGGCGGAGGTTGGGAGGAATCAGGGCAGATGAAAGTTGTTGGGGCTGCTGAAAAATGACTGACGGCTCATTCTAGTCCGGCCTGAGAAAAGGGAATCTAACTTATTCAGTCGGTCCTGTTTCCTTTTTAGCCGTTCTGGAATTCACTTCAAAAAACAGACAAACTTACTGTACCATGAGATGGTAATATCTGTTGTCTCTCATGTAGCCTACAAAGTGATGTGAAGGTGATGATATTCAAACGTTTAATGTCTCGATATCACCAGCCGGGTGGAATTCAGCCAGATAACATTGTATGTCCAAAACTGTTCGTTTTCTATTTATCATAAAATGATTCAAAGTAGTGAAAATAACTGATCTGCCAGCACACCACGCTTCGCACCGTGAGGTGTTGTGTCCTTGTAGATCTGCTATTTTCACTATAGTTTTTTGCTGAATGAAGCAGGGCTTTACTTTACCAAAAAATTTACAAATTTGAAACTTGGAGATACAAGGTTTCTGCCCAACAGTGACGAATTGTTCTGTAATCCTGTCGCTCAAAGCTGTTGTGAAACGGAAACTTTCTATGTTTCATGCAGAGCTTGTAAATTGTTTTGTTTCATTAAGGCCTGCAGCTTATTCCAAGATATAAAAAGCACAGCATGCGGGGAGGTTGACACTGACAGCTTTCTCTGTTTCCACCGATAGGCCTCCCGTACCGTTAACCTGAGCATAACCATAATACTTACTGGTGAGAACTCAGTGTGTTACATTCTTTTCTTCAGATCATGTTTTATACATTGAGTTGAAGGAAGTTGTTGTTAGACAGTTTTGTAAAGAGAAGAGATTGAGCCCCCCTCAACCTCACCCTCCCTACCCTAATGATTATGATTTGGTCCAAGCCAAGGGTGGTGAAACAAACTGAAGGCAAGCCAGCGACAGGGACAACTTAACCTTGGATTGCATGTTCCAACCTCCTGTCCTGTTCCAGGCTAGGGTTTTATCCTGAGCATGTCCACCGGCGACATAGCACAGTGTGTCACCGGACAAACATATTGTCTTTGTCGGGTGGAAACCTTGTATATCCAAAACCGTTCGTTTTATATTTATCATTTTAAAAATTATTGAAACTAGTGAAAACAGCAGATCTACAAGCACACAACGCCTCGCGGTTTCACTACATTTGTGCGATGGTCTTGTATGATGAAGCAGGGCTTTACTTTTAAACATACACATTTGAAACTTGGAGAGAACGAGGTTTCTGCAACGATATTTTTAATGCAATCTGGTTCTCAAACAGTGGTCCTGGGACCCCCAGGGGTCCTTGAGAGATTTCCAGGGGGCACCAACAAAATTACCATCACTGTACATTGCAAGCTTGTAGATCGTCTATTTTCGAATAATGTTGACTCATTTAGACAAATCTCTTATGGGGGTGTCCGACACAAAATCGTTTCAAATTGGGGTCTTCAGCTAAATCCGTATGAATTCGCAGGTCTTTGACATAAAAATGTGGGCATAAACTAGACGCGAGGTGCAGGTGGACGGCGACATTTAACGCTCATTTTCGAGGTTGTATTTATCCAACACAGCATAACCTCTTTGTCATTTGCCCGCAATTTACATTTATAGAATGCACACACCATTATAAGTCACATGGTGTCAGGACATGAGAGAGAGCTCAAAGGAACCCTTGAGACTGCCACTTGGCATTGCTTTATGGGGTATTTTCCCCCAGCACTCCTAGCTAGCTTCTTGCAACCTCACTCCATTTAGTTGTTTTAGTCCCCCTATGGCCGCGTTGCTGATTTTGAATAAGTGCTCAGGGCGAGTGGGGTCAGCTGCAATTTCAGCCGTAGCTAAACTGGTCTATTCTAATGTGAGATCTGAGGTGACTTTGACTTTTGATTAATGACAGCTCTCTCCAAAGGACATATCACACCAGGAAAAAACTTTCCACTGCATAGAAAATCACTTCCAGTAACAAAAATGAAAACAATAAAAAGTAACTGTTATTTATTTTATGCATACAGTATTCCAGTGGTTCTCAACCTTTTCAGGCCTGCCACCCCCAAAATAATCATATTTTTAACTGGGGGGACCCCCCCCTCCCCACCATGACGAGCACTAAGAGTTGAGGCATAACATTTTTTACAACACAGTTCTATTGTAGAAATAGGCGATCTACATGCTCACAACGCCTCGCATTGTGAAGTGTTGTGAGCATGTAGATCGGCTATTTGGCCAGTGTTTAATTTGTCATTTTAGAGGTATTAAAAAGTCCACCAATTGTCACTTTAGAAATCTGCAGATACCATCTATACACTTAAACTTTATGTTGGTTTGTTTACTGTTGATTGAGAAAACAATGTTGCACATTAAGTTGAGAACCACTGCAGTATTCAACACTCACTGTCGACTGACGGACGGACTGACTGACTAACTAACCGACTGACTGACTGCATTCAGCGTGAAATAATACCCAGGTGCCATTACGGGAGGCAAACACTGAAAGTGTTTTGTTATTAAATTATTTGTAGTTTCAAGGCCCCAAAAGCACCACTGCGTGCCTTTTTCTGCTTTTGCATATTTCTATTAGGATGACATCAAGCAAACACACAGAATCTCTCCTGCTGCCGCTTCTCTCCTGTTCCCCCTCTCTCTCTGTCTCTCTCTGTCTCTCTCTCTCTCTCTCTCTCTCTCTCTCTCTCTCTCTCTCTCTCTCTCACAGGCTGTGAACGTAGCGGCCCTAGGGGGATCTATATCCCATGAGCCTTTGGGGCAGAAGGCCCGAGGACACGCTATAGGGAAGTATTGACGGGTTCTGAAGGCTACGCATCACAATATGAATTCTATAAAGTAGATGAAGAACGCGTTGCATAGCGACTAGCGACGCATTGTGAGCTTGCACAGTGGATCCACTATTTTCGAAACTAATTTAGATGTCTTTTTCAAGTGGAAATAAGTGGAATAAGTGGAAAGTGAAACTCGTATTTTCAGAGATGCCTTAAACATTTTTTTAAGTCACCTTAAACATTTTTTTGTTAAGTGAAAATAATTCGGGGATATTGTCCGATAAATGTTTGAAGTTATATCTCACATTAATTAGTTAACTATTGAGAAATAATCAGACTGGGAGGTACTGTAAGCTTCCACTAAACAATTCAAATATATCTGTATGCTGATGTTTTTTAAATAAAATCATATAATACAATGAAAACAATCGAACCCTTAATTTTCTCAGAAAACGTGCCAGCCATACTTTAATACATATTTATAACAAACTACATTATAAACATTACAGTGCATGTATGTTAACCATATATTTTCATCCACAATTACTGGTAGACACTGTGGGTTATAGAGCTGTCAAGTTGTATTAAACATGTTTATACACTTCTTCACTTCTACATATTCAAGATTCAATTGGTTCTGCACTGCATGGCCATGAAAATAATATTAATATAATTTATATTATATTTAAATGTAATTGTGAAAGAAAATGTAAATGTTATTATACGTTTCAGAAAACAACATTTATTTTACACAAAATAAAAAACAAAACAAATACTACAAAACAATCTCGAACAATGAAACCTGTCTTAAGTACGCAGCAGAGAATACAGGGACAGTAATGTAAAGTTCCAGCCTCTGTCTCTATACCCACACTGTGACAGATACTTGGTTTTTGTGACACAGGCCGGGGGTGTCACCAGAAGTAAGAGAGTTAGATTGTGGTACAAAGGTCTCTGTGTCTGTACTCTCCTGTATGATCTTATTATCTGTCAGCCAATTTAACAGAGAGGTCTTTGGGGAGTGACAATGTGGATGTGAAGTAGGTGGAGGGGATGTGAAAGTACACACAAGCACTCACACACACACACACACACACACACCCACGCACACACAGTGGCGTCAGTTCAGAAAAAGCTAAGGTATGGCAACATGACTGGTGTCTTGCACGCGTGCCTTCGCGCGCGTGCAAGACACCAGTCATGTTGCCATACCTTAGCAACAGGCAACAGGCAACAGGCATTTATTTTAAGAAGTACATTTTATTTTTCCCCCCGTTTCTACGGTTTCTTGGGCTGGATATGGTAGCCTGGAACGGTTGTTCAAGTGCAGCTAAACTTTACGTGCCACAATTAACATTAATGCATTGCACCTGTGCAGCTGACCTACGGAACCTGGGAATATACCATCTTGTCAAGATGGGGAGAATGAAGATGTGTAGAATATAATTATAATACCTTGTTAAAGTGACCATTTTGTAAAATTTTGCATTTGTAGTTATTTTACTGTAATTTAACAACATAATGACCAGCACAGATAGACAAAGAGACATTCGTGGATTTATATTTAAAAGAAACTTTTATTTTCTCCCCCTGGACCTCACCCTGTAGACAATATGCCTTCCGGTGTGTTCCAAGATTTCTAGCGGAAGTCTGCGTTTAACGGACGTTACGTCATGCGGTGCGGGTCTGTTTACATTCCCCAGCGAAAAAACTAAAATAGATTGTAGCTCTTAACTACCTCTTAATAGGTGTAACATTGCTTGAATCAATGTTTTTGTTTGTATATTGTTTATTGCGAGCGCAACCGACGGAGCAGGAGACGTAGACCAGAGTTAATTTCGTGCAGGGAATACGTTTGCAGGAACACCGCACCGTGAAAAAATACAGCTTCCGGTGAAATTCCTACGGCGGAAGTTGAACGCTTTCTGCCTTCTATTGTCACCAGGCTTTTCTCTTCGGAGATGAGTAAGCCTGGCTACGCGAGGCTACCTGGACCTAGGGTATGGCATACCCCTGCCATACCCAATTGACGCCCCTGCGCACGCACGCGCACACACACAGACACACACACACACACACACACACACACACACGCACACACACAGACACACGGGCACACACACCTCTGCCTCTCTAATTCATACTGACCTCTGCAGCCCCTCCACAATGCCTGTTTTCGTATTTGATAGAAAAATCGATAGGATGGCTGGCGGAGAACATCCTCCTTGAAGACCTAAAACAGGGAAAGTGTTGCCGGTGGTCAATCTTTTTTCTGTCCACTGACACCGTGCTTCTGATATTGCTAAATGTAGCTAACATGGCATTAATCTGAGGTACAATACAAGAACAAACTCACAGTTCATTTACAGTACCAGCAACATTTGAAGTGGATAGTTAGCATCAAATTTGAGATTACCTACTGTGGTGGTGCTCAAACCTTTTCATGTTGAGGACCACCAAATTGATATGGAGGCTATTAGACAGCAAACCCCCATTCGACAATATTTTGTGCCAGGGACCCCCAGAATAGAATTTGTGTATAACGATTCTAAATTATTCAACCTTTCTCAAAAACAGCAGATGTAAAAGCTCACAGATTAGCTTTTTTTAGGGTAAAATACAGATAAAGCGGTTAAAATGATTGTAATGGCCCCCATGGTTACAGCACACAAATACCGGTACTATACCTTCTTTCAGTGTGGACATGTAGTAATATGTCATTAAACCCTCAATTTGAGGGTGGCCATATAATCATTTAGTGCAGTGGTTTTCATCCTCTTCAGGCGAAGGTGATCCCCCAAAATAATCAGATTTGAACTGGGTTCCTGACCATCTGAGCAGCCTCAGCTGGGTGAAACAGAACTTCCCCTACAGGATTATTACGGTAAAAAAAAGGGATTTTGATAGCATTCAGTTGTATGTGAGCATGATGTAATGCTTGAATCTCATTACACATTTTATTGATGCCACACACTACTGAGGTGAACTTAGACTGGCATTTCCTTTCTTTAAAAAATGAGTATAATCCTAATAAAGTAGAAGGACTCACCATCGTTAAGATGTATTAGTTGAGTGTTGTTATAAGGCCTACAGTAAGATGGCAACAACCATACACAGTAAAATCCTCAGTGTTAATTCTCCCATGTGTATCTGAGAGTGTACAAATGGAACCAAATGGAACCTTATGGGTTCAATTGGTTACATTTGTACACTCTCAGAGTTAAGTACAGTAGCTAGCACATTTCAAGATAATGTTTTATTTGTATTGTTACATATTGCGTACCAGTACATACTGTAACAGTCAAAAATATTTTGTCCCGGTTCCTCATCTGTCCCGTGATATGACTCAGCATGTATGCAATACCGTGCGGCCGAGACATTTATTCTTCCTTCATAAATAACACGTTCATGCCGTACAACATCAGACAGTAACCATACGACGTTCTCGTTTGCGAACCAGGCGGGCTGGATCCAAGGTCAAGCTCCGTGGACAAGACAGGCCTCTCTCATTCCAGTCTTTAGGCCTTTTTTTGGGGAGCAGATGTTGGCGCAGCCAGCTGGACACTGCGACCTTGAGGGAAAATCTCGAAGGGGTCTTTACTGCCAGTATGGGCACCCAACTCTCCCCCTGGCATCCCAGACAGAGCGAGAGCGGGAACATGGTAAGCAAGCGATAGACTGTGTGTGTGCGCGCGTGCGTGCGTGCGTGCGTGAGTGTATGTGTGTGTGCGGCCGGGTATATATGCCCACGTCTACAAAGCAGCATTGTGTGTCATTCAAGCTCCAGTGAAAAGGTACCAGTGAATCAATCACTTGCCCTGTGTAACACCACACTAAATGAAATTCAATGGACTGATTGAGTGAGTGATGGATGATTCGCATTCATACAGCCAGAATTAAGTGATGGAGAAACACTCCGAAGGAGAGCTGGTTAGACCTCTTAGGAACTCAGAGCGTGCATGCGCGCACGCATGTCTGTGTGTGTGTGTGTGTGTGTGTGTGTGTGTGTGTGTGTGTGTGTGTGTGTGTGTGCGTGTGTGCGTGCCGCATGCGTGTGTGTGTGTTGGAAGAATGTAGACATGGTGTATACAGTGTGAAGACTGAGTGCCCCGAGGAGCTCATGCGCACGTACTGTATCCACATCTGCTCTCTCAAGATGCAGCGGGGTGTGTGTGCGTCTTTTTATCTCATGCACGTGCACGCGCGTGCATGTGTGCATTCGAGTTTGCTGTAGTAGGTTGCACCACTTTGTGTACAGTGTGTGTGTGCGCGCACTCATACGCGCACGTCTGTGTGTGTGTGTGTGTGTGCGTGCGCATGCCTGTGTGTGTGTGTGTGCGCGTGTGCGTGCGTGGCTACCATCTGGGCAGCACATCAGGGGCACGCCTGGACTGCACGGTGAGCCAGTCCACTTTTAATCTGCCCAGTGCCCTCTCCCCACTAAGGAAGGTCACCGCGTCGGCAAGGACAGTACTGTCACCCCCATAACACCAACAGTGGGGGTCGGCGCTGGCTATCCATAATAGATGGCAGCTGGCTTTAGTGTACTCCTTCACTTTGCCTGGGGCGGCGGCGTGAGCCCATCTTTCATTCCCACCACTCCGCCGAGCTAATGTGCTGTGTTAATGCTTGTGCGGAATCAGGAGGAGTGCTCAATCGTGTGTCATCCCCGTCGCAGCCGAGCATGCGTGTCATTGCCAAAATAGGACAGAAGGTGTTCCGAAAGCGACAAAAGGGAAAGCGCGGCATTGTTCGGTCTGGAAGCATCACAGCGCTCGAGCCTCAGTTAAACTTAGTCGGTACGTGGCACGGGTGGCACGGGTATCGTGCGCACGGAAATAGCCGATCTACAAGCTCTGGTCGCAGAGCAACGCACTTTGAGCTCGTCAGTCGGCTATTTTCTGTGTAACACAGCGGCGCGCAACAAAATACGATTGAGGCTTTTACAGTGATGTCAACTTGTGAGCCGTGTTACAGTCACATCGGATAAGGTGATCGCTCTTGTCCCGAGGATGCTTTTAGGAAACCCAAACCGTGGTCGGTTTCTCTAATCACAAAAGTCTGTGTCCTTGTGATCTCATCGTTATTTGAAACTTCCTGTTGGTCTCTTGTGTTTCAAAAATGATAACTCTATTGTATGCAGAAAAGTGGCAACACAAAGCCGCATAGGTGCTTAGTGATTTTGCCAAAATGTATCAAAAATGACACTGCTTTTAACAGTTTAGCAGTTTGACTTGGATATAAAGCACGATATCCAAGAGCTGTTTTTTCCTCCACCCCAGTTTGCCAGGGAGACCAAAAACCATTTTAAATGCAAATGACCTAAATAAGATTAGCGAGGTAGGCAGTCCACTCCCTGTTAATTATCACACGCTGTAGTCAATTAACAATGTTAACGATGGGACACTTAGTGAGCGTTAACCCAATTTACCGCAGCTAAGAGATGGGCAGACACAGTTTCAAGGGGTAACTTAAGGGAGGCTGGGGGCCGCGATTTTTATTTAGGCTCGTCACAGGAGCACAGAGGCGAGCGATTTCAGGTCGACTGCTATTCAGGAATGAAGTTTGTGCTCTTGGCTACGGCTGTCAGGAAACTGGAACTTGAGCACGAGCGGTGATCAAATGAGATGTCCACTCTCGCTCCGTCTAGTCCAGCGGTTCTCAAATTGGGGTCCGACGACCCCTGGGGGTCCTTGAGGGGGTTCCAGGGGGTCCCCAGCAGAATGATGAACAGCGTTTAACTCTTAAACCCTATTTTATTTTCTGGCTATTCCAAAACAGCGAATCTACAAGCACATTGCGTTATGATGCTACGCGTCTTGAGATGTAGATGGGATATTTTAAAATAATGTTGACAAATCTTTTCTTAATGGGGTCCATAGCACAAAATTTGTTTTAATGGGGTCTCAATGAATTGAGTACGAAAGAACCCCAATGTATAGTGCTTTCTTGGGTTTAAATCCTATTAGTAGACCTCGTATTCGAATTGTACTGTCATGTCTTTTCCTATGCTAAATGCTTATAATGTGGCTAAATTACATATCAATGTGGTGGTCCTTGTCATGTAAATGTTTGAGAAACACTGGTCTAGTCCTCCCCCCACCTCCCCCCACTCCCCGACCCCTGCTTAACCCCAACGTATTGTTGAACAAGCAGGCTGGTAAGGAAGAAAGCTTTATGGCCTGGTTATGGGGATGCAGGCAGGCCATGGTGGGAGTCAGGGGCGTCACACCAAATTCTGGGCCCTGGGTACAAGGATTCACTGCGGGGCCCCCCATGAATGTTAACTATTGAAAAATAGCAGATATACAAGCTCACAGCGCGGCACCGAGTGCTGCGCTGCGAGCTTGTAGATCTGCTATTTTTGAAACATTTTGAAAATGTGTGCAAGAAACCGTGGTGCTCAAACCTTTTCATGTCAAGGACCCCCAAGATGATATGTATTTGGCCACGGACCCTCATCTCAAAACATTTAGTTCCAGGGACCCCCCAGAAGCAAAAAATACATATATTCAAGATTTTCACGACTTTTCAAAAATAGCAGATCTACAAGCTCGCAGCGCGGCACTCGGTGCCGCGCTGTGAGCTTGTATATCTGCTATTTTTCAATAGCTAATGTTACTAGGGCCCCTCCACCTTGGGCCCTGGTATCTCAGTCCCTCTCCCCCCCCCCCCTTGTGGCGCCCCTGGTGGGAGTGTAGGAGTGAAACCCATCCGCTGGTAATTAGAGATCGTCAACAGAGATGGTGATTTCTAACCGCTAACAGGATTAGCCGTGGCCGTGAGGAAGGCGTGCTCCGATTTAACAGTTGTCACTACACCTTGGTGGTGAGGGGCAGCATGGGTGAGTGACAGGTCGAAGGAGGAGGACCTCATCATGTGTGAAAGGTGTGTGTGTGTGTGTGTGTGTGTGTGTGTGTGTGTGTGTGTGTGTGTGTGTGTGTGTGTGTGTGTGTGTGTGTGTGTGTGTGTGTGTGTGTGTGTGTGTTTGTGTGTGTGAGAGGGATGGGACGATACACAATGTTATCGTTTATCGTGATAAAAAACACTCACGATAAATCGTATCGTGGAGATTTTATTTTCTCGTGATATTGTCCTTCGTCATGCACAGGGATCAATTCACGTTTTATTTATCTGTCACCATTTTTAACTCTCTATAATTGGTAAAGGTATAATATGTACGTACTTGATAGTCTTTTTTTCACTATCAAATGTCTTTGCCAAAAAATAGCTGATCTACAAGCTCACAACACGTCGCAACGCGACGTGTTGCGTATGATGTATTACTTTGTGCTGTCCTTGCTTATTGTAAATCGCTCTGGATTAAGAGTGTCTGCTAAATGCCTAAATTGTAAAGTAAGTGTGTGTGTGTGCGTGCGTGCGTGCGTGCGTGCGTGTGTGTGTGTAGTACAGTATATCTTCTTAAAGGAAGATTTGTTATGTTGTGTTATTAGATTCCCCGGTATTATATTCCTAAGTCCTTTTTTGTATTCATCAAAGCCACCCAAGTGTGACTTGATACTATTAGCTCCATTTCTGTTAAAAGACCATCATTGATATTGCTACCACTTTATCCCATGGACAGATTAATTAATGTATGCAATGTTTTTTTTAATTAATGCATTGAATTAAAATAACAGCGTCTCTTAATGGTACAGATGTCAGAGAGTGTTAACCAAAATACAAATGAATCAATTAATTACAGCTTCAGTCAAATTAAGAAAAACTTGAGAAACTTATGGTGTTTTAGATTTAGACACTTGTGGTATGTTTTACATCTTGAATCAACGCTACAATCAGTTTTTGGTTGTGAAATAGCTTTTTCCAAGAAAGGAAAGGGGGGGGGGTAAAAAAAGAAAAACTACATAATATAAAATGTGACCAAGATGTATCTGTTATCAATAATGATAAAATATCATCCATGATACTGCAGGAAAATGATCTATTGCCTTGTTCTGTATACTGGTTGCCCAGCCTATTTGATATTGATTTTAATCTTATTCGCTATCTTCCTCTTTCAGCTACTGTGTAAGGGATTGCATCCTCTTCATTGAGAGGTGCATACAGTAGCCAAAAAAAAAAAAAAAAAAGACTCTTGCCACACTACACCGTATGCTTAGGAGAACTGGCTGAGGTCCGGATATAAAAATGAGCTTCTCTTGCAAGATAAAGCAGGCTTAAATGAGTAGTTCACCCCCAAAATGACTTTTAATCTATTGATTACTCATGCCATGGAGACTTGAGTTCAATAATATTTTTGTTTTTTTGTCACATTCCTAAGACAAAAATGTGATAACAATAAATTTACCCCCATTCGTTCCGGATGGGGACCCGTTTCGAAACAATTTTTTGTCTTAGGAATGTGACAAAAAACAAAAAATATTATTGAACTAATCAATAGAAAAAAAGTCATTTTGGGGGTGAACTACTCCTTTAAGTACTGCCTTTTTACAGTCAAGTGACTCTGTGTACCAGTTAGTTCTAAACTATAGACTCATAAATAATGTTTCTATTTATTTCATTTAGGACACAATGTGTAAGTATTAGTACATTTGTTTCAGCTGAGATACAGTAGCTGTACTTTTCTTTCTTCTTTTCACAGTTGTATTCATACTGTAGAATAGATCTTAGTTAGTTCACTTGGGCATTTGACTAAGCACTAGGGAAGGGACTATATGAAAATTTCATATCACGATTATTGTGACAAAAGAAATCACGATTTAAGATATTAGCGTCAAAATTCATTATCCTGGGGCGGAACATGATTTGCCAAAAAATAGCAGATCTACAAGCTCACAATGCGTTGCAACGCAACGCGTTGTGAGCTTGTAGATCGGCTATTTTTTGGCTAAAACATTTGATAGAGAGTGAGAAAAAGACTGTATCATATATTATAAGTACCTACCTTTTACCAATAGAGGGTTTAAATGGTACCGGATATGCAACTCTGCAAATAAAGGGTGAATTGATTACAGTGCACGACGGAGGACGATATCACAATAAATTAAATCTCCACGATACGATTATCTTGAGTGTTTTTTTATCGCGATAAACGGTAATATCGCTTATCATTCCATCCCTACTAAGCACGTTGACTAATCCTGACATAAACTGTTGATGCACATAAAGACGTGATATGGTGCTAATGTTCTGCTCAGTTTCCCCATTAGAAAGTAAAATCCTTTCCATTTATATGTCTGAGCGAAATGGAAACCACCTACATTTTGCCTACATTTCGTGAACTCTGAGTGAAATGCACGCAGCAGGACTGCGTACCGCGCAGGGGCGTCAATTGGGTATGGCAGGGGAATGCAGCTGCCATACCCTGGGTCCAGGGGGGAGAATAAAAGTTACTTTTAAATATAAATCTATGAATGTCTCTTTGTCTATCTGTGGTGGTTAGTCACTTTAACAAGGTATCATAATTATATTCTCCACACTTTTATTCTCCCCATCTTGAAAAAATGGTATATTCCCAGGTTCTGCAGGTCAGCTGCACAGGTGCAATGCATTATTGTTAATTGTGGCACGTTTACTATTTTATGCCAAGTTTAGCTGCACTTGAACAAACGGTAGAAATGGGGGAAAAATAGAATGTACTTCTTAAAATAAATGTATCATGCCTGTATGGCAACATGACTTGCATCTTGCATGCGCGCCTTCGCGTGCGACACCAGTCATGTTGTCATACCTTAGGTTTTTCTGAACTGACGCCACTGGTACCGCGCGTGTACATTGGTACGCAGTACACACCAGGCGTCAGTCTCCATTTGATGCAGGACGCGTGCTGCTCCCTCGCTCACTGACTGGATGCAGGTGGTGGTGACATTCAGGCGTCTCTATCAGACACGCTCACTCCAAAATGACACATGTGCCCCTCTAACATAAATCATCATCACACTTTGGCCCCGCCCACGCCATTTTCATCTGTAACCTGAGATCCGAGCGTCAGCAGGAAGTGCATTGGTGTGAGCGGCCTATTGATCATTGATCTGGCGCCATCGATCCAAAGCCTGCCCCCCCTCTCCCTCCAGCCACGCCGCTCTCCCAGGCAGGAGCATATAACGCCGTTGTCGGGTGGAAACCTTGTATGTCCAAGACCGTTCGTTTTGTATTTATCATTTTAAAAATGAACTAAACTAGCGAAAACAGCAGATCTACAAGCACACAACACCGGTGCGAGGCGTTGTGTGCTTGTAGATCGGCTGTTTTCACTACTTTTGTGCGACAGCCTTGTATGATGAAGCAGGGCTTTACTTTGCGAAAGAACGTACAAATTTGAAACTTGGAGATAGGAGGTTTCCACCCGACAACGGCGATATAACGTCGTTGTCGGGTGGTAACCACGTATGTCCAAAACGGTTTGTTTTGTATTTATTTTAAAAATGATTTCAACCAGTGTTTCTCAAATGGGGGTGCGTGTACCCCTAGGGGTACGTGGTTGTACTGCAGGGGGTATGTGAGGGGAAAAAAAACTAGAAAATGTGAATATGTATTTCATTGTTATGGTCAATGATAAAACATCGACAGACTTTGTGTGAACCTGCTCATTTGTAAATTGTTAAACCAAATTACATAATACCTTGATTAGTACAACTGTTATCGAATGGAAAGCAAAGTTTATTTGGCATTATGCTGTTTTATTTAGAAAATATTGGCATGGGAACTGGAATTTTTCTATGTCCATTTTTCTAAGCAAAATCCTGTAGTCAGGGGAAGGGGGTACTCGGCTTCAGAAATCAGTACTGGCAGCAAAACATTTTGAGAACCACTCATTTAAACTAGTGAAAATAGCCGAGGCGTTGTGTGCTTGTAGGTCAGCTATTTTCACTTTTGTGCAAAACTTTTATATGATGAAGTAAGGCTTTAATTGACCAAAAAAAAAAACATACACACTTGAAATTTGGAGATGCGAGGTTTCTGCCGGACAGTGACGATAATCCTCTTGGATTCATGGGGACACTCCTGTTCATCTTTTGACTCCAGTTCCTACCCCAGCGGAATAACCTCCTATTGGGCCATATAATGAGAATAGATGGCAGTTCGTGCTGCCATGGGTATCTCACCCCGCCTTGTTTGATTTATCGCTCGTGATCGATATTCCTGACTTTGGGCGCATCCTTTGTTCTCTCTGCAGAGGGCTTTGAGTCGGTAAAAGTTGTAAGACAACGTGGTCAAATCCATTCCCGAGTTTAGCTGCTCGATAGGAGCGACGAGCAGGTGTTTCATGTTTTGTTGTCTAAACTTATTTTTTTCCTGATGTGAGCAACAGTGTTATTAACGTTTTATTAACTTACCTTTTGCCACAAGCAGCAACTTAAAATGTGACTGTTTCCAGAAAAGCATAATTGAACTATGAACTGTTTATACGGTGGAGCTATACTATATGTATATCACAGCAGAGCAGAGATAATTTCTTAGAGAAATGTATGACCATTTGCGGCTACTAATACTGTTGTTGATGATCTCTGAAATGAATGAGAAAATATGTGGTGGTCTGTAGCCTATTTTACCTCATAACACCTCTTGATGAAAAATCCCACCAGTCGGAGTGAGCGGTGCCTTAGGTCGCACAACAGCGCCACTGAACGCAAGGCCACTGTATTGCAGCTGTTGAGGCCGTACTCATGCATACAGACAGACTGACATACACACACGGTCAGTTGTTGGAGCGACTGGCACAGCAAAAAAAAAGAAGAAAAAAGAAAATCCCTAAAGATTTATAGGGAGGCGTTAAGCACTGATCTCTTTATCTGTGGCCGATGGTACATATCGGCTCATACGCATATAATCAGCAGATCAATAAACACATGATTTACAAACTGCGCCGTGGGTAATCAATGGGTATAAAAGTGTATGAAATATGCATTACAGGGAATTTGCTATGGTCACTGGCCGACAGATGTAGATAAATGGTCAAGCCATTTATATTCGTCAGTATTGATTATACGATCCTGAGAGTTCACTAGAATCGTCTGTCTTCCCCTCTGCTTTCACTCTGTCTTTTCTGATCTCTGATTTATGATCCCGGAGGTCAGCCAGAAAGTGATTGGTTAAAGCATTACTCGGGCACAAAACAAGATCCAAAAATACTCGCGGAAATGTCAGCTACAGTAAATGGTGCGTTTATATAGTAGGGCATTCACCAAATATCCGAATGTTCGAGTATTCGAATATCAAAGCCACTATTCAACGTTGTTCACAGAAGTCGGATATTCGCTTATTTTTATTTTTTTATTGTTTTCTCTTTAAAAAATATATAGTTTATAAAGCTTGGCGAGATAAGAATGAGTTGTCAATGCCCCTGGTGGATGAATTTGTTAATGCTCTATACCAGGGGTTCTCAAACCTTTTTAGGCTGTGACCCCCAAAATAAACATATTTGAACTGGGGACCCCCACCCTGACAAGCACTTGGAATTGTAGGTATTAATGTGACTCGGTTCCACAATCCACAGATAAATATTGTGAAAATAGCAGCTCTCATGCTCACAACGCCTCGCGTTGCGAGGCGTTAATATTCGACTATTCGAATACTTTGAGGTCAAATAATTCGAATACTAAAAATCACTGCCCTAGTAAATGGTGCATTTTTATAGCACCTTTATCCAAGGCGCTTTACAGATAATGTGCATTACATTCACCCATTCACACACACACACGCACGCACGCACGCACGCACGCACACATTCATACACCGATGGCGGAGGAAACCATGCAAGGCAAGCAACCTGCTCACCGGGAGCAACTAGGGGTTCAGAGTCTTGCTCAAGGACTCTTCGACACTAACTCTGGGGGAGCCCGGGATTGAACTGGGAACCCTTTGGGAACCCTCTGTGTTCTAATGACGGTTTCTCTACCCCTGAGCCAATATATTGACCCAGTATATTGGTAGAGGCAGTTTTCATGAAGACATTATTTCTAATACACAAATATCAGTAAGAATACTTACAGTAAATGCTCAAAAACTGTAATATGCGGGTAAAAGAAGATGAACAGTCAATTATTGAATAAGGATATACAGTATAGGATTTTAATCAAATTTTACTGTGTAATTTATAGAATTTTAACCTTGCACTCAGTAAAATTGTATTCAAATCCTACTAAAAAGTTACCAGTGTTTTCCCTTATTTATTTTTTTTTACATTGTTTTGCACCCCTTTGTACTGTCTGAAAGTTGACCATGAAGTGATATAACGGCAATTTTTGACATTATGAAAACTTTTGAAAAAGGAAACTAGGGACACTATAGGTTGAAAGTGGTTAAATGAACACTGAGTATTACAGGGTGTAGAGCTTCATTACTCCATTCCCTCTCTCTCCTCCTTGCTTCATGCCACTTGCTTTTAGAGTAGTCTTAATAACCTCTCACGGTTGAGAATCTCCACAAGTCTGCGCGGTGCGCGCGGTGCGCGCGGCGCGCGCGAGTATGGCTATTGCTTGTCATTAGAATAACAAATGCACCGGGGCTCTTGATTTAGTGTGGCGCTCTGGCCCCTGATGTATATTAATACCACAACGCTATGCCTCTTACCCGGGGTTCATCATTCATCCGGGGCAAAAGAGGTGGAATTGAAAAGCAGCCCTTGTTTTTGCTGGAACCCTCAGATCATAGTCATTTATTGTGCCTTGAGACAGGGCAGCCCCTTCCGCACGTCCTTCACCTCCGCGCGCCATGCCAGCCCCTATTATGTCCCCTCAAAGTGCTTGTGTGTTTGTTTTGTGACACAAAGGCATGTTACACGGGATGGAAGATTTAGGCCTAGAATTATTGACTGCTTTAACTGTTGAAACCAGTAAGACTCCCTAATCGGGAGATAAGCGACCGTAGGTCACATGTATACACAAAGAGGGCAAAAATGTGTTTTTCCAAAATCTTCCTGAGCCATGTTGATGACATGAGTGTAGACATACTGTGTAGTGATTTTCGTGATTTTAGGGCAAAATCTGTAGGAGCAGTGTCCAAAAATGTGTTTTTAAAAATCGGCCTGAAGGTGGCGCTATATGGGACAGATTCATGTTGATGGGATAAGTGTAGACATACTGTGTAGCAATTTGCGTGATTTTAGGGCCAAAACTGTAGGAGCAGTGGCCAAAAATGTGTTTTAAAAATCGGCCTGTAGGTGGCGCTAGAAGAGGGCCATGTGAGAAATGAGGGGTGGGGTCTCCGCGTTGCCTTGGCGGACGAATAGGTACCGGCCCCGGCTCTCCCGGACGCTCCTAGGCCGAGTTAGGGCATTTTATGTGAGCTGCAGTGGAGGGGGTCCTCCACTGGGGGCGCCACCACTTTTGCATCCGTTCTGGAGTACCAGGAGTGGGTGGTCCCCGGGAATTCCCCGTGAGCAGCCCCGTGGGGGTGGTCATTTGGTCATTTTTGCACATTTGGTATTTTTTTTACACCTGGGGGTCCCCCAGGGACCTGGGGGTCCCTGGAACTCCGGGGGTCCTTGGAGATTGTAGTTTGGCAGGCAAGGAGTTTGTGTGCAAAATGTGGCATGGATCGGGGCAACGGTTGCGGAGATATGAGCAGGGCAAAAGTGTGACGTGTGAGGTGTGACGGACTGACGCACGGACACCTGGTGGAGCTTTCTGTAGTAAGTGCGACCTACGGTCGCAAAAATAGCAGATAAGCTCACAGCGCGGCACCGAGTCCCTGGAACTAAATATTTTGAGATGGGGGTCCGTGGCCAAATACATTTTGGGGGTCCTTCTCATGAAAAGGTTTGAGAACCACTGACATAGCGGTGTCTCAAGAACAGACTAACTGAGCTCCATTTAAGTGAAAAGGACCATTTCTTTGACGATGGCTATAGCGAGATTGCTGACATAAAAACATAGGTTTTTTTTCAAAAAAACCTTAGAAGGATTCAAAAGACACTTATAGAATCGGGTCAAAAAATTCAAATTTTCACGATTTTTCAAAAATAGCAGATCTACAAGCTCGCAGCCGCGCTGCGAGCTTGTATATCTGCTATTTTTCAATAGTTAAAGCAGTCAATAATCCTAGGCCTAAATGGGTTAAGAGCAAAATCAAATGTTGACCATGTGTGGGAAGAGAGCAATACAATGAGAGCAAATCTTTGTTTGTAGTTCCTAATCGTTAACTCATAGTTTAAGGAAGAAGGATAAGGTAGACCTTTATTGGTCCCATGGGGGGAGATTCTGTTTTCAGCTCCACCCATCTGATGGCTGCTCAGATGGTCATGATGAGCGCAGTGGGGGGGGGGGGGGGGGGGGGGCTGTTAGGGGTTGAGTGTCTTGCTCATGGACACTTTGACACTATACTGTATGCTGGGTTGGCCGGGAGGTGAACAGTGACATTCTGATTACCAGATGCCCTCTCTCCCTAATAAGCTTAAGCTACGGCCTCCCGACATATAATATAGTATATAATATATTCATTACTATTATATTGCGACCGAAGTTCGCAGTTTACTATGAGAAACGTCACAGCTTGTCCGTGTTTGTCTGTCCGTGTAGACGTGTACACATTTTTACGGTCTATGCCACTCTGACATCATGCTCTGATGTCACTGTGATGTCAGGGGAACCACTATACCAGAATGGGTTTGCCACTCTGACATCACGCTCTGGCTTCACTGTGATGTCACACGAACAGAATCCCTTTTATGCCCATATATGGAGTTCCCTGATGTCATCAATATTAATGATGTCCTGTTAGAGAGATCCCTGTGATGCCAGGGGGAACAAATCCCTTTTATGCCCATATATGGAGATATGGAGATCCCTGTGATGCCAGGGGAACAAATCCCTTGTATGCCCATATATGGAGATCCCTGATGTCCACATCCCTGATGTCCACATCACTGTGGCGCGACCTCGTCCTTTAGGGCGGGGTCGCTTGTCGCCCTGAGGCGTCTTACTAGTTATTATAATTATTTTGTTTTAAACAAAGCCTAGTTGTTATGGCCTTCTTATTTGTGTTGTGTCAATGCCATATATATATTTTTTTCTTTTTCTTTTTTTTTCTTTTTTTCTCCTGTTTTTTCTCCTATTTTTTTCAGAAACAGACCAAAGGAATATAAAAGATTTGCATTTCATCTGCTAGTCTGCTAGGATTTTTTAATCACGTCTCTCTCCAACTCTCCTACCCAGCGCTCTTCCCATTTAAGTCTGGTGACATTCTCATCGAGTGAGTGGCGCCGTTCTGAGCTTGGTTAAGTGATGACTGCTGGTGACAGATCGCTCCGACCGACACCACATCGCTAGCACTTCTCTCCCAGACAGTCCTTCCTCCCCTTTTCATCTCTTCCTGAGTGGACGCGAGGGCTCACCCAGCGGCACAAGACAAATAACGCTGTCAGGCCATCACTCTTTGCCAACCACCAGGCAGCTTACATTTCAGTTGACTGTGGTCCGTCTAGTACCCAGCCTCAGCATCACCTCTGCTTCCTCGCTCGCTCCCTCACTCGCTGCTGTCCCCCATGGGAATCACTTGAGTCTGGTTACAAACATGCGTGAGCAAGCCACATGTACCGTATACACACGAAAAACAAGCCCTTTTACACACTGTCTGCTTTAAAGCATCCGACAGTTTTTTTAACCAGCTCGTATGTATGGTACAAACCTCGTATCTCTGAGTTTCAAATGTGTATGTTATTTCCCAACTTTACACACAAGGCCGTCGGACAAAAGTAGTGAAAACAGCAGATCTACAAGCCTCGCACCGCGAGGTGTCGTGTGCGGTTGTTTCCACTAGTTTCGATCATTTTTGAAGCGGTGAAAGCCGCTTCCAAGGAGTGGCTTTGTGTGTCCCGTGCGTTTAGGATTGAGGATTGGTCAAGCTTCACATGACAATTTGGCCCTCCAGATAAAATCATTCAGAATTCAGAATTCATAAAAATATAGAACTAAAGCACATAGAAAGTATAGATCTAGAACACAGATTTCATAGCTCTAGAACACATAGAATAAAAATTCACCACTTCAAGGGATATTACTCTTTCAAAGTCATTTTATCATCTAATCAGGCTTTTATGAACACCCTGAACAGTTTTTAATTTGCTTGATTCAATATTTAGATATTTGATGTAAATGTTACCAGGCCCGACACGCCCAGGCCCTCTCCACATACACACCCATTGTAACTTCAAACTCCATTTTAACCGTGATAAATTCATTAAAAACAACCATTATTTTTTCTGGTGACTCAAACTACCCTCCTAATACGTGAGCAGGCCGTGTTTTTTCGATAACTTTTTTCATTTATTTTTAATAATCCATTTTTGTATTAAATATTTTTCATTTTCCCAAATAATTATTAAAAATTAATGAAAAAAGTTATCGAAAAAACACGGCCTGCTCACGAATTAGGAGGGTAGTATGAGTCAACAGAAAAAACAACGGGTGTTTTTAATGAATCTATCATGGTTAAAATGGAGTTTGAAGTTACAATGGGTGTGTATGTGGAGAGGGCCTGGGCGTGTCGGGCCTGGTAACATTTACATCAAATATCTAAATATTGA
This sequence comes from Nannobrachium achirus, assembly GCF_963921795.1. Lineage (NCBI taxonomy): Eukaryota > Metazoa > Chordata > Actinopteri > Myctophiformes > Myctophidae > Nannobrachium > Nannobrachium achirus. The sequence continues at coordinate 51,230,257 of NC_137823.1, forward strand.
ATCAAGCAAATTAAAAACTGTTCAGGGTGTTCATAAAAGCCTGATTAGACGATAAAATGACTTTGAAAGTGTAATATCCCTTTCACTTTGTTAAAATGATAAATAGAAAACAAACGGTTTTGGACATACCGGTACGAGGTTTCCGCCCGACAACGACGATTTGCTAAACTACTTTTACAGATATCCTCTCTTAACTGATTGAGCTACATACTTAAACTAATCTAACTTGATTCTCAAAAAAACAAAAAGAGAAAGCCGTAATACTGTGGGAGGTCTTCTATTGTTAGCTAAGTAAATGGGCTGTTTGTAATGGCCTATAACTACTATTCCTGCGTTTTGCTCAAGAGAATACGGATGTGAGTGCGCTCGTGTGAAAGAGTAAGTGTGGCTGAGTCTAGACTCATGAATCGTAACTTCACAGGTGCTCTCAGGGAATCCTGAGGCCGCACTCCCCCCCCCCTGCCACCGCCCAGGGCAAATTATGCTTTTCTGAAGTGCAAATTTGCATCCCATGTACTTGTTGTATTGTAGTTTAGTTCTGTGCGTGTGGGCGTGCTTTGCGGATGTGTGGGTGGGTGGATATGCGCGTGCATATGTACAAGTGCACATCAGTAATTCTGCGCGTGCACACTCCCCCCGTAACTTAACTTAAAAGCCTTTGTGCATCTAACTCCACAGGCACCCCAGTGCGGTAGGTAGCAGTCAAATACAATAACATCAGAAAGCTCTGCTACCTTGTGCTCGCTGGGTCCATAGAAGAGACCCTCTATAACACACAGTAGACTAAAAAAAACATACCTTCAATTAAATGACGATTAGTCTATGTTTGGGTCCCTTGGGTTCTTTGCACTCGCCACAAACTATCCTTTTTATTTCAATCCACCCATAATAAAAGTTCTTAACTTATAACACCCAAAATGGCTCTCTTATGGTTTTTAAGGACATGATACCTCAAGTTTTAACAGGCTGTATATACCGGTAACTGTCAGATTATGGGAAGACATGGCCCATAAGACTCTTGCACTCCAAGGAGACAGCAGGGCATTCACCAAATATTCGAATATTCGAGTATTCGAATATCAAAGTCATTATTCGATGTTGTTCACCAAAGTCGAATATTCGCTTATTTTCATTTTTTTTTTTATTGTTTTCTCTTTAACTCTTTGAGTGCCAGCGCCCTCTAGGGGCCAAAGAATGCCAGCGCATCTCTCATAGGCGAGCGATTTAGCTTCCAGGACTTCAGCTTCCAGGACCTGACGTGCTCACGTTCATGCACGGCATGGAAATGTCCCGGATGAAGATGCTAACAGAATGGCTATTCCCATTTTGTCATCTAAAAGATCATTTTTGGGCGATTTCGCCGTAAATAAACCTCGCGCCGCTTTCCTAAAACACAAAAAAGAGATATAAGCCTTTAAAGATGCGGTCTTTCATTGGATTAGGCGGAGATTGGCGATTGCGTTCGCAAATTACGGCCGGCCGGGACGTTGTTAGCTTTCGGCTAGTAGCTACAAAAATCAAGCCAGGCTTCAGAAGGCCTCTTATCATTTTATTCATTTAATTAAATAAAGCCGAACTACTTCGGGATCGGCACACTCGTGTACTCATCGGAAGCGGCGCAGAACATCGGGTGAACATTGGGGAGCTCAAAAATGTATTTTAAACCATTTTTAATGGAATATATCGTCGGACAGAGTAGAACGGCTAGCTGGCTAGCGGCTAGCGAGCCAGGACCACCCACGACTCTACAAGCAGCTCGGGGTAAGTGAATTAATAAAAAAAAGATTGTATTGGATTGAAATAAAGCCGAACTAGTTCGGGATCGGCACCAGATGAGTTAAAAAATATATAGTTTTTAAAGCTTGGCTAGATAGGAAGTCATAAGAATGAGTTGTCAATGCCCCTGGTGGATGAATTTGTTAATGCTCTATACCAGGGGTTCTCAAACCTTTTTAGGCCGTGACCCCCAAAATAAACGTATTTGAACTGGGGACCCCCACCCTGACAAGCACTTGGAATTGTAGGTATTACATTTAATGTGACTCGGTTTCCTTAGATGAATATTGTGAAAATAGCAGATCTACATGCTCACAACGCCTCGCAACGCTCGGCTATTTTCACAATGTTTGCCTCTTGCTTACTTAATGTTTGACAGTTTGGCCAGTTTGGCCAGTCCTGTCGAATATTCGACTATTCGAATACTTTGAGGTAGAATAATTCGAATACTAAAAATCACTATTCGTGAATGCCCTAGGAGACAGCAGAGCACTCTTACAACCATCAGAAAGTCCCATGATATTGTCTGTTCTAATATAGTAGGTGATTAGTCAATCATACCAAGCTATGTTCATTTAAACAAGCGCCTCTCTGGCGGTTGCCACAACGGTTGAGTGGATTTGTGGTCATGAGTGGAATTATCATGTTGTGCTGTGGCTTGATCTTCTCCATAGGAGACGCCACTATTGATTTGTACAATCTTTTTCTTTTTTTTTTCATGTCTGGCCGCTGTCGTTTGACTAGGCAGTGGTTCTCAACGGTATCCCAAGGCACATCTGGACTTGTCTCACGGCCCGTGAGACAAGTCCAGATGTGCCTTGGGATTTTGAAATAATAATATAAATGTATTATACAGCACCTTTCTTAACAATATTACAATGTGCTTGTACAGTACATATCAAAATAAATGTAATGCAGTAAAACGCAAATGCAATTATTCAATACCATAATAAGTGATACCAAACGATAGCAACCAAATAGCAGCATCTACAATCTCACACCCTGTAGAAATGTGCCGCATTGTGAGCTTGTATTTTTTTAAATGTGAGTCTATAGTGATAACAGGTGTTGTATACTGCAGGCCATGGGTAGGCAACCTATAGGCACGGGTGCCAACATTGGCTCAGGAGAGAGTGATCACTGGCACACTGGCAGAAGTGTGTGAGAGAGAGGATTTATATTTTAAAATCAAATATTGTTTTAAACATGGTCAATGAAATTAAGTCATCTAATTTGCAGCAAATTACATCCTGCACATAATTCTACATTCATTAAAATTCTGAACTGGGGAGGGAGTCGGGGAGAGTCTAATGATCGTTATAACAATGTCCTGACACTCACAATATTTCAGACTTTTGATGGGGTGTCATTAAAATTCATGTTGACATGGCACACTGACTATCTGGAAAATAAATACATGGCACGTCATATCAAAAAGGTTGCTGACCCCTGCTGTAGGCTAGCCTAGTAAACGACCAACTTGAAGAGGGCGGGTACGAGGCTAGCTGTAGGCTATCTTAATGAATATGGATACAGGTGTGCCTTTTGATGTGGACTTGTCCTTTGACACAAAACGTTGATGATGCTGGGTAGACACTAGGCAGTAGCTGTGCATAGCTGTGCATCTGCCTAGCACCATAACAGAGTGTGACAGTGTGCATAAACTTTGTGTGAACTTAACACCACACTTCCTGTGCCACAAGAGGAGCAAAACATCCTCCCGAATGTTTAACCCCTACTGATAGGAAGTGAGCTTTCCCCACACGTCCAACACCAAAGCGAAAAGGGGCGCATGTAATTGCATTTTGTGTGAATTTAGAATTTTTGGGGACTTTGAACTTTTAGGATTTTAGGTCTTCCAGGGCAAAGGGTAAATCACTTAACGGTGAATTACAGCTTTTGTTTATGAGAAAAAAAGGGGAAAAAAAACTCACACCATGAATTGAGACATCGACTCAGTTGAAGGAAACACCCTCTGAAATGCTGAAATGATGTATTGATTTTCCTCCTGTCTTTCGCACCGATGCCTCTGGGTAATTGCCTCTTTGCTGTTGCTGCTGCTGCTGCTGCTACAGTGCAGCTGCACCGCGGCGGACTGTCAGGGCGGCGGTGCCTCGGGTCTGGAATAAACCTGGGTTTGAACACCGAGGAACACAATACCGTACCACTGAGCTCTACTGATGTATCTATAACATCATGAGCTGGGAGACTTGGAGAATTCATCCCACTCTGAAAGCCTGAATCTGAAGGCAGTTTTTAACATCCGCCACAGAGAGCAGGGCCACATATAGGAGATGCCTACAGAAGGAATTGGACTCATGCTGCCGTTTCCTTTTCAGATAAATCAGTGCAGTTACTGTATGCCAGTGTGGGGTCGTTACTGTAAAGTGTGGCCAGTGGCAACTGGACATCTTTCAAAGGATTCCACTTTCTTTTGATAAAGGCACGATCGGAATAAATTACCCTAGATTAACCACATTAACCCTAGAGTACCTAATGTGGGCATAGGACCATATTAGCGAAAATAGACGATCATTCGACAAAAATAGCCTAAAAAAAAAAATAGCCGTTCTGAGCTTGTAGGCTCAGAACGTGTCACATTTCAAGTCATTGTGAGCTTGTAGATCGGCTATTTTCGGCAAGGAAATTCAGGGGGGGAATGAGGGGACGAAGATAAGTATATAGGGGTTATTAACAATACAACAGTTGCAAGGTTGAACAAGGTTTATCCCAGCTTGATCTATTTTGCATGATCATGCAGCAGCATGCAGCAGCAGTGATGTGATTTAACATTCTTCAGTTGAATTGCTTCAGGTTTCTACCAGGTCAAGATCAAATGATCAAAGGTCATGAGGTCTTTTGTGTGATGTTAGGTATTCTTCTAGCTCCTTCATCGCTGTTTGACATGCCAGTCTTGGTGCTCTAAGTCGGTGGTTCTTAAAGTGGGGTCCAGGGACCCCCAGGGGTCCATGACGGGTTGCCAGGTGGTCGCCATCAAAACGAATCAGTCAGTTTAACCACTTTGATCTTACATATACGTTGGCTACAGTGTTTGAGAATAGCATATTTACAAGATTGTAGATCTGCTATTTAACAAATCTTTCATGAGGGTCCCTCACACATATTTTCAGATGGGGGTCCTTGACATGAAATGTTTGCCAAAGACAAAGTTTGCCCTTTAAAGTACATCCCAAAAATGAAATGTTGTCGTCTACAGATCTTGATGACTTGCTTTGACAGCTCAGACATTTATATTATTCTCAACACTCAACAATTGTCATTGTGAAATAAATAATTTGCGTTCTTTTTATTTTCTTCGTTGTGGGCAAGAATGAGGTCTCTTTCGTGGACTACACTTTTTTACCCGCAACGCCTGACTGCCCTCTGAACATGGAAGACAATGAATACTCTGAACACGGAAGACAATGAATACTCGCTATGAAATGCATTTTTTTTAGGACAATGGGCTTTAGAGCGAGAGGAAGACAAACTGTTGACAACGGTCCCTAATTCCCTCGTTCTAGAATAAATGTTTTCTTCTTTTTTGGGTCCAGAAAGGAACTCTATCCATCACTAAGTTTTAGCAACGTTCTTTTTTTTTTTTACTAAAGGTGCACTCCTTATTTGGGTCTGCACAACAAAATCCTCAGTGTTAATGTATCCTTTGTGCCGTGTACAAATGTAACCAAATGGACCCGTTTGGGTCTACACAATAAAATCCTCAGTGTTGTTTTATCCTTTGTGTTGTGTATTTAATGTACCCAAACGGACCCTTATGGGTCCATTTGGTTACACGACACAAAGGATAAATTAACACTGAGCATTTCACAGTGTAGTTTATTTTCTCAAGCTAAAAACGGTCCCTTAATGGGATTTCTTCACAACCTCTTTAATGATTATTAGAGCATTCAAAGCAACGCCCCAAAATCGCTGAATTACCAAAGCAAGGAAAACAAACAGACACAAAGGGCTAAAAATGGATTCAGATTCCAACGGTGTGATGTTGTCTCACTCAGTTGCAAAATTGAATGAAGAAAAGCGTCGCAGTAAATTGCTCTGTGAATGTGGCCACTGAAACCAATAGTGTTTTCTTTGCTTTGCTAATTATTAATTACCCATCTCCATGCATATGTGTTTATTCCTAATTGTATTTGATGGATGACTGGCAGCTCTGACACCTCATTAGACCAGATTAATTGAACGACACAATATTTATGTCTCGGCAATGACCAGTTATCCCACCATCTATCATCGAGATGATCTCGCTGATTGAAAACCACTGGTCCGTGTAATCCTAATTATTTGGAATTAGAAAAGAATTTATAGCTTCTTGTGGCGTTTTTCCTGTGATGACGGCAAATTGGAAGCGTTAAATGCATAACGAGGGGGAAAATGAGAGGGAGCCACAATCACAGAATTAATGTAGGTGAATGTCGCGGACGGGGGAAGGGCGCATAAAACAAACGAGGTGCATGCCATATAGACCCCCAGTATTTCACTGCATGCCATTGTCATAAACGGAGGCCGTCGGGGGTAATGTTTCCTTAACCACTTACTGTACACCCTGTACACTTAGGTGACCCGGCCGGTGGCACCCAGGGCTCTCTAGCTGTTCCCTCTACACCAGTGGTTTGTGGACGACCAGTAGTCCTCGAGGTGGTTCCAGGTCATCCCCAGCTAAATGATGGTGAGTTGGTAACCAAATGGACCCTTGTAGATCTTTGGTTTCTTTTTACGCTCTCAAGAGTTAAAATTATTGTCAAACACCTGCATTACTTAATTTACAAGAAGTCTACACAATTACATAATGTAGAAGAATTCATCTTTTTTATTGACCTGTTATCAGTCGTAATTAAGGTGACACATCTATACAGCATGGAACTGTGGACAAAATCGTATCCAATGACAGCGAAAAAGTTTGGAGTCTGAGAGGCTGTATACATCTCATCAAATGATGGTCCGTGGCTCAAATGGCGAATAAATAAGAAAAAAAAGTTGAAAACCACTGCTCTTTTTGCACATGTTTTCCCTCTACACCAAATGTCTTCGCCGAAAATAGCCGATCTACAAGCTCTCAAAGCGCTGCGACTCTTTGTGAGCGTGTAGATCGTCTATTTGTGCCGAAAGTTCGCTCAAGGATGAGGGACTCCAGGGCTCTTAAGAAAGTCTTTCACAGCAGTTCTCTTAATTCTGTAGATGGAAATGAAGGCCCATAGAATGTTTGTTTTGAAGATTAATTATTATTCGTAACACTAAACCCAAACCCTTATTGTCCCCAGTGCCTTCCAAGCATATGCCCCAGCAGAACATCTCCATCTATCTCGATTCGTGTCTTTGAGTGAAAAGTTGACGCAGTAACTGTGAAACATTTCCACTGAACTTCAGATAACCCTCCTCTAACTTCTGCAAAAGCTTTCCCCCTCATGGGAGGAGCACAAACTCAAATCCAGCATTTGAGCTCACAGAGAAGCAACAAGGCCCAGAAGAGTGAAGCTTTTACTATCATACAGTGTGGGAAAGCCTCAAGGAGCAGACTTCTTTAGCAGGTAGCGAGAACTTCCTCAAGCTAATTTTTTTATTTTTTCATACTTTTTCAAGTTTCTAACACCATTAGCTTGGCTCCCTTGTGGTGTTGGAAGTAGGAGCGTTGATTGAATTAAGCTGTTTCTTTCTTTGGGACATTTTTGACAAGCGTTCTAATACAGCAGTCACTTACCGCTGTAACTACACAGATCAGCTCCCACAGTCGCATATGCACACACGCCATTCACAATCACACACACTGACACACACACAGGCACATGCAGGCACACACACGCGCACATGCATGCACGCACGTACATACTGTACATACACACACACACCAAACATATCGTCATTGTCGGGTGAAAACCTTGTATGTCCAAAACCGTTCGTTTTGCATTTATCATTTTAAAAATGATTTAAACTAGTGAAAACAGCCGATCTACAAGCACACAACGCCTCGCGTTGCGAGGCGTTGTGTGCTTGTAGATCTGTGGCGTTGTGTGCTTGTAGATCTGCTGTTTTCACTACTTTTGTGCAACAGCCTCGTATCGAATCAGGGCTTTACTTTGCGAAAGCACTTACAAATTTCAAACTTGGAGATACAAGGTTTCCACCCGACAACGACGATATGCAGACGTATGCCCACACACACAATAAACGAGACACACCTACACATACCTAATCTGAAAAAACGATCTATACGAATATGCTGACCAGATTGGTTCAATGGGATATAGACCAGAAGCCATTCTTAGAAGCCGTTCTGTAATGCTATTTACACCATGGGGGTTTTAATCAATTTAACTGGCCTTTTCAGTTATACTTGGCTCAAAACAGTCTTCATAGTTTTAAAAATAGGACAAATGGTCTTTTGGAATCAGTGGGGGGGGGGGGGGGTTGGGTTTAATCTCATTGAATGAAGCCAAAGCCAGCCGTTTAACTCCACACGGTGTAGAATACAAGATTATACTGGCCCGATATAGTCCTTCCACCACACGTTTATTTTTATCCTCTATTAAGGCAGCGATATCCTTAAAGGCTGCCAAAATTATCCTGTAAAAATGCTGACTGGGAAATATGAAAGGTTCCGGGCGGTTCTAGTAAGCAATCTGCGCGCATGGTGGAGCAATGTGACTGCTGTGCTTGCTATACCAACAGGGGTGACCCCAGTTGGATGGAGAGGTGAGACTAAATGAAAGTCATCCCTGGATATAGTCCATCGTATGACGGAGTGGCGCGCCCCCCCGAAAATAACCGATCTCCAAGCTTACGGCGTGTCACGATGTGATGTGTCGTGAGCTTGTAGATCGCCTTTTTCTTCCGACGCTTGACTTTGCTGTACATGGAAAGTTAAATCAGGCTTGGGGCTTCAAGTCTGGAATACAAATTAAGCCTTCATTCACAAATGAAATGCACTGTCCATCACTCTTAGTTATTTTAGTAACTATTATATCAACACCGTCAAAACAAGCTGCAACACTTGCACTTTAAACCCAGTTTATTTCTCACACAAAGCACAGAGCAAATTGAAATGAAGTTAATTTCAGCAATTACGCTTTAATTTAGGCTTATTCAGTAATTACATTATGGTCATCTGCTATTTGTTTTATTTGTCATTTCATAGGACAGGTCAGACTGTAGTATGATGATGTCATTAACACCTCAAATGACACATGTTGACAATGGAATGTATACTGTAGGATTATCACATTTGGAAATATGTTTTTAATATAGTGGTAATAATAATGAGATGCGTAAAGAAAAGTGTAATCTAACCCACGTTTTAGAGTTGTCTATTGTTCCACAGGATGAGGTTGAATTGAGATATTTTAATATCCCCTAGCCACTGAGGTAATTTATACATGTATTTTTCTTAGCTTTTTTTCTTTCTTTTTTCTTTCTTTTTCTTTGGGACTACCACCAGCTAAAGGGATAACTTACTTCAAACACACTCTGAGTCATCTGATTTATGAAGTTTTGTACTCAAGTGAAATATTCTGCAAATGTGCACCAGGTAATTGAAGTTACCTGTGCCCTGTGGATGTGCTTAGTAAGATGTAGAAGAAGGTAGGAGGTAGAATATCATGATGTGACTTCAGTGAACATGGATTTTTATCATACTGCAGGTCTCAGTGAAAACGCTTTAGTGTAACAAAATAGTTATTTTATAATAGATATATTCTTATTGGGCTTGTTGGTCTTGCTGACCCCCAACACAACTGTGTGAAGTTACTGACTTATACCTCAGTGCTACGGTAGGTCTTTTAACTTAACCACATGAATCCTAACATCCCTATTCTGCACATGATAGGCAAAAATAATATTAGCAAACATTCTGTGAAAATGGCTGATCTGCAAGCTCACAACTCATCGCAACGTGACACATTGCAAACTTTTCAGCAAAAAGATTCAGTGTAGAGCAGGGGTCTTCAACAGGGGGTCCGGGGCCCCTAGGGTGTCCTCAGAGTTACTACAGGGAGGCCGCCAAATCTTTGTGTGATAGGATCATGTTTTTTTCATTAACCATTTGTTCCCTAGTATCCTTATTTTGAGTGGAACATTAGTCAAAAATAGCAGATCTACAAGCTTACAACGCCTCGCAGCACGAGGCGTTGTAACCTTGTAGATCAGCTATTTTTGGCAAAGAGGTTTGTAGAGGGAAAAGAAGAGCAGACTAAGTATTTGACGGTTCAAGTGGTTAAATGTCTGAAAATACACAACATGATAACAGTTCTGTCAAACATGTCTAAGCTGTCTAAGAAATCTATGAATGAACATAACACAATTTTATATACATACATGGCTGCTGTGTCGTAAGACAAATTTCAGTGTGAACTGACAATAAAGTACTATATCATATAATAACATATCATATCATATATCATCATACAATATCTAGTGGTGGTCCTTGCTTCATTTCTCTCTCAGCTAAGGGGTCCCTGGGCTGAAAACATTGAAGACCCCCGGTGTAGAGGGGGAAAAAAGGAAGGGGGCCAAGAACGGACCCCTGGGTGACCTCGGTCAACGAAGTACATAGGGTTTAAGTGGTGGAGGGTCTAGACACGGAGGGCTTGCTGTGTGCGCATAAGGCAAGTGTCACAGAGCTTTAAAAAGCTGACACCGGGGGGTTGGGTGGGGTGGGGGGCCGTTTTGCCAGCTATCTTATTGGAATGAACTTGAGATGAATGTATTGATCTATTTTCTGGATGCCAATGACACCACCTGGCTTTATGTTAGAGGTGAATCCATCGAGAGCTTCTACTTGTGTTGTACGGGTGCATGGGTGACGTAGGTGGGTGACCAGACAAGGATTTGACTTGGTGACAAGAAACCGTTTAAAAGTAAGTAAGGGTTGCTGTACATCACGGGGGATTCAATTGATTATGTTTAATGTGATTAAACTCTATGGCTATATGTCATATGCTGTTTCTAGCTAGAATGATTGCGACCGTAGGTCGCATTTACTATCAAACCCTGCACAAAGTGTAAGTCCGTCAGTCAATCAGTCAGTCAGTCAGTCAGTCTGTCTGTCTGTCACACCTCACACGTCACACTCTTGCCCTGCTCATATCTCCGCAACCGTTGCCCCGATCCATGCCAAATTTTGCACACACGTTCCTTACCTGCCAAACTACAACCTCCAAGGACCCCCGGAGCTCCAGGGACCCCCAGGTCCCTGGGGGACCCCCAGATGTAAAAAATTACCAAATGTGCTAAACTGACCAAATGACCACCCCAACGGGGCTGCTTACGGGGAATTCCCGGGGACCACCCACTCCTGGTGCTCCAGAACGGATGCAAAAGTGGTGGCGCCCCCAGTGGAGGACCCCCTACACTGCAGCTCACATAAAATGCCGTAACTCCGGCTAGGAGCGACCGGGACAGCCGGGGCCGGTACCTATTCGTCCGCCTTGCCGGCGCGGAGACCCCACCCCTCATTTCTCACATGGCCCTCTTCTAGCGCCACCATGAGGCCGATTCTTGCAAAACACATTTTTGGACACTGCTCCTACAATTTTTGCCCTAAAATCACGCAAATCGGTACACAGTATGTCTACACTCATCCCATCAACATGAATCTCTCCCATATAGCGCCACCTCCAGGCCGATTTTTAAAAACACATTTTTGGACACTGCTCCTACAGATTTTGCCCTAAAATCACGAAAATCACTACACAGTATGTCTACACTCATGTCATCAACATGGATCAGGAAGATTTTGGCAAAACACATTTTTGCCCTATTTGTGGAGATAAGTGACCTACGGTCGCTTATCTCCCGATTAGGGAGTCTTACTGGTAGGCTGCTGTTAGCATACAGCCAGGTAATGTCAGCTCTTTAACCCTCTAAGGCCCACGGTTGTAATATTACAACGTTTGTATTTTATCCAAAAAAAGGTTTAAATCATTTTATTTTAGCTCCCCCTACCACCTAAACACCACCATTGGATTCTATTGTTTAGTATTACAATGCCATTGGCCACAATATTTGCATATAAATACCCCCCACAGGGGCTGACATTCACACCCGCCACACCCGCTGAAATTCCAGAGTTTTGACGAACAACATCTCACTTTTTCATGGAAGCTATACCTCACAAAAACATAAGTAAAATGCCTGTACTATTTTTTTTGGTGATCATTAGAATGTCTAGAACATGTACATATGTTATTATTGTGAAAAATATCCCCCATATGTAAATTAGAGCATGATTTATGATTTTTGATTTATGGCTATAAAATCTTACAAAAACATTTTTTTGAAAAAAACATTACATTTTCCTCTTAATAGGACTCCTACAACACCATCTGATTTTTTTCAATTTTTTATTTCAAGTATTTCTTAATGTGGGCCTTAGAGGGTTAAAGCCCTTACTGTATGTAAAGAAATGTAATAACTATATAAGTACAAAATAAGTTCTCTCTTCAAAATAGTGTTAATTAAGCAATATTACACAAGAAGGTGTGCATTATCGTGGTTATTGGCACACCAGCGTTGCTGCAGGAACGAGGCGACAGCCGAGTTCCTCGGCTGGGCTGAAGTCACCCTTAAAAAAACCTGTCAACTTAATTTCATTGTAATAAGATATTCGATTGACATTTATTATTTTGTAATGCCAAGATTCTCCACTATGTCCCTGAACTTAACTTAACTTATATACAGTACAGTATCTGACTGTGATAAAGAGTCAAAGAGAGTTAAATTATTGTTTCTTTATTACTTCATTTACAAGAAGTCTACAGATTTTCTTTTTCTTCATTTGGGCATTTGCCTGTTGTCTCTCCTATGGTACCATCAATACAGCATGGAAATGTGAACAAAATCGTATCCAACGATAACAAAATATTGCACGTTTTGGGTCTGAGAGGCTAAATCTCATAAAATGGTGGTCCGTGGCTCAAATGCCCAATAAATAATGGACCTTGATATGAAAAAGGTTGAAAACCACTGCCATATCCATATCCAGCCGGCGTTCAAGCCAACATGGACTATTAGAACTAGAGTGAGAGATCTACTGTTCAGCTTGGACCAAATTTCAAGTCCTCCTGACACCAAGCTTGAACAGGATTTAACCACAGCCTATTCAATATTCCTTTTATTCTCTGTTATTTGAGAGACCGCTTTGTTATCCCCTCCAATCACTCAGGACAACCTACTGGATTTAGACTTGTGAGAAATCCTGTGGTCTACTCTAGGCCTATAGTCAGTTCTGATATCTTGGGCATACTGTAAATTGGCATTTGCCAGAGTTTGAAGTAGTTTACTGCTATCTTTACTGCTATCTTACAGATACACTTGACTACTTAATTGGTTGTACTTTTTAGAATCATTCACAGAATTCCCAAGACCAAAATGACACTTGAGGTACAGTTACAGTAGCTAAGAACGTGGGTCCAAATCATCAGGATTGACATGGCAATCATAAAGTGATCGACCGAATGGGAAAGTCTCATAAGGTGCTGTCACCAAATCCAGGACATCTTTGTTGTTTAAAACAGGAGGAGGATGTCTTGTTCCCAATGCTGGACTTCATAGGCATCCCCATATTATGCGATGCCGGCAAACTCAATCAAGATATTTGAATCCTGCTATGAGTCCCTGATTAACACCAGTGCTTATGTGGTTTTTGTTTGAACTGGCCTCAGTTAAATGAGAAATTAATAGGCTAGAGATAGAGGCTAATAGCATTTATTAACCCAGCGTGAATGGGCAGAGGGGCTAATGCCTAATTTACGCTCTTTCGTACGACAGCGTCACGGGTGCCGAAAATAGCAGATCTACAAGCTCACTGTGCTCACAATGTGGCGCAAAAGTGCAGCATTGTGAGCTTGTAGGTCGGCTATTTTCGGCACGAGGATGCACCGTCGTGCGGCTTAAGCGCGGCTCTCTGCCGGCCCCCCGTGCACTACCGGTGGTATACCTCAGTCAGAGTTGCCCGAGGAGGGAAGGAGAACATAATAAAAGAAAAAAACACCAATTGCACCCAGCTGATTAATGCAGCCCCGTGGCTATAGTAATTATCCCTCTCCACACTCCTCCAGCAGACTGGGGGAAACAAGCGCATGTCAGCTAAAGAAGGAAGCCGTGTAAATGATGGTTCCATATAAGCTTTAATATTCCCACAGAACGTCCAGTGAAACGTCTTCTTGAGTTTTCTGATGTTTTGTATTGCACTTTTTGTGCTGAATTAATGCTTGTGAGTTTAAAGTGCAGCCTGATTGTTTTAATTGGAGGATGTTTTTTTTTTGTGCATAAAATGAACGGTTTATATTCCTTTAAATTGTGTCTATTTTTGTATGCAGCCCTGTAGGTGTGTAAAGTATTGAGACAGATAAAGATTGGTTTAAATTATCATTTTAATAGTGTACACTGTAGCGTAGCCTAATCAAAACTTGTCCCACACAAATATGATTAAAATAATGGCTTATTTTTTTTTGCCAGTTATATATAGGCTATAGTGTCTATTTTTCTCCTATAAGAACCTGGAACTACAGAGTTCCAGTAGGTTTTGCTATGGCTCTTGGTGCTGTATGAAATGTATATGGCTCAATGACAAGTAAATAAGACTCTCACGTATCAGATGGTTCTTTAAATAATCATATTGTGGTTTGTGGGGGGTTTACCGATCAGCATGGATCTCTTCGGCGGTTTGTGTCTCCCTGGTACTCCATATTGAACTGCTCTATGATGAATTACTTGAAAGGGCTGGTAAGGTGATCCGTATCAATTATCAAGCTCTGGAACTGAAGGCACGATGGCTTGGACCACATTTGTCCCAATCAAACACTTGTTGGCTTTGCTGTCAATAAATCACCCATGTCTTACTGTACTGCTGGAGGGTAATCTTAGAGCTAAATATAAGCCCTAGTTTAATTGTCAGCAATCAAATGAAATGAACTGTAGCCACTGGCTAAACTTGCTTTAATTGAAAGTAAAATAGTTTTTTCCCGCGTTATGGCATCTCATTCAGGCTATTTACCCCATATTGCATTGCTTTGCGTTGTTAACCACTGATGATTTGAGGCCTTTAGCAAAGGTCAGAGAATGGTTGATGTACAATATGAGTTAGATAAAACTTAACAGCTCAGTACCAGGTCATTTCTATTAAACCTACAATATATAGCTCTTTAATTATGAATGAAAACGTATATTTGGTCAACTCGTTGCCAAGGGATAAGGACTCACAAAACTGAACAGCGACTTTACGTTTACATCGGTACATTTTTGGACTGATGTGTTTGTCAACGGTAACTTACTGTATACTGAATGTCATTCTGTTAGCAGTAGGGAAGGCAACCTTGAATTCCAAATTGTGCCGTAGAATGTATTTACCAGTTAAACTATGTGTAGTGCAGAAGCAGTGCAGAAGGACACGAGATTACCAAAGAACTGAGAAATACTGTCTCTAATTACGGTAAACCGTTTCACTTCTGATGTAGTTACAGTTTACAGTTTACTCATTTAGCAGATGCTTTTAATCCAAAGCGACTTACAGTAAGCAGGTAAAACATCACTATAATAAGCAAGATAATATGTCAGTACATCAACATCAACAATACAACAAATGCATATTAGGAATATCAATCTTGAAAAAAAAATAACATCGGTAGACCACGCACTCAATCTTCGAAAAACGTCTAAAAAAAAACAAAAGAGAAGAGAAAAGCTATCTAGCTTCATGTGTGGTCATCGAGGGAAGGGCAGTGTTACAGTAGTGCTATGGGTTTAGGTGGAGTCTGAAGAGGTGAGTCTTCAGTCCACGGCGGAAGCTAGGGAGTGAGTCTGTAGTTATAAGTGTGACAGGGAGTTTATTCCACAGTTTGGTGGCCAAATGTAGTAAATGCAAAGATAATTCATTCCATGACATGTAAATGTTTACATTTTTAAATGTCATCTATTGACATGAAGTACTATTGTACATACAGAGTTTTGAGACATTAAAGCTTTCTGGAGAACCTGAAGTGACATAAAAGATGGGAGAGAGTTATGAAGCCTATATTATTTGTCCAAACAGAGTTTTGGGTGGAAAAACGTGACACACATATCCCCAGTCCCACAGAGTCACACAGGTACATGGTAGCCACATATCACCAGTCCCACAGTGTCACACAGGTACATGGTAGCCACATATCACCAGTCCCACAGTGTCACACAGGTACACGGTAGCCACATATCCCCAGTCCCACAGTGTCACACAGGTACACGGTAGCCACATATCCCCAGTCCCACAGAGTCACACAGGTACATGGTAGCCACATATCACCAGTCCCACAGTGTCACACAGGTACATGGTAGCCACATATCCCCAGTCCCACAGTGTCACACAGGTACATGGTAGCCACATATCCCCAGTCCCACAGTGTCACACAGGTACATGGTAGCCACATATCCCCAGTCCCACAGAGTCACACAGGTACATGGTAGCCACATATCCCCAGTCCCACAGAGTCACACAGGTACATGGTAGCCACATATCCCCAGTCCCACAGAGTCACACAGGTACATGGTAGCCACATATCCCCAGTCCCACAGTGTCACACAGGTACACGGTAGCCACATATCCCCAGTCCCACAGTGTCACACAGGTACATGGTAGCCACATATCCCCAGTCCCACAGTGTCACACAGGTACATGGTAGCCACATATCCCCAGTCCCACAGTGTCACACAGGTACATGGTAGCCACATATCCCCAGTCCCACAGAGTCACACAGGTACATGGTAGCCACATATCACCAGTCCCACAGAGTCACACAGGTACATGGTAGCCACATATCACCAGTCCCACAGAGTCACACAGGTACATGGTAGCCACATATCACCAGTCCCACAGAGTCACACAGGTACATGGTAGCCACATATCACCAGTCCCACAGAGTCACACAGGTACATGGTAGCCACATATCACCAGTCCCACAGTGTCACACAGGTACATGGTAGCCACATATCACCAGTCCCACAGAGTCACACAGGTACATGGTAGCCACATATCACCAGTCCCACAGAGTCACACAGGTACATGGTAGCCACATATCCCCAGTCCCACAGTGTCACACAGGTACACGGTAGCCACATATCACCAGTCCCACAGTGTCACACAGGTACACGGTAGCCACATATCCCCAGTCCCACAGTGTCACACAGGTACACGGTAGCCACATATCCCCAGTCCCACAGTGTCACACAGGTACACGGTAGCCACATATCACCAGTCCCACAGTGTCACACAGGTACACGGTAGCCACATATCCCCAGTCCCACAGAGTCACACAGGTACATGGTAGCCACATATCCCCAGTCCCACAGTGTCACACAGGTACACGGTAGCCACATATCCCCAGTCCCACAGTGTCTCACAGGTACATGGTAGCCACATATCCCCAGTCCCACAGTGTCACACAGGTACATGGTAGCCACATATCCCCAGTCCCACAGAGTCACACAGGTACATGGTAGCCACATATCCCCAGTCCCACAGAGTCACACAGGTACATGGTAGCCACATATCCCCAGTCCCACAGAGTCACACAGGTACATGGTAGCCACATATCCCCAGTCCCACAGTGTCACACAGGTACATGGTAGCCACATATCCCCAGTCCCACAGAGTCACACAGGTACATGGTAGCGTACATGCTGTGGTCTGCTTGCCCCATGACACAGAATCCGTGTTTGGTACTGAGGTCATGAATGGGTGTCCGGAGGTCACTCATAAAAGACCTCATGAATCAGGATTGTAATTACGTGCCCCCGTGTGACTGGCAGATTGTGTCCCTCTGTCCACCACAAAATCTAATTACCATTTATTGACAGATAGTGATCGGTTCTTTTTCACTTTTCAACAAGATGCAGATTGCTTGCAACATAATCATATCAGTTTTTCCCCCCCTTTCTCTCTCTCTCTCTCTCTCTCTCTCTCTCTCTCTCTCTCTCTCTCTCTCTCTCTCTCTCTCTCTCTCTCTCTCTCTCTCTCTCTCCCAGTGGTGTCAGTTCAGAAAAAGCTAAGGTATGGCAACATGACTGGTGTGAAGGCTCGCGTGCAAGACACCAGTCATGTTGCCATACCTTAGCAACAGGCATGATAACATTTATTTTAAGAAGTACATTCTATTTTCCCCCAGTTTCTACAGTTTCTTGGGCTGGATAAGGCAACCTGGAATGGTTGTTCAAGTGCAGCTATGGCACGTTAGTAAACGTGACCATTTTGTTAAATGTTGCATTTGTAGGTATTTTACTGTAATTTAACAACATAATAACTAGAACAGATAGACAAAGAGAAATTCATGGATTTATATTTAAAGGTAACTTTTATTTTCCCCCCCAGACCCAGGGTATGGCAGCTCCACAGCTGCATACCCCTGCCATACCCAATTGACGCCCCTGCTCTCTCTCCCCCCCCCCCCCTCTCTCTCTCTCCCTCTCTCTGTCTTTTTATATTTATGGCCATGCATGCATGTATGCTGGGTCTTATGCTCATGAATGCAGGCATACAAGCCTGAACTGTGGAAACGTGCGGCAAGTCCAGTCCACTTATCTTAGACATCAGCTCTCTGCGAAGTTACGGCGCGATGATGCAACCTTTAGAGCCACTTCTAAATACCAATCAAATTAAACTAAATTAGTGGAGTAAATTGATCAAATGGGCCTTTTATACTTAAAAAAAATGAATTCAATTGTTGCGATGGAGTTACAAAGATGATGATGATGATAATTATTATTATTATAAATAACAATATGACATAAATCAGTGGTTTCTGTACTTTTTAGCTCGATACCCAAAAGGGTTTGCCCTGGACCCAAGAGTCATGTCATCAACATGGATCTGTCCCATTTAGCGCCACCAACAGGCCGATTCTTACATGCGACCTGACGGTCGCTTATCTCCCGATTAGGGAGTCTTACTGGTTATTATAAATAACAATATGACATAAATCAGTGGTTTCTGTACTTGAAAACTGTAGTGAAAACAGCAGATCTACAAGCTTCGCGCCGCATTGTGAGCTTAAAAAAATAACACTGCTTCCAGATGTCATCCATGTAAAGCATCCCTTGTGAAAACAGCCGGGACCCCATGATGATACTGTGGTTGCACTTAAAAGAAGCCAATGCCCGGGCCCTGCTGGTCATAGGGCTGAAAATCTGTTTTGGGTAAATACAGACTAAATGATTGGATTACTGCTCCATCGTTGGGTGATAGCGTGATGGCGGGATTACAGGCTGTGCGGTCTATAGATTTCCTGTCAGATGCCATGAATCCCAGTGTCCCCCTTCTGTGAGTAAAGCTGGCGGGGCTGAGAGGGCGGGCCGGGCGGGGACTAAAGGAACACACACGCACATTATAGCTTCACTCTCTAGAGTAGACAGTATACAGAACAATGTGAGCCCGCTTTACATTATAGCCACACTGAGGAGGGAACTCAACCTCTTAAACCCTTCATTCTTAGTGAGACAGACCTGAGTTGCAACTGTACTGTGTGTCTACACTTCTAAAATGACAAATTAAAGATTTGTTTTGGGGCTTTTTATGCCTTTCTTTGATAGGATAGTAGACTGACAGGAAATGGGGAGAGAGATGGGGAATGACATGTGGCAAAGGTTGTTCGGATCGGGAATCAAACCGGCGACGCCAGCATCATAGCCTAGTATGTGGCATGCGCCTTGACCACTAGGCCAGCGGGCGCCCCTACAATGACGAATTAAACATTGGCCAAATTGTCAAATATTAGAGGCAGAAATTGTTTAAAAAAATAGCCGATCTACATGCTCACAACGCTTCGCAACCAAGAACCGTGTTATACAAAATGTAATGCTTCAACTCCAGGGTGGAGGGGGGGGTTCCCGACTCCCCAGTTGAAATTTTTTTGGGGGTCGCGGCCTGAAAAGGTTGAGAACCACTGCTCTAGAGTTGACAGTACAGAACAATGTGAGCCCGCTTCACATTAGCGACACTGAGGAGGGAACTCAACCTCTTACCTCTTGCAACTGTACTGTGTGTCTACACCACGAAAAAAAAGAAGATAAATAATTAGCTGATCTGCTATTTTGGGCTAATGTTTCCCCCCAGAATATGGATGGATGCTAGGGGTCAGGTGGTTAAAACAGATGTTGACACACCTGGGATTTCCAATGCTGCTTATCGTCGTCGTTGCGTGGAAACCTTGTATGTCCAAAACCGTTCGTTTCATATTTATCATTTTAAAAATGATTTAAAATAGTGAAAATAGCCGAACTACAAGCACACAGCGCTTTGCAGAGCGTTGTGTGCTTGTAGATCTGCTATTTTCACTCGTTTTGTGAAACTGTCTTATATGATGAGGCAGGGCTTTAATTTACGAAATAACGTGCAAATGTGAAACTCGGAGATACAAGGTTTCTGCCCGACAGAGACGCGTTATGATTATACTTTATACCCACAATAGCGGTGTCACACACAGTACAAGCTCACTCACAACGCATTGCATCATGTGCGACAAAGTATAAACTGGGCTTTAGATTTCATGATTTAAAATGTGCTTGAACTATACCGATCAACTGCTTTAGGATTCTGTCTATTGCGGCACTAATAATGTAGGTTTATTACCTTTATTATTCTAACCTGAATATGATCTTTTAAATAAACTTTTATTTAATGCACTTTTCTGACATTTCTGAATAGCCTTTGAATTGTCAAACCACAGATAGCCCTAGCTAAACAAACATTTGCTTTATTTGCACATTTCGGATTAGCTTTTCTTAGCAAGTCAAAGGTGAAACGTCCCTGTCTCTTGCTCTGTCCCTCTTTAAATACATAAACAAATCTCAACTATTGATTATGTCTGGATGTTTTCAAACTGACTGACCGCGGGAGAGCTGTGCGTTCCAACTGGCTATGCTACTTACCAAACTACATTAAATCCCTTAAATATTGATCACCAATTTAATAGAGAACGCACAGCCCCCCCTGTATTAAACCAATCAACTTTCAACCAATCAACAATGACTCTAATTCGGACTGACAGGAAAAGAGAACGCTCTAATTTAAACAAAATCCTTTTATTTAAAAGACCCCCCCCCCACAAAAAAAGAGAAAAATCCCCAACAACAGACAGTTGGGCCTGGGATAGTCTCTGTCCTGGGGCTTCTGGTGACATGGCACTGCTGTGATCAATAAGAGTGTGTGATGGGTTTTGTATTGATCAGGAAAATGTGGGTTGATGAAGTATGGGGGTACTGTCACACTGCAGACTAAGTGGCAAAGGTTCCGCTATAATGAAAATGTTATACGGTCATGTTCATTGTCATTTATGTCACTGGTTCCCAAACAGTGGGTGGGGACCCATTTGTGGGTCACAGACACGTTTTTGTGGGTCATTTAATTTGACTTTTTGACATTGACATTTTCAAAAAACATTACACAATAAGCTAAGGATTTCATGAATAAAAGTAATTTCATCAACAAATAAAAGAAAAGGCTAAGAATTCCATAAATTCGAAAACAAATGTTTAATTATAAGAAGTAGTGAAAATAGCCGATGTACAAGCTCACAACGTGGCGCAAAGTGACACGTTGTGAGCTTGTAGATCTGCTGTTTTCACTAGTTTGGGTCCCGGGCAAATGTCTAATCTCACTTTTGGGTCCCGAGCTATAACCACTGTTTTACGACATATTGTTAACCCTAACCCTAACCCTAACCCATCATCATCATCTTTGTAACTCCATCATAACTCCTGGTCCCCATCTGCCCTCATGATCCCCAGTTGCCCCATAGCTTGTTTTGTGAATTCTCATTGTGAAGTACACAAAATCACACACCGAAAAATACTGCGGTTCCCATATTTTTGTGTGCGGCAAGTGGTCTTGTGAAAAGCAAAGCGCGCGGAGGAGAAGATGAAAGCATGCAAGTGGGATTGCAGCCCTGCGTGAGCTGCTGTTGAGCCCCCCATAAGCACAGACAACAGACGTGTCCAGATTCTCCTCAGCGAATGGTTCCCACAAACCGATTTCTGTAGTCTTTGTCAGTGTAATTTATGTAAGGACAGATATGTAACTGGTGAAATCTACATGTATATGTGAACAAAGTACTCCAATAACCTTTTTCAAACTGTTATTTACATGTGTATATTCAGTCTTAAGAGGACACTGTCATTTTGAAGCTTGTGATGGAGTCACTGGTTGGTTTCTTTGTTCACTGTAATACATAGACATTAAAAACAACCACTGCTCATCTTTATAATGCAGTGTTGGATTACGATAAAGTATGTGGCTACACTGGTGTGTGTGTGTGTGTGTGTGTGGGCGCGCGCCCGCGTGTGCGTGCTTGTGTGTGTGTGTGTGTGTGTTTATTTGTTTTGCAGAGTTCCCTTGTGAATGACTGGGCAGTGACTGGTTATCCCTTGGCCACTCCCTTGGCTGCAATCCGCCCGTCCCCATTGGCCACGGTCAGGCCTGCCCTGGTGAAACCAGCCAACGGCAGCCGACTCATTTCCATCCAGCCACTCCCTCTGCTCTTAAAGACCAACCGTCTGTTCAATGGAGATCCTCAATCCCCTCACTGACTTGCTCAGCTTTAGTGCGCTCTACACCACCGCTGCTCTCTCTCTCTCTCTCTATCCATCTGCCTCTCACTGTCTCTCTCTTCTTCTCACTCCCCCTCTTTCTTTTCTTTCTTTCTCCTTCTTTTGCCCATCTGTTCCTGGCACCTCCTCTCTTTCACTCCATCCGCCTCTTCTTCCCTGTCACTTCTTCTGTATATTTGTATCACAGCATATTATCTGCACTCACTGTCTTCACACACAATACAGTACGCAGCCCTGAGCAGTGCAGCAGCACCTGTGCAGCCGCAGACAGACTGACTGGAGTTTTGACAGGACAAGGCAAAGGTGTTTTGGAAGGGGCTGAGCAGAGCAGGGGAGGTGAAGGGGAGGCGACACCCAGGAGCACCTGAACTGTGGTACTTCTTTTTTTTGTGTGTTTTCTTTTTCTTTTTTTTTACCAGAGTGATGTGGAGACTCAGGAACTGATCAATTCCCCTCCAGCTTTCCCCTCTCGGTCGTTTTTTCTTTTATATCACAACACCTGGAATGCTTAACCTGGACTGATGGATGTTTCAGAACTGTGCATCCCAGAGCCTCTCTGCTACCACAACCAGTAGGTGCATCTCTATTTGTTTTAGGCTCACAGCCTTCCTCTGTTTTACCCATTTGTCTCCCATCATCACAGGTTATGTGACTATTTATTCATTCATTCATTAATTTTCTTTTGTCTGTATGCTGGGGCAAAATAAACTAAACTCTCCAAAAGTGATGATGAGCATCGGCCAAATTTGGGATTAAGTTACTTCAAAGAAGGGAAATAATTAGTCTGGACGTGCAGCTCTGGGATGTTGTCCCCGTCCATGAACGGGACAGCGGCAGAACTCACCGCTGCTCGGGGAAGAGTGTAGCAGCAGCACAGCAGGTAGTACTGATGGGCAGGCCACTTTTGGCATGGCATGGCCTCCCGGGGGTCCGCGGGGGTCTGAGTGTTGCGCCGTAGAGCTGCCCCAGCTCTGCGTTAGGATACAGGGCTTACCCCGAGCCACGGGGAATTGCCAGAGGCAGATTAATGACAATGATATCTGCTCACAGATCCTCCCCGCAACAGCTGTGGTCTAACAGTGGCCCAGTGCAAAACAAAAGCTGTGACCGAACCAGCAAGAGTGTGTGTGTGTGTGAGTGTGTGTGTGTGTGTGTGTGTGTGTGTGTGTGTGTGTGTGTGTGTGTGCGTGTGCGTGTGCGTGTATTTTTGTGTGAGAAAGGAAGTGAGAGTGAGAGTAATAGTGAGCGTATATGGTGGAGAGTTCACTGTTGTTTTACTATTGCCTATGCAACTTGCAATAGGCCTATACAGTAGTAGCCTACATTTTAAACAATAATTGTTCATACATAGAAACTATACTGTGTGCGATTGCACATTCATCTGTTTTACATGTGGAGTAAGGTAATTTTGATTTAAAATTATAGTGATTGAAATACAACCTTATAACTCAAATTTTCTGAGAATTCAGGTAAAAAAGACAACAACAATGGATAGTTTAAACCGAGAGAAGTTAAAACGACTTGATTGATTGAAACCTCTATTTATTCTCGAAAAGAGCATTGAGGTTCACCCTCATTTGCAATGCTGACGAGATTACATACACAAGATCAAAAATGTGCATACAAATATAAAACAACAACAAAAACATAGACATCATAGACAATTAGTAAGTTAAAAACAATTGCATACTGAGGTAGGGAGATCTAAGAGCATGTTATTAAATTGTCCATAGGATATTGGAGCATTAATTTTTAGCGTGAGTTGTAGAGTGTTCCATGAGTCGGGAGCATCAAAACAGAAAGATGATTTACCCAGTTCAGACTGAATCGATGGAACCTCAAGTTGAAGCCAGTCACTTGAGCGGGTCTGGTTCTTACCGTACTGCACTCAGTGAACCTACAGCAGAACATAAACTCCATGAAAAACAATATAACACTGTATTATTTGCCATGATTCAGCAATCTGAATTATAGTTAAGGAGTTGTTGAGTGGATTAAATACGGAGATCTGTGTCATGCTTACTACACATAGTCCTGCATGCTGTACCTGGAGAGAGAAGAGGGCCTTTGGTTGAGCTCATTATGACTTGAGGAGGAGACCTTCTATGCACCCCTCTTAATGTTAAGCTGTAGATGGGATTGGGAAGGTTTAAACTGCTTGGCACTTTGTGCGGGACTATGAACCTGTAAGTCTCTTTACATGTAAGAATCACTGAAAAACCTGTGCGCGGGCGCGCTCGTGTGTGTGTGTGTGTGTGTGTGTGTGTGTGTGTGTGTGTGTGTGTGTGTGTGTGTGTGTGTGTGTGTGTGTGTGTGTGTGTGTGTGTGTGTGTGTGTGTGTGTGTGTGTGTGTGTGTGCGCGTGTGCGCGCTGTATATTATATGAGCAAAGCACAATTTTATCGAGCTCGTAACTTGCTGGCATCTATTACTCTACACAGAAAACCTCTTACAAAAATCAAATGTGTTTAATTAGTTTTAGTTAGTTTACTCTGACTTATATGTCAAATTATTTCCTGAATGATATACAGTATAAAAGTAAATGCCTTCGTAATGGCAGATCACAGATAATTGTTCCATCATAGCTATAGGTTTTACATGCTCTTTGTAACATTCAAAATCTTAATTAAAGTATTTGATATTATTTCCGAGGAGCCACTGAAATGTAAATGGACATGAGTATCTGTTATTAGTTTTATTTTATTATTCCCCTACTGAACAGCTGTACTGCAAAGGATTAGAATAAGAGTGACTATCTCTCCTGGCTTAAACAGTTCAGGGAAGGATCAGTGCACCGTGGTGTTCCTATAAAACTTGGAAATGCACTTTTCAAAGTAAACGCATTCATTAATTGATAAAGAATATTTCAAAGTGACCTGCTGGAAAATTGCTTAAAGGCATTATGAACCAAGGATAGACAGAATTAATACTGTTTACCGAATTAAAGAGACGTTTGCTGTTTTGTTGTCTACCTGACACAAAAGTAACAGTTGGATTTTATTCCCTTTACATTTATTTTAAATTATATGATTTTAATCTCTTGTTTTAGCAATATTACAATTCCACAATATGCCTCCTAATCTTTACCACAGTTGTCAATTCCAGAAATGTCAGCATTTTAATACTATCCATCCACTGACTCTATTTGATTTTAATACTTTACTGAGATGAAGAAGAAAAAATCTGTTTTTGCTTGTGTATTGGGAGATTGAAACTTTTATTTAAAATGTTTACATTGTGCTTGTGTGCATAAACTGTGTGTGTGTGTGTGTGTGTGTGTGTGTGTGTGTGTGTGTGTGTGTGTGTGTGTGTGTGTGTGTGTGTGTGTGTGTGTGTGTGTGGTGTGTGTGGTGTGTGTGTTTGTGCGAGTGCATATGCAAGCGTGCATGTGTGCCTACCTACATGCGTGCGTTGCGTACATATACGCGTGTCCACGCACACACGTGTACGTGTGAGTGAGGAGGGGCTTGTGTGTACGTATATGTGCTGACATGTGCAAATATTTGAGAATATGTGCGAATGTGAATCTTTTATTTTGCGTAGTGTTGAGTTTCTGTCCAGTTTCTACGTGGGACAGTCAATCCATCTGTCCATGACAAGTGTCCTGTATAGTAATGTGACAGTTACACCAAACTTTCAAAATAATTACCTTTTGATATTGTCATCATGCTGGCTGCCATTCACCTGTACCAATTTATGGTTATGATATTGTCATTGTCGGGCAGAAACCTTGTATCCCCATATTTAATCTTTTTTTTTTTTTTTTTTTTTTTCATAAATGATTGCCCTATTTTACACTGTCTTTGTCGACACATATCGCGATGCGATGTGTTTTGAGCTTGTTTAGTGGCTATTTCAAACATTTGTGTTTATAATGACATGGTCTAAAACGGTGGTTGTGGGCTTCATAATAAATATTTAACCAATAACAAGTATTAAAAGAGCTTATGACTAAATAATAACTTCAGTATTGAAAGTAATGGTTTTGGACATACAAGGTTTCCGCCCAACATTGACAATATCATACAGTAGTTGCTGCATTAAGTTCATGATGATGATGATGACGACGATGATGGTAGCTTTAAGAAACACCAGACTTGTGAACAAATGAACAGGGCATACATATGAATTAACAATAAATAATTGTGTACAGCTAATAAAAGAAAATAACATAATATATTACTATATATTACAGTATCTCTACAGTACTATTACTGTATAGAATATATACAGGCTGAAATGTGTGTCAAAGTTAAGGTAAATCTACCATAAATCTGCGACACTGGGGCACTGTGGGCAGCTTAGGTAGATTTGGCCTTTGGGAATGCCATTAACCCCAATGGAAGCTTTGTCCAGTTAACTAGCCTATTAGCCCAAGGCAAAAGATGCTAATGGTGTGTGATGTCCACTTCTCACGCTAGCACTGTTTCTGAATGTCTGGTGTGGGGCCCACCAGGGTTCCAGGGTCTGTAAATGTGAGAGGAAACAAATGGAGATATGTATTCCCATCTTTTGGAATCCCAATGTACACTGTAAAATTGTCAGTGTTCATTTAACTTTGAGACAGATGGAACTGAATGGACCTGTAAGGGTACATTTAGACCCCATATGTTGTCCTCGGACCCGACTTTGAGAACCAGTGTGCTGTGGTATGTCTCTACTGAAAGGGCTTGAACTGTGGGAAATAACTTCTCTACTTTCATTGATGTATCTTGTCATCGCAAAAGAGGATGACTCTCACATGGCACTTAGCTATAGCCTACTTTAAACGAGAGGGGTTAAGTCCTGAGCTTTTAAAATGGTACTGTACGTCAGACGTCACAGTAGTGTTTCTCTGTTCGGTAGCCTTGTCACCACAATTTAGTATTACAGAATTTTGTATTGTAGTGTTAAGAATGAATGTTTTTTGAGCGGTGGTCACACCGTCTCCATAGCGTGGCCGTGTGTGTCTCCGTGTATCCGTGTATGTGTCCGTGTATGTGGGTGGGTGGGTCTGTATGTAGTCTCAAGCCTGTGGTGTAGTACCTTTTAGGACCACACATGTTAAGGGAGGGGCGCTGTTTTCAGGCCAGGCCAGGCCAGGCACACACACACACACACACACACGCACGCACACACACACACACACACACAGGGAGGAAGGGGGAGGGGGGGGGGGGGGGGGGGGGGGTAAACCACCGCTCAGTTCACACGGGTGTGATTTTTAATTTAAGAAGAATATATTTTAGAGGTTGCAAACCTGAGTGTAAATCAGAGACTGTGTTTTTATAACATGGGTCAAAATGACCAGCAGACACCTCTGTTACAAAATACATTAACACATCTACCATGGTAGTGCCCTTACGTTTTAATTCTTACACTGTTACAGTAAATGAACTCTCAGGTTTTTACTGTGCATCTAAAGTACTGTACATTGGTGTATATTGGATCATCCTTAGGCAACATACTATTTGAACCTCTTAAACACTACTGTATATACTTTGTTATACGTCAAATCAAGCCCCTCTACAAGCTCACAAGACGTCACTCACAATCCCATCCTCTGTGAACTTGTAGATCTGCTATTTTCACCAAATGTCTGTCTATTTTTACAGATTGTTCTGCTATTTTTGCCAAACATTTGCCTATTCTTGCTGAATGTTCACCTTATGTAGCCTATGCCAAAGGTACTGAAGTAGTTCTTCTCAGCTAAAATGAAACTGTCCTTTTACAACTGTGACAAATAAATGACACAAGTACTTCTGTAATGACACCAACTATGGAGTTTCAGAGCTTGCTAGTGAAAGCCAATGTTTTTACCTAAATTAGATTTGTTCCATTTGTTTTATGTACAAAGGCAAAGAGGCAATGAAGAGGTATGAAAAAGCCTCATCTTGTGAGTGTGTTAGTTTATCATTTATTTTCAATCATACACATGGGTCCATTTAGTATGTCTGCACAGGTGCCCGTACTAAACAAACCTACAAGTGTATATCATCAGATTCATCACTGTCGCGTGGAAACCTTGTATGTCCAAAACGGTTCCTTTTTTAATTATAAAACAAAACCACTACTTTAGTTTGACTCTCTTCTATGGCGAAGTAGGGCATTAATTTACGAAAGCAACACCAACGATACGCACATGCATGTGCATCTATAAACACACAAGCACACACACCTACGCACACACGCACACACACGCGCGCGCGCGCGCGCGCACACACACACACACACACACACACACACACACACACACACACACACACACACACACACACACACACACACACACAGGGATGAGACGGAGGAATCACATACTGACCTGCGTTCTAATTTTAGCCACACCATAATATCATGGGAACACCTGACTATGTCCGTTAAGACCGTGGTTCTCAAAGTGGGGTCCGGGGACCCCAAGGGGTCCTTGAGGGGGTTCCAGGGGGTCCCCGGCAGATTAACATTAATTATATGGACTGTCCCTGGCACAAACTCTTATCAAATACTGTACATATCAATTTGGTGGTCTTTGACATTGAAATGTTTTAGAACCACCGTGTTAAGAGAATCACATACTGTTTTCATGCAATGTAAGATGTAGGTTAGTTATGCATTCATATGAAAAATAAATGTAATAATGTCTAAATAAAAACAACAGCAACTATACATTAAGTTGTAACTTGTACTCCCTGGAGTAAAGTATTTACCTTCACACTGCACCATTTTTCGCATGCTGTGACTCAGAACAAAGACTGAAATATAGATTAGACAAAGAAGCTGAGCTGAGAAAGTTAGAAGAGTTTGGTCGACACTTTTAGCCCCCTCATTATTAATTGCTTCTCGGCATGTCTTTTTACATTGCTTTACATTAAGAAAAACTTCACCCAGAGAAACAGTTTTTTGCGTATGCAAATTCTAAACGCAATATTTTGCTCTGAGCATGGATATTAGCATACAGTGTTTCCAGGCACATAGCTTACAGTCATTTCCATATGTTGTGTGTATGGTGTGTGTGTGTTCCAGGCGGTGCGGATGAAGGCTCCATAGTATGTAGTGTAACCTGAGGTGTCTCATGTCTTCAGCAGCTGAAATGGATCTTACTCACATATATTGTGTTGTGCCAAAGCTCAGGATTACTGCTGGAAACAGCCATAATATAAGAGTAAAAATCCAATACCGCAATCAATGATGTGCTAAAGTACATACGGTGTATACAGTATAACACGTGTGGCAGATGACATATATTCATGTCAGATATTTCTGAACGAGAGGGATGTGTTATACACGTTCCCATTCCTGTCGTATATTTTACTCCTTTATCTTTTTTTTGCTTGATATTAAATCAAATTTTGTGCAAGTATTGCGTTGATTTCCGTTATCTTGGTCATGGTCAGTTATCCCTTAGACGAAATCATCCTTTGATTACAATTTACAATTTAGGCATTTTTGCAGACGCTTTTAATCCAAAGCGGCTTACAATAAGCAGGTAATACATCCATATAATAAGCAAGATAATATGTCAGTGCATCAACAGCAATACAACAAATGCATAGGAATATCAATCTAGAAAAACGAAAACATAGGTAGACCACGCACCTAAGCAGTAAAAATACTTTTCTAAAACCTAAAAAAAATGCTATCTAACTTCATGTGTGGTCATCGAGGGAAGGGAAGTGTTACAGTAGTGCTATGGGTTTAGGTGGAGTCTAATTAGGACATAACTCTGATTATGTCAGATCCTTTTTATTGTCATTTCCAAACGCCAAGGATTTCATTTTCCTAGTCTAAGATCAAAGTAAATTTCTTTCTGTTGTGATGCACGGTAAACAGTGTTAACTTATACATTTGTAACTCTGCAAGTATACAAATGCAACATTTGCACACCTTTTGGTGTTAAATCAACACTGAGGACTTCACTTGTGTGCAATTTAAACTTCCCACAGAAGTCTTACTTGCTTTCCCTCCACTGCCCGGGAATATCACTGCACTGTAAATGACACCGCATTAATTGAAAGCAAAATGAATGGAATGGATTAAAACAAGATTCCCAGAGGGCCACGACCTCTTCCTGTCTTAAATAGTGGTTCTACACAGACCAAATATGTGGTGTTCGTTTAAACCACAGGAGTGTAAAAATGGACCCACGCGGGTCTATTTGTACGCTAGAGTCAGGGTATTAAATGTGTACTGCTTGCAGTGGAAAGGAGTGGGACAGGCCTAAGTAACAGGAAGCCATCAGGACGTATGAGTCTACTGATGGATGGGGGGAGCAGGTGGTGGAATAGTGTTCCGTTGTGTTCCCATTATGAGGCAAAAGAAATAATACGCCACTTGCCTTGCAATTTCAACTTTTTGCTTAACTCCCTAAGTACAGTGGTTCTCAACCTTTTCGGGCCGCGACCCCCAAAATATTACTATTTGAACCCTGACGAGCACTCAGAGTTGACATTTTGTATAAGACGGTTCTATTGTGAAAATACGCCTCGCAACGCGAGGCGATGTGAGCATGTAGATCTGCTATTTTCACAATTTACGCCTCTAACATTTGACAATTTGGCCAATGTTTAATTTGTCATTTTACAGGTATTAAAAAAGTCCTTAAATTGTCACTTTAGAAATGTGCAGATACCCTCTATACACTTAAACTTTGTTTGTTTGTATACTGTTGAGTGAGAAAACAATGTTGCACATTAAGCTAATCATCTGGGGACCCACCAAAATAATTTGGGGACCCCCCTGGGGGTCCCGACCCACAGGTTGAGAACCACTGCCCTCTAACCTCTCATAACTGAGTCAACGAACAGTTAACTATTAAATGTACTTAGCTGACCGGGGTCCCACAGGGCGCTATACTAGATCCGCTTTTTTTTTTACCCTCAACATCAAATTTCTTTGCAGGAAATATAGCCGACCTACAAGCTCACAACACGTCGCAACGTCCGTTGTACTGTAGCTTGTAGATCTGACATTTCTGCGGGATATGTTTGCCCCCACTACGGTTCACGTGGTTAAATGAAACAAAACAACAAAATGAGCAGCCCACCTTGCATGTATTTTACGCATGACACCCTGTTCCCAGTGCTCAGAGTGACATGTTTATTAATGGCGATAGCCACCACCGCGAGGGTACATCGGCGCTGTATGGGGGGGCAGGGGGGCTAGTGGTGCCGTGTGACTGCATCAGAGGAGAAATAACTTCATTACATGTCATGACCCCCTTCTTGATATAGATATATCCTTTAGGCACGTTGTCAAGGACTCTGAATTCATCAGGATGTAGATGGACGCGCTCTCTCTCTGCGGCGACCATTCAATCAAAACCTGAAAGCGGGGGTTTGCTGGATATGCTAAGTTGAGGGGGAATGCAGAGAGAGTTCTCTGAGGGGACCTCTTAGAATTAGAATGAGTTTGTTTTATTGATCAAATGAAATTAACACAGATACATACACACACACACACACACACACACACAGAGACACACATAGACACTGTGCCTAATCATGGAGTGTTGGTTGGCCACCATGTTTAATTTAATGGGTCTCATTGTTGCTCCACGAGGTCCCACGTCGTGAACTTAATTCCTCTTCGCCGCGTTAATTTGCATTGTGTCAATTGACCGGGGCGCTTACTGTATAAGCTTTGAGTCGCGATTGAAATTCAGCCCGTGCTCTGATATCATTAGGCAAATGCAAAGTTGTGTCATTTACACATTTAGAAAAAAAAGAGGGGGAACGAGAGAAAAGCCTATTTGCGCGGGACGAGGCTCGCTCGTGATTATCAGTGGATGTTATTACTGTGGAGAAGCAAGACGTTTGAAGGTTATGTTTCTGGGCAGTAATTGAAATGCAAAATAACATTAGGATCGATGGCCATCTCTGTTTATTTATGAAATCAATATCGTAACTGTCCCTCACGAGTCCCTCTCTGATTCCCAATGACGGCTTAAGTCTGCGCTCGTTTATTCCCTCTCCCCCATAACCTCCTCCTTCAGTCTCTTTTTTAAAGGCAGTTAGGGGTGTGTTTGACTTTGCGGGGGAGAGCAATTTCCTGGAGGTAGTTGATGTGTATGTAGATGGAGGTTGATACTCCAGGTAAGGAGACATCATCCATGAGGGAAATCTATGCAATCTCTCCTTGTGGCAATGACATTGAAGAGGCCATATGCTGGAAGTTCTCTCTCTGTGTGTGCGTGTGTGTGTGTGTGTGTGTGTGTGTGTGTGTGTGTGTGTGTGTGTGTGTGTGTGTGTGTGTGTGTGTGTATGTGTATGTGCGTGCGTGTGCGTGCGTGTGCGTGTGCGTGTGTGTGTGTGTGCGTGTGTGTGTGCGTGCATGCGTGCACGCGTGTGTGCTTGTGCATGCATGCACGCGCGCATGTGCATGCATACTTGCCTGTGTGCGCTTGTGTACATGCGTGCACCCGCGTGTGTGTCACATCTACCACAGCATGTAAAAGTAGCATTGTTCGCATTGGGGAAAAAAAACTTTCTAAGGGATTCTTCCAAATTCCGCATCTGCAGACGCGTTGAGAATCGCCCAGGTTCACAGCGTGAAACCCAGTTGTAATTGTAAAAAGCTTGCTACCTTGCTTTCCTTTTTATTTTGGTCCCAAAAAAAACTGTATTACAGATGCATTTTTCAGCGACATACATTACAAATCTGCTCTGTATTCGGCCTCATACAGTATACCGTACATTGTGCCAGGTGTAAAATTAATCACGCAATTACGCAGATTTTGTTTGCATATTTATTCATTATAAACATTTATCCATATTTTTTGATGACCTTCAGTTTTCGTGCCGACGCTATATGTTGCGTTCACGTTGTTGTTACCACTTAACACTTCAGCGACACGGAGACACACACACGCAGACGCACGCACACACCCTCCACCCCCCCCCCACCCCCCCTCCAACCCCCCCACCCTTACATTTCCATTTATTTCACAGTCATTTTAGCCGCTGACTAACAGTGTAATCTATGTGTCAGCCGAGAAGGGGCCACTCAGTTTAAAGCTGATAGAGTTTGCCCCAAACAAGGACAGCCTATCATAGAAAGATTAATGAACTAATTTCATGCATGGCTCCTTGCCTCTGTCCTTCTGCGCTTCCATGTTCCACTGTGTGTTCAGCGGCCGTGATTTACGCTGTGTTGTTCCGTAGCTACGAGCTTAACCCTTAACAATAATACTCCCCCGCCTCCCCGTCCCCCTCCCCACTGCCGTCCCGCTCCCTTCCAACCAGTGGATAAATACGTAGTTAAAAAAATGAACGCAGAGAACACTGGTTTTTAACTCTTCGCGTGTCACCACCGACCGGGGCCCTTGCCATGAGGTCAGTCAGTGCTGCGTACAGACAGGGGTGTCACACCAAATTCTGGGCCCTGGGTTACAAGGATTCATTCACATTTTATGCTTTAACTATTGAAAAATAGCAGATATACAAGCTCACAGCGCGGCACCGAGTGCCGCACTTGCGAGCTTGTAGATCTGCTATTTTGAAAAATCGTGAAAATTCTTCTTTGAATATTTCAAATCCTTCTAAGGTTTATGTTGGTGGTCCTCAAACATTTTCATGTGAAGGACCCACAAAATGACATGTATTTGGCCACGGACCCCCATCTCAAAATATTTAGTTCCAGGGACCCCCCAGAAGCAAAATTTGAGTTACAAATGTTCGCTTAAGATTTGCACACATTTTCACGACTTTTAAAAAATAGCAGATCTACAGTCTCGCAGCACGGCACTCGGTGCCGCGCTGTGAGCTTGTATATCTGCTATTTTTACACAGTAAAAATCCTCCGTGTTCATTTAAATCCGAAAGTGTTCAAATGTAACCCGAGGTCCATTCGGTTACATTAGTACACTTTTGGAATAAAAGGAGGAGATGGGAGGGGATGGGAGGGGGGAGTGCATGTATGTGTATGTATTGTGAGAACATTTGTCTGGAGCGTGTCTTTCATGGTTTGGAGAGGAGGTTGACAGTTTCAGGATTTATGCATGCAGTGGAACAGGAGATCTGCAACACTGCCAGCATGACTATGAGCGCACGTAAACACACGCACGCACACACACGCACGCACGCCGCCAGGGGTGTCGCACCACATTCTGGGCCCTGGGTGCAAGGATTCACTGCGGGCCCCCCCATGAATGTTCTTCATAGGGGGAGGGGTTTTGACCAATTTGGACTGGGAACGCATTATTTTGCTTTAACGATTGAAAAATAGCAGATATACAAGCTCACAGCGAGCTTGTAGATCTGCTATTTTTGAAAAATCTTGAAATATCAGCGGTACCAATACCAAAATGATATGTATTTGGCCACGGACCCCCATCTCGAAACATTTAGTTCCAGGGACCACCCAGAGCAGGGGTGGGCAACATTGATGTTGGAGAGGGCCGATATATTTCCACCTTCACTCCAGAGGGCCACATTGCATATTGCTATGTCTTGTCATTCTAGTATCTCATACAAAAGAAGCAAAAATAGCAGATCTACAAGCTCAAAACACATCGCGCTGCAATGCTTTTTGAGCTTGTAGATCAGCTATATTTGCATCTTTTGAATTTTATTTTTTGTATTGGAATCCTAAATGTAACATTTTGGTTTAATTTCAAACGCATTTAGTTACATACTCATGTTAACTTTATGAACCTAAATACAAATACATTTGACATAAAAAAATACATTTTAATACTACTATACTAGTCATTAAGCTACTAATAGAGACTGACGGAATTAAAGCAGGTCATGTTTGGAATTATAACAGCTGAAATCAATAATATATCAGTATTCCGGTGTCAACCTGTGGGCCGCATTAAGTGAAGGTGAGGGCCGCATGTGGCCCCCGGGCCGCCAGTTGCCCATGTATGACCCAGAGGCAACATTTTCACGACTTTTTAAAAATAGCAGATCTACAAGCTCGCAGAGTGCCGCGCTGTGAGCTTGTATATCTGCTATTTTTCCATAGCTAAAGTATAAAATAGTTAAGGCCCCTCCAACTTGGGCCCTAGTAACCCAGTCCCACATTCCCCCCCCCCCTTGTGACGCCCCTGCACGCCACACACATCCAGTGGTACACACTGCCGCTCTGCCGGCTCATTTTCACACTCATTGCACTTAAAATAAAAAAGAAAAGGCAAAAGCAGTGGTCACTGAGCATGGGTGGCATTTCAGACACTGTCCCAGAGACTCGCTCACGTTTTATTCCATTGTGGAGGTCCTGCACGTCTTAAACTGCACGGCAACAGTCTAGACAATCTCCCTCAGAGTGTTGTGTGAACAGGCCGGGCCGACGGTACGACACACAGGCACTCTCACTGTGAACAGCTGACCTTCACGTCTGTCCGGAGCGTTTTTGCGTGTCCGCTCGGTTTCGTACCGTTGTCTTCTCCTGTGTGCAGCGGAGCTAACGCTGCCCCGGCTAGACGCGAGGCGCAGTGCGATGTGTAGTTGTCGGGGAGGGAGGGGTTGGGCAGGTTAGTGGGAGGTGGAATGCACAAGGAAAGAAATATGCCTATTTTCATTTTTTTGTTTCTTTTTTTTTGTAATAGGGGAAACCAAATTATGAAACTATGGGGGCTATTTCTGTCTGCGAGAATTGGTGGTTCATGCCATTATTTTATTTCGACAGATTTGAAAGGACCCATTAGAAATTTCCATTAAACCTAACAAAAAAACATCTCCCAAGCGTTATTGCGCGCTAAGTGTGGAATGAACTACTTTTTACATATGCCACAATGTACTATTCCATAGGGAATCCCCCTATCTGGCTGCCATGGAATCCGGAATGATGTATTAACTGTTGCCGTGCCGCTCTCTCTCCAATTCCCTCCAATGGGGGGGGGGGGGGGGGGGGGGGCGGAAAAAATACACCTTCCAATTGACTATAGGTGCAAGTTGACTACTAACAAGATTTAACTTGGGTTCTCCTAAATCTTTTATTAACCGCAGCAGCCTCTGAATCAAGCCCAACGTAATGTAGTATCGCTCCATCTGAAACTGTGTTAACCTATTCAGGCCTAGAATTATTGAATGCTTTAACTATTGAAAAATAGCAGATATACAAGCTCACAGCGCAGCACCGAGTGCCGCGCTGCGAGCTTGTAGATCTGCTATTTTTGAAAAAGTCATGAAAATGTGTGCACACCTTTGAATATATGTATTTTCAAAGCGAAGGTTTGTAACTCAAAGTTTGCTTCTGGGTGGTCCCTGGAACTAAATATTTTGAGATGCGGGTCTGTGGCCAAATAAATATCATTTTGTGACCCCTTCACATGAGAAGGTTTGAGAACCACTGACATAGTAGTCTCTCAAGAACAGACTAACTGAGCTCCAGTTCAAGTGAAAAGGACCCTTTCTTTGATGATGGCTATAGCCAGATTGCTGACATAGAAAGATTCAAAAGACACTAGAATCGGGCCAAAATTCTTATTGTCACCATTTAAAAAAAAATTGCAGATCTACAAGCTACAAGCAATGATGTGTACCCGTTCTAAATGCGTTAACAGTCCCGCCTGATTAAAAATGCATAAGGAGTGTCTGGGACCCGTAAGAGGAGGGTTTATTTTTTCATGCCTCATCTGAAACAGGAAGGAAGCTGGGGGATCAATAGATCTGATCTGGACCCAGGAGTAGAGAGAGGGGCTATCTCCCCCCTCCCTCCCCCCTCTCTCCCCCCTCCCTCCCACCTCCCTCCCCCCTTTAGCAGTTAAAAAACAGGTTTCATGTTGTCTGCGGTCCCGCCGTCTTCGTGGCACTCTGTCTGTATGCATACTGAGACTGTACTGTATATGCACATGTACTGTAGACTGTGCATACTGTGTATGCACATGTATGCTGTATAAAAGACAAATATACCATACTTGAACAGGGCTGCTCTGCAAAAAGCTAAATGCACGTTATATTTAATGAGGGGAATGAGTTCTGAAGAACCCACTGGTCTCTGCACAGTTAAAGCATCAGTTTTAATCTCACCCATTTATATGTATACTGTACTGTATGAATGAATGAATGAATGAATGAATTACATTTTTATTTTGGCGCCATGACACAAAAAGAAAACAACTGATATTAGCAATCCTTCCCGTTCATATTAGGCTACGTCCTGCCTTATAACAAGCGAAATAAACAAACACGTCGTCACTGTCAGGCAGAAACCTCGTATCTCCAAGTTTCAGATTTGTAATCTTTTTCGCAAAATAAAGCCCTGCTTCATCATACAAGGCCGTCGCACAAAAGTAGTGAAAACAGCAGATCTACAAGCGGTCACCTGTTCACGATCTGTATAACTCTATACTACATGTATATGGGTCCATTTGTATACTCTCTGAGTTAGATGTTAGATCTGTATAACTCTATACTACATGTATATGGGTCCATTTGTATACTCTCTGAGTTAGATGTTAGATCTGTATAACTCTATACTACATGTATATGGGTCCATTTGTATACTCTCTGAGTTAGATGATAGATCTGTATAACTCTATACTACATGTATATGGGTCCATTTGTATACTCTCTGAGTTAGATGTTAGATCTGTATAACTCTATACTACATGTATATGGGTCCATTTGTATACTCTCTGAGTTAGATGATAGATCTGTATAACTCTATACTACATGTATATGGGTCCATTTGTATACTCTCTGAGTTAGATGTTAGATCTGTATAACTCTATACTACATGTATATGGGTCCATTTGTATACTCTCTGAGTTAGATGTTAGATCTGTATAACTCTATACTACATGTATATGGGTCCATTTGTATACTCTCTGAGTTAGATGTTAGATCTGTATAACTCTATACTACATGTATATGGGTCCAT
The DNA here is from genome assembly GCF_963921795.1 of Nannobrachium achirus. NCBI lineage: Eukaryota > Metazoa > Chordata > Actinopteri > Myctophiformes > Myctophidae > Nannobrachium > Nannobrachium achirus. The sequence goes on from NC_137823.1 coordinate 51,268,416, forward strand.
TTGTATACTCTCTGAGTTAGATGTTAGATCTGTATAACTCTATACTACATGTATATGGGTCCATTTGTATACTCTCTGAGTTAGATGTTAGATCTGTATAACTCTATACTACATGTATATGGGTCCATTTGTATACTCTCTGAGTTAGATGTTAGATCTGTATAACTCTATACTACATGTATATGGGTCCATTTGTATACTCTCTGAGTTAGATGTTAGATCTGTATAACTCTATACTACATGTATATGGGTCCATTTGTATACTCTCTGAGTTAGATGATAGATCTGTATAACTCTATACTACATGTATATGGGTCCATTTGTATACTCTCTGAGTTAGATGATAGATCTGTATAACTCTATACTACATGTATATGGGTCCATTTGTATACTCTCTGAGTTAGATGTTAGATCTGTATAACTCTATACTACATGTATATGGGTCCATTTGTATACTCTCTGAGTTAGATGTTAGATCTGTATAACTCTATACTACATGTATATGGGTCCATTTGTATACTCTCTGAGTTAGATGTTAGATCTGTATAACTCTATACTACATGTATATGGGTCCATTTGTATACTCTCTGAGTTAGATGTTAGATCTGTATAACTCTATACTACATGTATATGGGTCCATTTGTATACTCTCTGAGTTAGATGATAGATCTGTATAACTCTATACTACATGTATATGGGTCCATTTGTATACTCTCTGAGTTAGATGATAGATCTGTATAACTCTATACTACATGTATATGGGTCCATTTGTATACTCTCTGAGTTAGATGATAGATCTGTATAACTCTATACTACATGTATATGGGTCCATTTGTATACTCTCTGAGTTAGATGTTAGATCTGTATAACTCTATACTACATGTATATGGGTCCATTTGTATACTCTCTGAGTTAGATGTTAGATCTGTATAACTCTATACTACATGTATATGGGTCCATTTGTATACTCTCTGAGTTAGATGTTAGATCTGTATAACTCTATACTACATGTATATGGGTCCATTTGTATACTCTCTGAGTTAGATGTTAGATCTGTATAACTCTATACTACATGTATATGGGTCCATTTGTATACTCTCTGAGTTAGATGTTAGATCTGTATAACTCTATACTACATGTATATGGGTCCATTTGTATACTCTCTGAGTTAGATGATAGATCTGTATAACTCTATACTACATGTATATGGGTCCATTTGTATACTCTCTGAGTTAGATGATAGATCTGTATAACTCTATACTACATGTATATGGGTCCATTTGTATACTCTCTGAGTTAGATGATAGATCTGTATAACTCTATACTACATGTATATGGGTCCATTTGTATACTCTCTGAGTTAGATGTTAGATCTGTATAACTCTATACTACATGTATATGGGTCCATTTGTATACTCTCTGAGTTAGATGTTAGATCTGTATAACTCTATACTACATGTATATGGGTCCATTTGTATACTCTCTGAGTTAGATGTTAGATCTGTATAACTCTATACTACATGTATATGGGTCCATTTGTATACTCTCTGAGTTAGATGTTAGATCTGTATAACTCTATACTACATGTATATGGGTCCATTTGTATACTCTCTGAGTTAGATGTTAGATCTGTATAACTCTATACTACATGTATATGGGTCCATTTGTATACTCTCTGAGTTAGATGATAGATCTGTATAACTCTATACTACATGTATATGGGTCCATTTGTATACTCTCTGAGTTAGATGATAGATCTGTATAACTCTATACTACATGTATATGGGTCCATTTGTATACTCTCTGAGTTAGATGTTAGATCTGTATAACTCTATACTACATGTATATGGGTCCATTTGTATACTCTCTGAGTTAGATGTTAGATCTGTATAACTCTATACTACATGTATATGGGTCCATTTGTATACTCTCTGAGTTAGATGTTAGATCTGTATAACTCTATACTACATGTATATGGGTCCATTTGTATACTCTCTGAGTTAGATGTTAGATCTGTATAACTCTATACTACATGTATATGGGTCCATTTGTATACTCTCTGAGTTAGATGATAGATTAACATTGAGGCTTTTACTTTGTAGTTACCTACATGATTTGCTTGCACTGCTTCCTCTCGCAGTGCTCTCCCAGTGTTTACCATTCACAGTAGGGGTGTAACGATACATTTTAATAGCGATTCGATACATATCACGATACATGGCTGACGATACGATACATGGACGATATTGGTTAATTCATGGCAATACGATACGATTCGATTTAATTATTTAAAATCGATATAGTAACTATTTAGCAAAGAAATTAAATCTGTGTGAAAGGTGTGGATAGTGCAGGTTTTTAAGGGAAACATGTATTATTATGGATATAAATAAGTAAACACAGTGATTATCTGCCAAATACATGGACATTGTATATTGACAAACCTGCACCTTGACATGAACCCAGAGATTACACACATTTATCGATAGACCAGTGTAGCTATATGGAAAGGAAAAGTAGTTAAACCCCTCCTTTTAACTTTTTCTTCTTAAAAATGCTAAATACAATGCACAAGTAGGTAGTATCGATACAATCGATTCTTTGCACTGCCGATTCGATACGATACAAAATAAAACGATACGATTCGATTTTAGCTGTTTTCATTTCGATCTACTTCGATTTTTTAAGTTAAAAACGATATTTCGATACAGTTACTATATCGTTACACCCCTAATTCACAGCCATGTAGGCCTACAGTACGTTGTGCAAGATCAGCACCAGCTGTGATAGACAGCGCCAGTTCTTTAAACACCAGCCCTGGTGGATTCCTTGCCTTGTTAGAATGATGTTTGTTTGTATTAATTGTCACATTATTCAGGCTATTGCCGTTGTAATAACAATGCCAATGCCTCAAAAACAGAATTTGTATTATGTTACCTTTCCGTTTTACATAGCAACAAGTTAACAACCCATAGCATCAATTACGAAGGCAATGTTCCTAGAATTCTTTATTTTGGTTCTTGTACAGTAAAATTCTTAGTTATTTTGTAAACAAATAAGTTACATTTGTACACTCCCAGAGTTACAAATGGATCACTAAACACTTAGGACTTTATCTGTGTAAAGGAAGTAATGCTTACAACAAAAATTGTATACAGAAGAATAGTACGTTTTACTGTACACAATTTTCTGACATTGAGAGAGAGAGAGAGAGAGAGAGAGAGAGAGAGAGAGAGAGAGAGAGAGATGTCACCTCAATTTAATAACATAGACCCTATATTCTTCATTGACAGTCGCAAGTATAGACCCTTCCCCCAAGGGTGTGCACCTGGCCCCCTTCTTTTTTGTGTGGTTGCCCAGACTATATAGTATTTGTCCGACTTTCTTTCCATCTTTCTGGATAAACTTTATTTTGCCGCGCTACTCCTCCCACAGTTTGGTGGCACGCACTTGGGCCGGATGTCAAATCGACCAGCTTCATCGTGAATCATGAGCTTGCATTTTGCTAAGAGATATGTTATATATAGTTTAATTTATTAGTGAATACATTTTTCCCCATTGACTTGAATGAAGAAAATTCAAATGGCGGAATTAATTTGCAAGTGAGTGCCACAGCAACCACACTTCCAATTTCCCAGAATTGCACCTTTCTATTTCCCATCAAACCTCTTTCGCCAAAATGTTTGACTGTTATTACGCATCGCCCATCTAGGGGCTCCAGGGTTCATGTGGTTGATGCCATCATCACACACCTCCCTCCCACCATCTTCATTACCCCGTCCAACCTCTCACTTAAACCCACCGTAACCCAGCACCGTTCTACTGGCCAACCGGACCAGGACTATCGATTGGCTGTATCACCCCCGTCATCGTTGCATATGCTGAGTGTAACACCTCTCCTGTCCATTAATGGCCTTCTGGAGTTTCACTCATTCATTTACAGCTGGCATAGTACCAATCACGAGCATCGTTTGCAAGACGTATGGGGCTTCTGTTGACACGGTCGTTAGTTACCATTCCGCCTGAGAGAAAAGGCTTCAGTAGTATATCACTAAGCGCTCCAAAACACTCTCCCGGCTGTCCTTAACATAACCCGCTCAAAGCATTGTGCTGCCATAAATCCATACAGTAAATCTCAGTTGAAATAACCTGGGATTGTGGTGGAGCTGTGGAATGTTTTCCGAAAAAGCTGACCGCAACGTCAGGTTTTTTGCCAAGTTGTCCTCTGATATAGTTCAAGTTATTATTATTATTATTTTGCACTATTTGTACACTGCTAGTCAAAAGTCTGTTTCACATCTGGATACAATCTTGGTGACAGTTACTTTGGAGTTTAAACTGTACATACAGCTAAACAGAATAAAAAAACACACACAAACTGTCATCTGCTCAATATAGAAAAAATGTTTAACCACTATTTTCACAGAATGTTTTTCTATTTTCATAGCAATTGTTACTGTAAGCCCAGAATAGGGATTCTAGAAGTTTTAATGCAAAAAATGTTTTGATCAAAGACCCTTTTCAAGCATAATTCGTCAGACTAAAATACAATATTACTATATTTGTGGTATAAGATAGGGGCTTTAAGTTTTTGTTCAAATAACTTGTTAAATAGTTCCACATTCCAATAACAATCATTTCTATTGAGTGTTTTTTTCACTAATATGGGTCTCTCCAGCTCTGTAGGAAAATACATTTTCAGGTTGGGATACCAATTTCATCCAATCAGGAGAAAGAAGTCATACGCAGGATAAACAAAACAAAATGCAACTAAAACTAAAAATCCAACAAAATTGGAATCCCTGTTACTGAACAAAAAACTCTACTATATCAATGATTACCAATCTGAATAATATAGTTTAACTACTTAACAAAAAACCTTTTGTTTTAGCCCAAATACATAATCATTAAGCCTACAGCGCCTTTCATTTTCACCATGTCTCCTGTAGTATGGTCATAGTCATGTACCAGCTAGGGCATTCACCAAATATTCGAATATTCGAATATCAAAGTCACTATTCGACGCTGTTCACCGATGTCGAATATTCACTTTTTTTTTTTTTTATTGTTTTGTCTTTAAAAATATACATATTTCTTCATGGTTTATAAAGCTTGGCTAGATAGGAAGTCATAAGAACCCTGACAAGCACTTGAAATTGTAGTCTATTTCATTTAATGTGACTCGGTTCTGCAGATAAATATTGTGAAAATAGCCGATCTACATGCTCACAACGCCTCGCAACGCGAGGCGTTGTGAGCATGTGGATCGGCTATTTTCACAATGTTCGCCTCTTGCTTAGTTAATATTTGACAGTTTGTCCAGTCCTGTCGAATATTCCACTATTCGAATACTTTGAATAATTCGAATACTAAAAATCACTATTCGTGAATGCCCTAATACCAGCTATGTTTTGTTGTTTCATACTAAATAGTGTGTGAAACTAACGCCACGCTGGCACCGTGTGTGTTTTCCCAGGCTGCTGAACAGAATGCCCTCTGAGGACCGCCATCTGTCCTCCAGCTGCGGGTCCTACATCAAAACCGAGCCGTCCAGCCCGTCCTCGTCCCTGGTGGACACCGGCAGCCACCACAGTCCCAGCGGCAACTCGGACGCCAGCGGCGGCTACATCAACGGCAGCATCGGGCGGTCGCACCCGCTCGACTCCCCGCCGATGTTCAACCCGGGCATGCTGGGCGGCGGGGCGGCCGCCTGCCTGCGGCGCTACGAGGAGTGCTCCGGCGTCGTGACGGACGACTCGCCCATCAAGTGCGAGTACATGCTGAACGCCATCCCCAAGAGGCTGTGCCTGGTGTGCGGCGACATCGCCTCGGGGTACCACTACGGCGTGGCCTCTTGCGAGGCCTGCAAAGCCTTTTTCAAAAGGACGATACAAGGTATTTCCCAAGGTACAAGCTTTATTCATGCTTAGCTGCCGCACCAGTGTCTCGCACCCGAAAAAAGCAGATCTACAATCTCGCGAGGCGTCGCAGCGCGCCACATTATGAGCTTGTAGATCCTCTATTTTCGGTCGTGACGATACCGCGTGTACAGTTAAGTATAAATCACCCCTTTCCCCTTTTTTCGCCTCGCACTGATTCACCCTTACCTGCCCACTGAAGCTGGGTCGGTCTGACCTGGCCAAGGACACGTTTTAAAATAGGTTTTTCTACGTCTCTGGCAGGGCAACAGCCGAGTAGAAAAGTTGCTCATGGAGTGAGCCATGACTCACTTTGCCGAGGTCCTCTGGCGCTGCGTTGTAATGATGTATTGTGTGAACCACCTACAATGTAAATATAAACCGCGCAGTGTTTTTGTATCGCGCTCGTTCTAAATGCTTCTCACAACCCTGTGCCAACCACTTCTAATTCATAGCAGTACGCATTTCCCTGCTGAGGGGTCCTCTGTCAGGACTAGCACACGTTCTAATGTGTTGATATCCAGTCTGTGCACCAGCTAGGAGACTAAATGGTCTGCATTTCTGTGGTGCCTTTATCCAATCTATCAATTTGCAACGTGCTTTTACTTTCACCCACAACGATAGGGGAGACAACCATGTACGGCAGGGTTCCCCAATAGGCGGCCCGCGGTGGGCTACTGTCTGGCCCACACCAACCCCAGTAATAATGGTGGTATAAGAGCAGCAACAACACTAGTATATCGTCGTTGTCAGGTGGAAACCTTGTATCTCCAAATTTGTACGCTCTTTCGCAAATAATACAAGGCCGTCGCACAAAAGTAGTGAAAACAGCAGATCTACAAGCACACAACGCCTCGCACCGGCAACTACCTGTACGGCAACTACCTGCTCATTGGGAGAAATTAGGAGGTTGGGTGTCTTGCTCAAGGACACAAAACCAGGAGGAGCTGGGAATCAAACCAGGAAGTGGGAACTTCTGGTTCCCAAACGTCCGCGCCACCTCCTGAGCCACTGCCACCAGTATTGGGCAGTAACGTGTCTACTTAGTAATATGTTACTGTAATATTATTACTTTTCCCAGTAACGAGTAGTGTAATTTATTATAGCTTCCAGAACAGTAATATTATTACTGATCCAAGTAATGCTGTGCTACATTACAATTACAGTGATTTGTTTTTGTTTCTGACCGAGATAAAAGCGACGCTGTGTCCAGCAGTTAGCTGCAGCTCGGTGGAGCAGCGCATCTAAACAGCAGAGAAGGTTGTCACATGCGCAGAAAGAACATATTTACAAGCTATCAAGACAGGATGTTAGCTTGTAGATCTGTTCTTTTTTAAGCCTTTGCCATCGCGCAAAGTTATGATGTACTCGCAGGTCTGGGGTCTGCCACAGATCCATGTTCCTGCTTGAGAGGCTCAAAAACGAAGCCATGCTTGATTGATTGATTGAAGAGTTCATTAGCAGTTTGCAATAGAAAAAAGTACAGTTTCATGACATCACAAATCACTGGTACAAAGTCAACTAAGGAGATTCTAGTAAGCTTTACGGCTTATTTACACAGGAACCACTTTATGTATGTATGTATGTAAAATTGAAAGACATACTTTCAACACTTGGAAGTATTGTCATTATCTTAACGTTTGTGTCAGTCAAAGAGCCATTGTAAACTTTGTGCGGGCAGCATCGCTTGCAGGTGTATACTGTATATTAGGCTTCCTCCTTTTTTTCCGCACTGCACTAAATATCTTTGCCAAAAATAGCTTATCTATAAGGTCACAACGCGCCATGTTTGTGAAGCGTTGTGAGCTTGTAGAATATTCAACTATTATGACATGCCTAGAATAGGGATGCTAGGATTCTAGTGCTTAAGGCTGCCAGTTGATTACTGGCTGCAGGACCAATGGTGGTGCAGGAATACTTGGGGCAAGTAAAGCAACATCAGCACGTGATTGGCTGCTGAAAATTGCGATGGCGCCAAAACATATTTACGTATTTACTCTTGGGGCTGCGCCCAACTTCATTTTCTGTTTTGTTTTCTGATTAACTGGCAAAGCACCATCAACATCAGCCAATTTATTGACCTTACGAATTAATGCACTTCTGGTGACACTCCGTAATTAGATGAAGGAAAACGACTGCTACGTTGTTATCTTCGATGGAAGTTGGAGTCGTTTCACAAAAACATGATCAGGTGTTCTCTTTGGAGATACTTTAATCAGTGTCAGGAAATAGTTTATTATGTTCCCTAGATTACAGAATGATTGGATGAAAGAAAGACCAATGTGGCATCTCTGTTTTAGCTGTGCTAAACATGTCCGGTACGTTATGGTAAATGCTTTACCCGGCCTATACAAAACAATTCAAAACAAATCAAATTATTGCTTCAGTAATTCTTTTGAAGAATATCTTATGTTATCTATGTATATATGATTTAGTAGTTTGAAGCTTGTTGCTATACATCAGTGGTTCTCAAACTTGAGGTCGGGACTGTCAAATCTTAAGTAAGCAAGAGGCGAACATTGTGAAAATAGCCGATCTACAGAGCATGTAGATCGGCTATTTTCACAATATTCATCTGTGGAACCGAGTCACAGTGCTTGTCAGGGTTGGGGTTCCCAGTTCATATATGTTTATTTTGGGGCTCACGGCCTAAAAAGGTTTGAGGACCCCTGCTATACATATATCTCAGTCTGACTCAACATCTGAGGAGGGTCGGCATACAGTGCATCATCCGATTAGGGACTGTAAACAAGCGCTCGCGTCTGACTTTGTGTCGTCTCGCACAACAAATCCCCCTTCTTTCTTCTTCTCCTGCTTCTCCTTCAGTTGGAGGACATGGGCCCGTAATGAACCTAATCTGTCCGTCATTCGTCCCGAGCCCCGGGAGTTTCAGTCAATAACAATCAGTGTTGGGTGACTGTAATTAAGAACCAGGCATTTCATTGGGAGAAAGTCAGCGGCGAGGGTGGGAGATGGGGGGTGGTGGTGGGGGGGGGGGGGGGGGTGGATCTGTTCTTTGCCCCCAGGCCCGACTACCCTCCACCCAAGGGGGGTGGAGGGTGGGGGGAGAAGGAGGCCAATTAGAAGCTCAGGCACGTGTCGCCGGGGCAATAACAGAGGACGGTGGAGAGGAGGGCAGACTCTGAGAAGTCCTCTAAATAAAAGAGAGAGGGGACACGGGGGATGAGGGACATGGGTCGTCGTCAAGTGAAAGGAGAAGCCCCTTTAATGGAATGGTAATCAGGAAGGGGGGTCCCGGCCTTCGGGAAGGAGGTGGACAAGGAGAGGTCCAGCGCTAGAGTGGGAGAGACGAGCGGCTGCAGGATAATAGCATGGCATAATAATATATCAAAATTTAGAGGGAAAATAAGAGAGGTTAAGGAAGGATATTAGAGTGGTTGAAATGTCCTTTGAGGGAATAAAGGTGGGACACACGAGACCTGATTAACTAAGAGGCTATACGCCGACGGTGGGCTTTTAGAGCGAGTCGACCCCGTTTGAGACAATAGTGGATATAATCTGCCTCCCCCGGTTATTATGAAGGCGTTTTTTTAGTTTGTTTGTTTCATATCGTAAATCAATTGAATCAGTGACTGATATGAGTTCACACGCTGCTGTATAAAAGAGCTGTTCTTTCTTTATTATTTTCTTATTCCGTTTAATTTATTACATTTCCTGCTTAGAGGAGTAGTTCACTCCCAAAATGACTTTTTTCTATTGATTACTAACACCATGGAGAGGGATAGGGTTAATATTTTTTGGTTTTTGTCGCTTTCCTAAGACAGAAAATGTGATTATAATAAATGTACCCTGATGGTTTCCCCATTCAGGGCCATGCATTCGGGTCCCCATCCAGAATCAATGGGGGTAAATTTACTATAATCACATTTTTGTCTTTGTCTTCTGTTTGGAATGCGAGACATACTTTTTTTTTTATTGAACTCAAGCCTCTATGGCATGAGTAATCAATAGAAAAGATGTCATTTTTGGGGTGAACTACTCCTTTAATTTTGTGTCCTCATTAACCTTGTTTTGGTTAGTTAAAAATAATAATAATAATAATTCATATCTTTATAAATCGCAGATATAGATGCTCACAATGCGTCACAACACAACACAGTGTGAGCTTGCAGATCGGCTATTTTCACTGTTTGTCATACGATGGAGTATATCGTCGTTGTCGGATGGAAACCTTTTATGTCCATAACCATTCTTTTTATATTTATCATTTAAAAAATGATTTAGACTAGTGAAAATAGCCGATCTACAACCACACAACGCCTCGTGGTGCGAGGCGTTGTGTGCTTGTAGATCTGCTATTTTCACTAGTTTTGTTCGACTACTTTTGTATGATGAACTAGAATTTAATTGACTATTGAATAACATACACATTTGAAACTTGGGAGATACAAGGTTTCTGCCCGACAGTGACGATATGGGGCATATGTGGTTAAAGGTCAGCTAGCCTGATGTGTACATAATATCCAACGTGCACGTTTGTACGTGAAAAAGGTCGTTACGGAGTCTTACGAAGACGAAAAAGGGAGAGAGGAAAATCGTATCCATGTCTGCGCTGAGTCTCTTCTTATAGCCTCTACACGCTGGCGCTGTGCTTTAATTTTCCCTCTGCTCAGACCATCGGGGTTTAAAACGACTTTACCCCCACCACCACCTCCCCCTCTCTCCACCCCCCAAACGCCACAGCTAACTCCTGCCAACATGCTGGCACCGTGCCACCAGGCCCCCTCACTGCGCATGTGACCCTCTCTGGCACCGTTGATGCCAGAGATCCTGACAAATGTTGGCACCTTCTCCTTGACCAACAAGGGGGGGCCGGGGGTGGGGAGGAGGGCGGGCGGGGGGAATTGGGGGGTGGTGGTGGTGGTGGGAGGGGGGGGGGGGTGGCACACTGGCAGGTCTGCAGCTCCAGACAACACCTGGTTTGCTGTTTTTAGGTACCATTAATACGTTTTTAGAGTTTGCGGGGACATTGTTCAAACGCTCAATCAAGGGAGATCTGGACATGCTCGGGGAGGGGAAGTTTTTGTCATTGGGTTTCTCGACGAGGTCACATCAAAACTTTCGAGGGATGGCGTAATGATCCGAGATGAATTTGTCAACCGGAACCTGGTGTGCAGAAGAAGAAGAAGGAAAAAAACAACAAAAAAAAGACAAAGAAAAAAAAGAGAGCTCATCCTTTTGTTACATGGCAGCAGATACAATATGTCTGCCTTTCTGGCTGTTTTTGGAAGCGGAGTGATTAAATTGCATAGGAAATATTTCCCATACTGAGCCAACAACTGTCGAGACGGAGTTGAATAATACATCGAGCTTTGCCATATGATACGAGGGCCTTAGATTGGCAACTCTAACAACAACCCTCTGATCTGCAGGGCCTTGCTGTGTGGGGAACATTATGCGGAGTGCTCACCACCTTCGCTGTGTCCGTCCAGTGTTGTTTTAGACAGCTCATTTTGATTTAGTTTTAGTCATAGTCTTTTGAAAAAAATGACTTTTAGTTTTAGTCATAATTTAGTCACTGGAAAAGTTTTTGTTTTAGTCTAATTTCAGTCGACTAAATATCATAAGATTTTAGGCGACTAAATCTACAGTTGATTTGGTCAACTAAAATGTATTTTGGCAGGCCTTGATGGCATCGTAATGACGTAATTTTACACTTGGTTGCGTGCTGAAAATAGCCGATCTACAAGCTCACAACGCGTCGCAGACACCTGAGAGCAACCAAACATAAAATTACTCCACTAGTCCCTCCCTAACGTTTTAGTCTAGTTTTTATTTTGTCAACGAAATTGACAATATTTTTAGTCTTAGGTTTAGTCATCACAGCTTAGTTTTTATTTCGTTTTTATTTCGTTTTCGTCAGTGAAAAAAACTTGGTCGACAAACATTTTTCGTCATAGTTTTAGTCGACGAAATCAACACTGTGTCCGTCTCATAGCCCTGCTGCTGCCGTTGTGAGGGGAGGGCAGCTTCTCCCATCATGCTCTAGGTTAAGAAGCGCGGGTTAGAAGGGGTCGCGGTGAGCCTGGGCCGGGAGGACGCTCTGCATTAATGAAGCTAATTTATCTGTGAATCAAAGTGAGGCGGGGACTCCGGGGCGGGGAGGTGCTTTTTACATGTCCCATCAAAATGCCACTAAAGCCTTCTCTCCTTCCAGAGTGTCACACGGGGTCACCTTGGGACAGGTGTGCGTGTGTGTGTGTGTGTGTGTGCGCGCATGTGCGTGTGTGCGTGTGCGCGCGTGTGCCTGTGTATCTGTCTCCCAAGCTCTGCATGTTGTTTACAACATAGGAAACTGCTGAAGCCAGACAAAGAAAAACTAAGCTTACTTTTGAGATAGCGGGGTTTGTGGCCAGATAACTCGAAAGAAATGCACCCTGGATTTTGCTGCGTACCCTTTCCATGAAACAAGTCTTAGTCATTATATCGTCGTTGTCGTGTGGAAACCTTGTATGTCCAAGACCGAATTCGTTTTGTATTTAGCATTTAAAAAATTAACTAAACTAGTGAAAACAGCCGATCTACAAGCACACAACGCCTCACACCGTGAGGCGTTGTGTGCTTGTAGATCGGCTGTTTTCACTACTTTTGTGCAACGGCCTTGTATGATGAAGCAGGGCTTTTTGTGAAAAAAATTACAAATTTGAAACTTGGACATACAAGGTTTCTGCCCGACAGTGACGATATGCACCCTGAAAACACTTAATTAGAGATGTTCTTTCTCTTTTTGTATTCTCATCTTTCGCAGGGAATATCGAGTACAGCTGTCCGGCCACCAACGAATGTGAGATCACCAAGAGGAGACGCAAGTCGTGCCAGGCCTGCCGTTTCATGAAGTGTCTCAAAGTCGGCATGTTGAAAGAGGGTGAGTTCGGACGTTCGCCAACTGTTCAGTGGCTTAGCTTTTGCTCTCCTCCTATAGCCAGTGTCGATTTGGTATTTAGTATTTCCACAAAGGATCAGTGGGGCCTGTAGAAAAAACTGCTTGTTACCACCTTTGCCTTGACTCTGCCACTTTTCATAGATGTATTGACATGTAATCCTTATTTATACTCGGTTGTGGGCCGCATCGCAAACAACAATATTCAATCTACAATATTTTGTAGATTGGCTATCACAACGTGCCGCGCTGCTGTGAGCTCGTATAGATTGGCTATTTTCAGTGTGCAACCCGTATGCAGCTACGTATAAATCAAGACAGATGATTGATTTATACTTGTTTGTGCACCGTGTCGCACAATGAAAATAGCAGCTAGATCTACAAGCTCACAATGCATTGCGCTCTTGTAGATCGGCTATTTTCGGTGAGCAACAACACCCATGCTCAACTAAGTATAAATAAATATCGCCGTTGACCAGTGGTTCCCAAACTGTTTAGTTCAAGACCCAAAAATAATTTGCCCGGGAAAAGAGCAGATCTACAATCACACAACGCGCCGCTTTGTGCGTAGACCGGCTATTTTCATTTTCATTTCCCTTTTATTTCTTAATTATTATTATAATCTTTTTAATGAAATTTCTTAGATATGTTTGTTTGTTTATATTTTTAAAAACAATTTTATATAAAATAAAAATTGGTCTGTGACCCACAAATGGGCTGCGACCCACTGTTTCCGAACCACTGACTTAGACCTCCACCCATCCTCCACTCACTGGCTGTGAGGTTGATCAGTGATCATCAGTGATTGCCGGGGCTGCTGCTGTGGCCTCAGGGAGACACTTATGACATCACCCATGAGCCTTACACACCATCTCCTCTGGGCTGGGCTGGCCAGACAGTGTCCCAGCCTAGTGCCCGGCTGGCGCGGACAGACTATAGAGTCTAAGGGAGAGAGGGGAAAAAAAGAAAACACCAGAAAAAAAAGTGCTGAGCTGGTTGTTCCTACCAAGTGTGGCTGAGGAGAGAAGAAGTGTAACAGTACTCTTGAAAAGCACAAGCTGTTCCCCCGAGACGTCTCTCCCCTGGGTATCTCCCTCTCCCACTCTCTCTCTCTCCCTCTCTCTCTCTCTCTCCCTCTCTCCCTCTCTCTCTCTCTCTCTCTCTCTCTCTCTCTCTCTCTCTCTCTCTCTCTCTCTCTCTCTCTCTTTCCCTACTCCGTTTCTCTTCGCCCAGGGGTGTCGAACCAAATTCTGGGCCCTGGGTACAAGGATTCACTGCGTTGTTGTGTGCTTTAACTATTGAAAAAATAGCAGATCTACAAGCTTAAAGCATGGCACCGAGTGCCACGCTGCGAGATTGTAGATCTGCTATTTCTGAAAAATCGTGAAAATGTGTGCAAGTCTTTGAAGGTTTTTTTGGATGTCAGTGGTGCTCAAACTTTTACATGTGAAGGACCCCCAAAATGATATGTATTTGGCCACGGACCCCCATCTCAAAACATGTTGTTCCAGGCACCCCCCCAGAAGCAAAATTTGAGTTTCAAATGTTCGCTTTAAAGATTAAAGATTTGCAAACATTTTCACGACAAAAATAGCGACAAAAATAGCAGTTCTACAAGCTTGCAGCGCTGCGAGCTTGTATATCTGCTATTTTTCAATAGCTAAAGTATAAAATAATTAAGAGCCCTCCACCTTGGGCCCTAGTAACTCAGTCCCACTTTCCCCCCCCTTGTGACGCCTCTGTCTCCGCCGTCTCCCTCCCCCCTCTTCCCCCCTCCTCCTCCTCTCCTGTCTGGCATATTGATCCTCTAAATGCTTTCCGAACATCCCACCTCACTTCCTGCGTGTGTTGTTCCTCCTGCAGCCTTGGGGAGTTCACCAGGAAAATCTAGACCATAGATTTTTTTTTCTTCTTTTCTTTTTTTTTTTCATTTGTGTGTATTAGCCAGAAGAGCCATTCTAAACCGACGCATAAAGGGACTCACTTCTGAGCTGCGTACCGTTCCGTCATGTTGTCACTGCCACAGTGCAAAGCAAACGCCCGTGCGTCGCTGTTAGGGAGGGGACGATACACGATATTATTGTTTATCGTGATAAAAAATTAGCGTGTAGTGGAGATGCACTGGGATCAATTCACCCTTTATTTGCCGAGCTGCATATCCGGTACCACTTAAACCCTCTATAATTGGTAAATGGTACTTACTTATAATATACGTTATACGTACTTGATACAGTCCTTTTTTTCACTCTCTATCAGATGTCTTTGCCAAAAAATAGCTGATCTACAAGCTCACAATGCGTCGCGTTGTGAGCTTGTAGATCAGCTATTTTTTGGCAAATCTTCCGCCCCAGGATAATGGATTTTGATTGTCGCGATAATATCGTAAATCACGATTTCTTTTGTCACAATTATCGTCCCATCCCTAGTCGCGGTGACGTGGCGGGTTTGGGACCGCTGCCATTCACGGCGATAACGTGCGTGATGCATGGCCTAACATAACAAAAATAGCTATTTGTTTATGGGCTTGACCTAGAAACACAACAGTCGTAAATTTACTAAAGTAACTTAAGGGGGGGGGGGGGAAGAAACCCGAAATACGGTCTCATCATGCTCTGACAGCACTAAAAGCATCTCATGATAGAAGCCAGCAGCAGTTAACTGCAATCTGGTGAAGCCAGATGGTATGCTAGATTCTTGGTAACTGTCCACTGTTATAACTCATCTTTCACAATGTACATACCTCTGTTTGTGTCCGTCTCCACAGACCGAGGGTCGATCGTTGTGCCACCATAGCGATCCTATTTATACAGACACCTGCACAGAGAAATCCTCAGTGTTCTTTGAACTCTGAGAGTGTACAAATGTAACCACATCGTCGTTGTCGGGTGGAAACCTTGTTGTCCAAAACTGTTTTTGTATTTATCATTTTTAAAATGATGTGTGCTTGTAGATCTGCTGTTTTCACTACTTTTGTGCGACGGCTTTGTATGATGAAGCAGGGCTTTACTTTGCGAAAAGAATTACAAATTTGAAACTTGGAGATACAAGGTTTCTGCCGGACAGTGACGATATGGACCTGTAAGGGTCCACTTGGTTACATTTGTAATTGAGTTACAAATGAATCAGTATTCACTAATTTCTTTAGATCTTTTCCCGTGCGGCCTCTTTTCAGAAGCCACACCATCGCGCAGAGGCTTTTTTGACCCACAACCAAAACAAATAATGTTGCCTCAGGAATAAAGCTGGAACTATTAGCACGTGCTTAAGGGGCAAATGGCGAGGTATTGTCTGTGGCGGCCCACACTAAGCCCCGCTCAGGCCAGACAATCAGCGCCCGCCGGAAGGGAATTGGACCCCACGGCCCTCCGCTATAGCCCCTCGCCGCTCTTGAGACACGCAGCCCTCACGGCCCCGCTCGCTCAGAGCCGCGCGGCGGGTGATTCTGTGAAAAGTGACGGCATTCAATTAAAAGGAAAGAGGACATTTAATCGCTGCGCAGCGCTGTGTGGCGCGGCCTCTCGCAGACTTTGGGGGGGCTTTGATCATGGTGTCAGCGGGGGATCGAGGCTTGCCCTACTTCATTGTAATGAGATCACCGTAGAACAAGTGGCAGAGAGGGGGCCGGTCATGGAAAAGGCATAATCACACAGTGAAAGATGAACGCGAGGTGTGTCTGTCGTTCATGAAGAAATCTAATCTTGAGGCATCTTCTTGAGGGGAGATGAATGACAACAAGGCAGCCACAGGATAAATGAGAAAAACAGGGTGAAATATTAATACTAGAAAAGATGACATATTGGTAACTTGTGGGATTCATTACTGCGGATGCCCCTGCATTCGACGTCTGAGATTCAATAAGCAGATTTGTCATTGCATTTTCAGATCTGTCTATGTTTGTTTGATAATTAGTACATACCGTAGACATGGAATCATAATGACATGCGTACATGACTGTGACTTGTTTGTCTTTTTATCTATTGAATAGTAATTTATTGAACCTGTCGACCGTTGGCGTATTTCCTTGCACATCCTAAAATCCTTTTATACCCGCTGCAGTGGGAAAATATGATCTGAAATGCCTCGGCGAGGATTTATGAAAGGAGATATTAGGCTTTTAGATGCACATGTTCTGTACTGTACTGTACATACAATACCCCTCCCTCCCACTGCCAGGGTCAGTCCAGTATCCTTGGAGGTACAGTAGGTACAGTGGGTACTTTTACAGACCACTTTACCAGGGGTCATCGCAATGTTGGCTTGTGGTGGACGTCAAAATTCAATTTTTGCCAAATATTACCAGAAACACATGAAGAGATTGCCCTAAATGACAATAACAGCTCTGTAACTCTGAGTGTTCAAAAGGAACCAAGTGGATCCGTACAGGTCCATTTGGTTCCTTTTGTACACGCTCAGGTTCCTTTTGTACGGTACACTCTCAGAGTTATGGTTGCAAATGCAATATTTGAGAATCACTAGTACTAGTGGACATACTGTAATATGCCATAGTGTCGTGGTAAATCAGTGTCATACATTGAACATTGTACAAGTCCATGAATTGAATACTAAGGACTTCAGACATAAAAAAGACTGTAAAAGGACTTATTTGGGATGCTCCTTTTATGCAGGGTGTTTAACTGTACTTGCACTCTACTACTTTTTTACCGTTCTCCATTCTTTCTAATAAAATACTAAATCAATCAATATTGTGAAGAAAACCTGGAGACTGGACATTCAGTAATTGGGATAAAAATAAGAACATTATTACGACATAGTGTGTAGAAAGTCTAGAATTTCCCACGGTAAAGACCAAGTGCACATTTTGTCTGTGCACGGACATATTGATGAACCCTGCTCTTTACCATCTGTTACCATGCTACCTCTACTTGCTAAGCCCATCGCGGGTCACTGCTTTGCGTGCGTTACTTGGGACGGGCATTCTTGGGGCACGAGCTGTGCTGTGCTGGCCTGAGTTGGAAAATTGCCACCACACCATAGGGGATAAGCATAATCAGTCTGTAAATACAATTAGCCAGTTGAGATGAGAGCCACATCCCTAATCTACTCTATGCAAGGCGAGGTGTTCGACATGCATTAGGTTCTGCTTAAGAGTGTGCAACGTGTGTTGTGTGTGTGTTGTGTGTGTATATTATTAGTTCACTTGAATGAATGAATACATCACGGTGTTGTGTGTGATACAGGAATGGTTTAGGGCAAGGGTCTTCAACAGGGGTTCCGGGACCCAGAGGGGGTCCTCAGAGTTACTACAGGGGGGCCTCCAGATCTTTGTGTGGTAGAATAATTCTTTTACAATTAACAACTTGAACCCTCGCATCCCAATTCTGAGGAGAACTTTAGCCAAAGATAGCAGATCTACAAGCTCTCAGCGTTGACAGCTTGTAGATCGGCTATTTTCAGCAAATAGCTTCGGTTTAGAGATTAAAAAAAGTACAAAGTGAAAGGTCAAGTTTAGTAAGTAACAATGATTTAAGTGGTAAAAAATCTGAAGAAAAAAACACATTAACACATAAACACAAATCTAATTGAGTGATGACAGTACTGTCAAACAAGTTTATGAATCTTTCTATGAAATCAATGAAAATCTGTATCACACATTTATACAATATGTAGAGGGGGTCCCTGCTTCATGTCTCTCTCAGCCTGAAAATGTTGAAGACCCCTGGTTTAGGGGATTGTGTGCAAAATGTGCGTGTATTGATGACTATATTTGTCAAGTGAACAAAGATGTAAGAGGGATGGTGGATGGACGTTCCTTCGCGGAACAGGCTGCTAAGCTCTGTTGCATTGCTGCGGGACGGTGTCTGGATTTGGGAAGGCAGGCCGGCTGTCTCAGGCCTTGCTCGTTGGCCCCCTTACATATCAGGCTGAGTCTGATAAAAGGTCACAGGCTCAATGGAAAAACTCTCACGTACTGTAATTATAACTCGCAGGAGGCATGGTGTTGGCCGGCACTGCCAGGCAGCAGCACACTGTCTCCATAGCTAACATCAGTGCTAAATTATTATACCCCATAGCGTTGTTGTATGTTGTTTAATGATTCCACAAATCAAACAAAGTCAATGTTTTTACAGTTTACAGTTTATAGCATTTAGCAGACGCTTTTAATCCACAGCAATTACAATAAGCAGGTAATACACATCACTATAATAAGCAGGATAATATGTCAGTACATCAACAACAATATAACACATGCATAGGAATACCAATCTAGAAAAACAATAACATAGGTAGACCACGCACCTAATCAGTAAAAAACTTCTAAAACCTAAAAATGCTATCTAGCTTCATATGGTCATATATATATATATATATATATATATATATATATATATATATATATATATATATATATATATATATACATATATATCTGTATGTTTTTTGATATAATTTATCTCTTGGTGTTTTGACGTTTGCTTTCTTGTTATTTATTCATTGCTTCAATTTAGCGCTACAGCTGAATTAGCGCTGGCATACAATTTACAACCACTCACATGGCTATGGCCGTGGTTCACAAATTAACATGTCAAAATTGTTATGTTCCAATTAGAAGCGGGCAGACCCTCTTGTCATTTCAATCAAAATTTCAAACAAAAAATGGTCTGTTCCGATATGAGCAGTTGCTAATTATAGGCCCGACTCAAAGCAGTGCATATCTGTGGTGTATTCTGTGCTGCTGGGGATTTTCTGACACCGTACTAATGTCATAGATGAATACAAGCGGCCAGACTATTTTGGCAACCCACACCGCTGTCTCAACCACAGATAGGTATCAGCAGTCTTTCCTGAGCGAGCGAACGTGGCTAGCAGGGTAACGTTACAGGCCTTATTTTCCTCCGGGCCACATACACAAAAGATTAGTGAAGCCATATCCAATATCACAGACTGTCAGGTCCCCTTCCCAATCAATAGGCTTAGATCAGAAAGCAATCGATGCACCGAGATTACACCATCAAAATAAAGATATAGCAGAAAAGTTGATACTATATGCCTGATCATAAACCCATTTGAACAGCACAGTGGTTATTTTCCCCCCTTTTTTATTATACCACTCATATGTGATAAGAAAATAAAGATTATGTTTTGTCTACAAAGCCAATTTGACTTACAGTATGCCCGGTCAACTATTACCCAGCCCACATCTGCATACACTCATTGGAACAGAACTCCTAAGAGCAGTAAGTATCCTGTGCAGTGGTTTGACAGCTTTCGTTACAGTAGTTGTTACTTGATTATTATTATTTTTTATTTTTATGCCTTTATTGATAGGATATAAGATAGGATAGTAGACAGGAAATGGGGAATGACATGCAGCAAAGGTTGTCCGGATCGGGAATCGAACCGGCGACACGCTGTCAGGCATTAGAGCCTATGTGGTATGCGCCTGTCCCCAGTTATTACTTGATTTACATTATTATTTCAAAACATACATTAAAGGGGAAGACCACCCATTTTCAATATTGAACTATGTCATTAATATACCTTAGAGGAGTTGGGTGTAAATAAATAAATAAAAAGTTCCCCCTCTTCTGTGTTGCCTAGAACTGGAGGATTGATTTTGGGGTTTGTATTGCAAATCACAACTTGATGACATCACACATTGTACTTTACAATACAAACCCCCAAAATCAATCCTCCAGTTCTAGGCAACAAAGAAGAGGGAACTTTTTTTTTATTTCCACACAACTCCTCTAAGGTATATTAATGACATAGTTCAATATTGAAAATGGGTAGTCTTCCCCTTTAACCAATTTTGAAAAACAAAACAAAACAATGTATAATGGTACTCAAAGTAAATTTGTATGCCGATCATTGTACACTTTTACTCAAGTTAAATTTATAATACAGGCCTATTACTGTACTTGTAACACAACTATACAATTTATTTTACTTAAGTAAAATAAATATAATCAGAGTACTTCTTCTTCCACCGCTGCATTCTGCGTATATGCTATATGAGAACACTTGGCACTTGTCTGCAGGCCCCCGTCTATCTGTCAGTGTGCCTTTAGGGGGGCATCAGAGGACCTGACAGACCCCCGCGGGCCCACCCGGAGAGCCCGGTCGGGCCTGTCCTCACTGTCTGGCAGGTGATAGATCAGACATGGAGTTGGAACACGTGTTCCTCTGATGAAGGGGATTTGGGGAGGTGCTGACCCCCCCTCCATTCCCCCTCACACAGCCCTCTCCCCGCTACACACACACACACACACACACACACACACACACACACACACACACACACACACACACACACACACACACACACACACACAGTGGCGTCAGTTCAGCAAAAGCTAGGGTATGGCAAAGATGGGAGTCCTCGTGGAAAATAGGCATTACATTTTGGATAACACGGTTCCATTGTGAAAATAGCAGATCTACATGCTCACAACGCCTCGCACTGCGAGGCGTTGTGAGCATGTATAGATCGGCTATTTTTTCTAAAAAAAATGACCTTTGTCAGTTTTTTACACAGGTTTCTACGGTTTCTAGGGCTGGATAATATGGCAGCCTGGAATGGTTTTTCAAGTGCAGCTAAACTTGGCATGATAGTAAACGTGCCACAATTAACAATAATGAATTGCACCTGTGCAGCTGACCTGCGGAACCTGGGAATATATACCATCTTGTCAAGATGGGGAGAATACAAGTGTGGAGAATACAATTATAATACGTGTATAATAAGTAATAATAAGTGCCCGTTTTGTTAAATTTAGCATTTGTAGTTATTTTACTGTAATTTAACAACATAATAACCAGCACAGATAGACAAAGAGACATTCATGGATTCATATTTAAAAGTAGCTTTTATTTCCCTCCCTGGACCCAGGGTATGGCAGCTGCCATACCCAATTGACGCCCCTGCACACACACACACACACACACACACACACACACACACACACACACACACACACACCCACACACACACACACACACACACACACACACTCACACAGACAGTACTGTACTCTCGCCGTGCCGCACTGTACCGCGCCACTCACAATGCATGAGCAACTCGTGTTCATGTACACACACACACACACACACACACACACACACACACACACACACACACACACACGCCAAACGGATAAATCACCACTGACAAGTGACATGGAATGGGACCCTGAGGAGCAAGGTTGTCGCTGTTACACCCCCCCAACCCCCAACCCCCCCAACCTACACCCCACCCCCCCCTCCCCCCTCTCTCCCTCTCTCGCCTGGTCAGGGGCGTCGCACCAAATTCTGGGCCCTGGGTACAAGAATTCACTGCGGGCCCCCCATGAATGTTCTTCATATGGGGAGGGAGTTTAATCCATTTAGACTGGGAACGAATTGTTACGCATTATTTTGTGCTTTAACTATTGAAAAATAGCAGATATACAAGCTCACAGCGCAGCACCGAGTGCAGCGCTGCGAGCTTGTAGATCTGCTATTTATTTTTTTTAATCATGAAAAGTCTTTGAATCTTTCAAGGTTTTTTTGAAAAACCTATGTTTCTATGTCAGTGGTGCTCAAAATGTTTCATGTGAAGGACCCCCAAAATGATCTGTATCTGGCCAGTGGCCACGGACCCCCATCTCAAAATATTCAGTTCCAGGGACCCCCAAGAAGCAAACTTTGAGTTCGAAATGTTCGCTTAAAAAATACATTATATTCAAAGATTTGCACACATTTTCACGACTCTTAAAAAATAGCAGATCTACAAGCGCGCAGCGCGGCTGTGAGCTTGTATATTTTTCAATAGCTAAACTATAAAATAATGAAGGACCTTGGGCCCTAGTAACTCAGTCCCACGTTTCCCCTCCTTGTGACGCCCCTGCGCCTGGTCTCCCTTTCACTCGCTCGGCTCGTAGGGCCGCGCGGCGCAAATTTGTATGAATGCCGATATGCCGCGCGCCGCGGCCGTGTAGCTAAACACATGCCACCGCCAACGCACCCGAGGGACCCGGCCGGGATCGAGCCCCGTGGCCGGCCGTCTCCAGCCGTTGCAGATGTTTCCGATTACCGCCGCACTTTGTGGGCCGGGGCGTCTCTCTCTCTCTCTCTCTCTCTCTCTCTCTGTAATACACACAATATCGTACGCACAGTAACACGCTTCTTCTCTGGACACGCCGGCTCAGAGTTATGGCAAGTGTAAAACGCGATAAAGAGCGGGGTGTCAGTGTGTGTGTGTGGGGGGGGGGGGGGGGGGGGGAGGGGGGGAGGGAGGGGGGCTGTCGTGACTCGTGGGAGCGACAACTGCTTTGTCTTTTCCAACCACTGGGGCTTTAGAACAGGTGGAAGGCCCATCCTTCTTGATGTGCTTTCGACCCTTATCTCACGCCCCTCCCTTATGTCCTGTCCCCCCCCCCCTCCCAGATCCCGTGTAATTAAACAGATGCTGTCACATGCTTAGCCATTTGAACCCCAGCATCCATATTTCTTGGGAGAACATTAGCCAATAATAGCAGATCTAATCCAACGCGCCGTGTTGTGAGAGCTAGTAAATTGGCTATTTTTGGCGAAGAGATTTGGTGTTCGCGGAAAAAAAACGTGTGCACCAAATCAACTTGGGTTCCAGTTTACCCAGACTAAAGCAGGCCAAGTTGTTAGAGCAGACATTCTCAAAGTGTGGTCAGGGACCTCCAGGGGTCCTTGGGGGGTCCTTGGGGGGTTCAGAGCCTCACGAGGAACAGTTTAATTTCACTATTAGAACTTAGAGAATGTACTGTGTATCATCTCTGTCTGGTGGAAACCAAACCTTTTCAGGTTCAAATTCAGAAATAGCAAAAATAGCAACACTGACAAGCTCAAAACGCGTCGCTTCACGCCGTGTTTCAAGCTTGTGGATCTGCTATTTGTGTGACGCTGTAGTTTCTACCCGACAGCGATCTTAAGAGGATCTAAGGCAGTGATTCCCAAACTTTTTAGACCCAAGACCCAATAGTAAAATTGCCCGGGACCCAAACTAGTGAAAACAGTAGATCTACAATCTCACAACAACTTGTTTTGCACCGTGTTGTGAGCTTGTAGATCAGCTATTTTCACCACTTCTTAATTAATATTCTTTTTTATTTGTGGAATTTCTTAGGTTTCTTTTTCTGTAGTTTCATTTAAAAAAAATGATTTGGAGGGAGGGGGAAATCTTTTAAAATAGTATTTTTTTTTTAAATATGTCAAGTGTTATGTCATAGGAAAAGAAATGGGATTTTTAATTGAGTCTTGACCCCCCCCCAAAAATGGTCCGTGACCCACAAAGGGGTCCTGACCCACTGTTTGGCGAACAGTGGTCACTAAGGGCCCTGTTCTGTGTCTTAGGTACCGGGTTATATGACTTAACTTAAAGACCTGGAGGTGAAGCGGCATTGGCCCCGCCTCCCAGGGTCTTGAGTGAAGTCATAAGACCTGCTGGTACTTGAGACGCGCCAGATATGAGTTATGGGGGTCCTTGAAATGATAATGTTTGAGAACCCCTAGCTTAGGAGTGATCCTACGGGCTCTACTGGAGGAGGCCCTGGGGGTGAAAGGGTGGTACAGTAGGAGGGGACGTACGCTGCATCCCACTGATTTTTCCCAGCTAAAATAGGGAGCTCCTAATCTCCCCTTGGCAGCGCTGCCCATCCAGCCCATTCTGACACATTCTCTAGAAAGAAGCGCCTCTGACAGGTGAAGGGGCTGAGAATAGTTCAGTGTGTGAGACGCCACACACGTACACACACACACACACACACTCTCTCTCTCTCTCTCACACACACACACACGCCCGCACATACTGTATCACACGCACACACACTCACACACACATACACGCGTACGTACGTACGTACATTCATACACGCGTGTGCGCACACTCACTTATACCGTCGTTGTCGGGTGAAACCTTGTATCTCCAAGTTTCAAATGTGTACGTTCTTTCTCAAAGCAAAGCCATGCTTCACCATACAAGGCCGTCGCACAAAAGTAGTGAAAGCAGCAGATCTACAAGCACACAACGCCTCGCGGTGTGAGGCGTTGTGTGCTTGTAGATCGGCTGTTTTCACTAGTTTAAATCATTTTTAAAATGATAAAATGCAAAACGACCGGTTTTGAACATACAAGGTTTTCATCCGACAACGACAATATACTTTATACAATACACACGCATCCAATGTACATGAAGGCATAGTACTTTACTGTACTCTGTGAAACACATGTCTGTCTGTCTCTCTCTCTCTCTCTCTCTCTCACACACACACACACACACACACACACACACACACACACACACACACACACACACACACACACACACACTGGCAGCTTCACAAAGCAACAAAGTTGAAGGTAACATGGGTCGATGTACTTATTGAATGTGTAAAGGGAGGCTGGGGGGTCGAGTGGCCCTAAAGATTGCTCCCAGTCCTGTGTAAACATGTCTTATCTTCTGTCCTGATTCACATGCACACAGGTGCGCACACACACACACACACACACACACACACACACACACACACACACACACACACACACACACACACACACACACACACAGCACGCACGTAAGTAAGAGCACGGACAGCAACAGTGATGGACTTGGTCACCCACTAACACATAGCGTCCCATACATGCCTCTCTGAGAGCCGGCTGTAAAACAAAGTCATGGCTATAATGTGCATGGATCTCGCTGAGCTCATCCCAACATACATGACACACGCACGCACACACGCACGCACGCACACACGCACGCACGCACGCACGCACGCACGCGCGCGCGCGCGCGCACACACACACACACACACACGCACACACACAAAATCCCCTTTTTGCCACCCTGCTTAGCCATATTTTGGCTGTCACACTTGAAGGGTCTGTTAACCGTAGAAAATGGGAGATGGATGATTCTTAAGATGATCTGCGCAGCCGCCTTCCTGGCTACTGTGTTACAACGAACCCGATCATGGCTACCAAAGACACCGGCCGCCTTTGACGGGACGGCATTGTCTTGAGGCAAACGGGATGGGGTGGTGGTGGGGGGCGGGGGGATTGTGTGTTGTGGGCCTGAGAGGTGTGGAATGCGGTGTGGATGATGACACAGACCCGGGGAGCAGACCCCTCTCCAAGGGCCTCATCCAGCTGTCTTGTTGCGGTCAGATTCTCAGTACTGGGCCCGTATCACATGGGCTGCTGTAATCCCGCAGTGGTCGGATCAGGCGCTCTCGCGGCCGGGACGGGCTGTCTAGGCCGCAGCGTTTCACAAGCAATGGGTCGCGGACCCATTTTTGGGTCATGGACCCTTTTCTTTTATTATATATATATATATATATATATATATATATATATATATATATACAGTATATATATATATATATATTGCATTTCCTACAATAAATATTTCGTAATTTTAAAAGATTCCAAAAATGTTGCATTACAAGCTTGTAGATTGTGTACTTTCACTTTTAATTAGTGCTTAAGTGGTTCATTCAAATGTATTTTTATTGTAACACAAAATGTGTCATTTCGGTCTCCGCTGAGAGTTTGGGAACCAATGCTCGCCCAGTGCTGAAGATGAGAATGAGAGAATCACGAAAAGTGAGAATGAGACATTTTGGGAACACAGCTACTGAGTACTTAGAGGTATATTTTTGTCCATGCTTTACCCCTTATTTCTTTGCCTTTTTTAACTATTTTTAACAACATTTTAAAATACTTCAAATAGCCGACACGTCGTGAGCTTGTAGATCAGCTATTTGAACTATTTAAAAATGTTTCTCCAAATAGTAAAAAAGGAAAGTCAAAGAAGTTTATGGTTAAGGCATGGACGAAAATAGGGCCCTTGGTGTTAACCGTTCCACCGTGCTGCCGAACTGTAAAGTGAAACTGGTTTGCGCCACGGTCTTAATTCCCGTCAGCGTCTATTAATTATGGACCGGTTGGATGAACCCGTTCAGGCGGTCCCCCTACGGACCTTGGAACTCAGATTCCGGCTGTTGGGTCACTTGCCGTTTGTCGTGTGTGTGTGTGTGTGTGCGTGTGCGTGTGCGTGTGCGTGTGTGTGTGTGTTTATGTTTGGTTGTTGGTGGATGTCAGCGGAGGCAACAATTCACTGTTGCTTACATGACAGACACATCTATGTTATGTAGACTTGGAACTTAACAGACAGATCTCCTGTATGTTATGTGGATTTGTAGTGATTCTCAATTGCAAGTGGGCCCCCAAATAATTGACAAGACAGTAATATTTCAATGATAATATAACATAAATAAAGAAATAAAGAAATTACGTTAAAAAAACAATCATGGTATTGTTTTCTTTATAAGCCAGTTGTGTACATACAAAGTATTGAACACATGTTGTCTGTAATACGTTACACTGACTGGTCCCTGAGGATAAATTCATAATCTATATACATTTTCTATTTTAAGAATAATTATATACAAGCTGATACAGAGCTCCAGCTGTCTTGAACCCATAGCCTAGCTTAGCAGCCTAACTAATTAAAACCACATCCACATGTGTTCAAAGAACAAGAAGTCTATTTGCAATCCTTATTGATTACTTTAAGGCATACAAATGGAAAGCTGTGTTAGGAGAGGGGGCTCTCGATTTAGCTCCAATCTGCCAGGCATAAAATGATCTCACTGTGTTTGCTGGGAAGAACGGGCTCCCTCAGGGCATTGTGGGTAATTAGGTTAGTGGATAGTCGGTGTCAGGAAATTGAAAGACCATCCTAATCGGATTCTTTTGTTTCCAGGGGAATCAAAGGAATTTATACGAGTCACTGGGAAATCTCACACGACTCAATTCCACTTGGCCATGTAAAATCTGTTTGCTCTCCCCCCCCCCCCCACGTGCAAACAAGTTTTAATGCGAGAGCGCAACGTGCGCACATGAAATGCATTTGATGTTGCCCATTGTCCTTTCAAGCTGCCCTCCACATAATCCCAGATCTGTCCTGTTTGTATACTAATGAGATACTTTAACCCTTCTGTGGTGAATGAGAAAAAAAGGTATTTCAATCGGGGTGAAAGCGAACCACTTAAACGGTTAATCCTATATACCTCTTTATACATCGATAGCGGAAAATAAAAAAAAAATCTAGAACCTCAATACGCACGTTGCAACATGTCGTGAGCTTGTATTTTCACAGAATGTTTACCTGTTTTCTCAGAATGTACACCTATATATAACATGCCCAGAATAGAGGGTATGCGGGTGACATCATCGTACCTGGAAGTTATGCGGGAATGCCTACCTCAACTAACACAGGGATGCTGACAGAACCCTCACTAAAAACCCCAGGACAAAGATCCACTCATCCTAGACAATTCGCCCTCCTGGCCCCCCAAACTGAGGAATAAACTCCCTGTGGCAGTTAGAACAACAGACTCACTCCCTAGCTTCCACCGTGGCCCGAAGGCTCACCTATTCAGACTTCAACTAGGCCCATAACACTTACCGTAGCACTCGCCCTCCCCCAATGACCATACCGTACATGAAAGCTAGATAGCATTTTTTTTTATTTTTAGTTTTTTTTATATAAAGCTTTTTTATTGATTAGGTGCTCGTCTACCTAGGTTATTTTTTTTTTCTAGATTGATATTTCTATGTATTTGATGTATTGATGTTGATGTATTGATTTGCCTGTTTATTGTTTGATGTATTACCTTACTTATTGTAAGTCGCTTTGGATTAAGAGCGTCTGCTAAATGCCTAAATTGTAAATTGTATGAGGAATCCGTAGGCGTGAGGACAAGTCTGGAGGAGTTTCCCAACGAGCGCTTCCAAACTCCAATGCTTCAAGCTGCTTTATGTTTTGCCACTCAGTCTACTGTAGATGAGTGGCATATGATGCATATCCTCTATATGGATGCAAGGATTCCTGTTATGACACGTTATGACAAATAATTTCCCACTATAATCAAAAAGGCCGCTCACTGCCTGTTAGTATAAATATAATTTAGTATCTTTTGAATACTAAATGTCCCTGACTTTTAGCACGCAATGTTTAGTTGTTGTGGAGATTCTCCTTGTGCTAACGACATGATGATATGCAGGTGTGCGTCTGGACCGGGTGCGGGGAGGAAGACAGAAGTACAAGCGGCGGCTGGACGCGGAGAGCGGGGCGTACCTGGGCCTATCCCTTCCGCCACCGGCCAAAAAACCACGTAAGTCCCTCAAGTTAACGTCTGCTTACTGTACCTCTCATATTAAAACATGGTGTTTTTATACCGTACGGGGAATGCATCAAGAATTGATTTATTTGTTTATTCCAGCTATAGTCCCCTGAGGTTGGTAAAGTGCCGTAGTGTAATCAGAAATAATATGCTCATTTAACTGTTCTGCTGCCGTTGACAATCCTCACCGTCATTGAAAGGGTTAAAACCATGGTGCCGTTGACGGTGAGGACTGTCAATCTTACTGTATTTACTGTAAAAGTATAATTACTTACAGTACACCGCTCCGCTCCCGCCGGTAATGTCCGCGATTTGTTTACAACGCACGTTGTGCGTGCACGCAAAGTGAATGTCCGCCATAGTAAATCCATTGAGAGGCCCATAAAGAGACTTAATTTATTCAAAAAGAGACATTTTGAGCCAAAGAGTGGGCTGATTCCTGTACAAAATTCACTCGGCTGGGTGCAGACATGTTTCTCTTCTGGACCCACACTGTCATGTGACTAGATGACGTAATCGTTGCCGTCAAGTGATAATCCAAAAACACAACAACAACCCCCTTCCGGCCCTTCAAAATAATAGCGGCGGCCTACGGAGGAAACGGCGCGGCACCAAGGCACCAAGCAAACTTCAGATTAAAAGGCAGTAATTGTGTTTTAACATCCTATTGTCTGTTCTCATCTCATGCTCAGTCCTTTTTGCACTGTACAGCGCACTCTACTTGTACACTCAGTCGAACAAACACTCAGGATTCTTTTGTGCATGTATGTAATTTTTCACTTGAATTAAAATTAGGAGATGATTGGGGTGACGGGGTCCTTAAAGCAGTGGTGCTCCAAACTGTGGGTTGGGACCCCCAGAGGTATCCCCAAATTATTTTGGGGGGGTCCCCAGATGATTAACTTAATGTGCAACATTGTTGTCTCTCTCAACAGTAAACAAACCAACATAAAGTTTAAGTGTATAGAGGGTATATGCACATTTCTAAAGTGACAATTTAAGGACTTTTTAATACCTCTAAAATGACAATTTAATTGTCAAATGTTAGAGGGAGAAATTGTGAAGATAGCCGATCTACATGCTCACAACGCCTCGCAACACGAGGCGTTGTGAGCATGTAGATCTGCTATTTTCACAATAGAACCGAGTTATACAAAATGTAATTCCTCAACTCTTAGTGCTCGTCAGGGTGGGGGGTCCCCAGTTAAAATATGATTATTTTGGGGGTCTCGACCTGAAAAGGTTGAGAACCACTGCCTTAAAGGAGGAGGGACCTGCAAAGATCTGTAACTCTGAGAGTAATGGGGGTCCTTGAAATTAAAAAGGTTTGAGAACTACTGCAGTAGACACTCTCTCTTGATCTCTTTCTCTCTGTTCTCTCACTCTGTTCATTCATCCTCTATCCATCTCTCTCTCTCTCAGTGACTAAGATCGTGTCCCACCTCCTGGTGGTGGAACCAGAGAAGATCTACGCCATGCCCGACCCCACCATGCCCGACGGGGACATCAAGGCCCTCACCACGCTGTGTGACCTGGCCGACCGGGAGCTGGTGGTCATCATCGGCTGGGCCAAACATATCCCAGGTACAGGACAAACACTGCACCTACTGTAGCACACTGTATCCACAGGGAACAGGGAGAGAGACGGGGAGTGACACGCAGCAAAGGTTTGTCGGGGCTCTGGAATCAAACCTTGCTCGCTTGCATGAATGTGGTATTCGATTTAACCACTAGGCCAAGGGGGTCTCAAACCTTTTTTTAGGCTGTGACCCCCAAAATAAGCATATTTAAACTGGGGACCCCCACCCTGGCAAGCACTTGTAATTGTAGGTATTACATCTAATGTGACTCGGTTCCACAGATAAATATTGTGAAAATAGCAGATCTACATGCTGATCTGCTATTTTCACAATGTTCGCCTCTTGCTTACTTAATATTTGACATTTTGGCCAGGTTGGTAAATTTACCATTTACCATTTAGTATTAAAACTTGAAAGAACCTTAAATTGTCACTTTATAAATGTGAAGATACCCTGTATACACTTATACTGTACTATACTAATCATCTGGGGACCCCACAAATAATATGGGGTAACTTGGGGTCCCACTAGACCATTGGTGACCCACTAACTAAAGATCTGTTCTTTTCATTGAGCAGCAATTTCAGCATTTCTCTTTTCTTTTATGACAATGAATGTGGTATATTCGACACTCCTACAAACAACAATCATACTTTGTTTAACTTGATTTTAAATGATAGATTGGCCAGGCCATCTGGCTACTAAGCTGCTGCCATGTCAGTCATATATCAATCTGGCTAGCCATCGTCAAGGAAAAGTTCGGTCGCTCTTTTCCCTTTGCAGCAATGCAGTAGTCTGTAATCGAGAGACTAGAGTCATATATAAGCTCCGCTGAGACATTCACGTTATGTAGATAACCTATTTGACCTGTTTGCTGTCTGCTGCTAAGTGATGTCTTTACTTGCACAGAAGTCTGACATATAGCTCTACTGCTTTTATTTTCTGATTACAATTTATTTAATGCGACCGAAGGCCACAGTTTACTATGAGAAACGGCACATCATGTCCGTGTCTGTCCGTCCGTCCGTCCGTCCGTCTGTGTACGCTTTTTTACGGTCTATGGGCTTTTCGCCCTTAGGCGTCTTACTGGTATTTGATACGGTTGTGTTTTAACGTTTGATATTTAATTTAATCTTTTTATTATTATGTATACGACTGCAATTGGTAGACTAAACATAATTTAACCCACTCTTTCACACACATTGTGATAAACAAATAAAGTTAATGTTTATAATAATGATATATTGGATTTATCTGGCTATATATATATAGGCCTACAGTGAGTACTGTTACAGTAAGTCAAACTGTACCATACAGTATATATGGGGGGAATACAATTCTATATCCTACAGTCGGTAAGATGAAATAAGTAATTCTGCAATTAATTCTGTCAAAATCGTACATTATAAGATAGTACTGAGGCAGTTCTCAGACAGTTATTTCTGCTTCTTTACTCTCTCTCTCTCTCTCTCTCCCTCTCTCTCTCTCTCTCTCTCACACACACACACACACACGCGCACGCACACACACACACACACACACACACACACACACACACACACACACACACACACACACACACACACACACACACACACACACACACGCAGAGAGAGAGAGAGAGAGAGAGAGAGAGAGAGAGAGGATAATTAACATCTGCTACTCATCTGCACCTAAGGGAGAAGCCAGTCCCATATTCTAAAAACTAATCAATAAAGAGCAGCTGAAACCTTTGATTTGACTGGGTGGGGTGGTACTGTGTGTGTGTGTGTGTGTGTGTGTGTGTGTGTGTGTGTGTGTGTGTGTGTGTGTGTGTGTGTGTGTGTGTGTGTGTGTGTGTGTGTGTGTGTGTGTGTGTGTGTGTGTGTGTGTGTGCGCGCGCGTGCGTGTGTGGGAGGAGGGGTGATCCGCCCCTATGTCAATGTATTCCATTTCCAAACCCAGACTTAAAGAAGGCAATCCTCTTACTTACTTAAGGAGACTACGTAGGGTTTGTGCGGTAAAATTGATTTATTTAGGGAAATACTTATGGATTTCTCCCGTCCGTGTTGACGAATGCTTAAATACTTGTTGTGCAGCCAGTATGCATCAAACGAACAAAGGGCTGCATGCAAATAAGCCTAGATCTGACTGAAGGGAAAGTATATCCGCACCCCAAAAAAGCACAATAATGTATCTAAGTCAGCAAGGTGCACTTGTGTTATACACAACATAGTACATGCTGTGAAAAATGCTGGCTTTAGGTATAAACAGGTACATTTCTATTGCCTCTGTGATGAAAAAACGATTTCTATTTTGAGGTTTTGGAAAGCGTGTTCCTATTCCTCGCGATAAATTATTGCCTTTTATCATTGCTAAGAGCATACAGTACAGCCACTTCATTATTGGGACTTTGCATTTTTCCACCCTGTGGAATTCCTTATAATTTCCTTATTTCCCAGCCGGCCTCAACCCTGGGCCGCGCCGTGGTGCCTCTCTCTCTCCGGTCTTCCGCCCTGCCCGCCGCCCTGCCACCTCTAATCACTGATCTGTGGTCAGATTTACCTTTGACATCTTAATTAAATGCAAGGTGGCGTTGGGTGCATGCGCGTTGATCTCAGAACCTGTGGACTCGGTATGTGGCCTCCGAGGACTGACTTTGCCGTGCTGCTGCCACAGGGGAGGTGTGTAGTCTGATTAGGAGATTAGGCTGTGTGTGTGCCCTGGGGAAGCAGGCAGGCAGGCAGGCAGGCAGGCAGGCAGTGCTGAGCCAGCACTGTGCAGTTTACAAAGGAAGGAACAGGCTTTACTCTGGGAGGACGCAAGGAGCATCACTGACCCAAATGCTCACTTCCCTCACTGACCTCTTTTTAGTCTGCAGCTCTCAAGAATGAGGATGTGTGTTACCTGGCCTTCTTTCCTTTTTTTATCTTCTTCTTCTTTTCTGTTTGCAATTCATAGATCTTGTCACTCAGAAGTACAGTAGGTGGGGGCGAAAAAAAGGCCAGTGTTAACCCGTGAGGTTGTAGAGATGAGTTTTAGAAACACAGCAGTTTTGGGATTAAAGCACTTAAGCTATTGTCTATACCAGTAGTTCTCAACCTGTGGGTCGGGACCCCCAGGGGGGGGGGGGGGGGGTCCCCAAATTATTTTGAGGGGTGCCCAGATGATTAACTTTCTCGTTTTCTCAATCAACAGTAAACAAATCAACATAAAGTTTAAGTCTATAGAGGGTATCTGCACATTTCTAAAGTGACAATTTAAGGACTTTTTAATAACTCTAAATTTACAATTTAAACATTGGCCAAACTGTCAAAAATTAGAGGCAGAAATTGTGAAAATAGCCGATCTACAGTACATGCTCACAACGCCTCACGTTGCGAGGCGTTGTGAGCATGTAGATCGGCTATTTTCACAATAAAACCGTGTTATTGAAAATGTAATGGCTCAACTCTTAGTGCTCGTCAGGGTGGGGGGTCCCCAGTTAAAATATGGTTATTTTGGAGGTCGCGGCCTGAAAAGGTTGGGGACCACTGCTGGTCTATACTTCATAAACTTGACCTGAGTCGGCTCCGGTACTTGTTCCGATCTTTTTTCCCCACCTCTACGCCAAATCTCTTTGTTGAAAATAGCTGATCTACGCATCGCGTTTGGGACTGGTCGTGAGCTTTTAGATCAGCTATTTGCAGCAAATATCCCCCCCCCCCCCCCCCCAGAATAGGGATGCTAGGATTAGAGGGAGGTCTGTGGGGGGACAGGAGGACACTCTACGACGTGAACATTTCTGTGTGTAACCATTGATCACATTCCAAAACCCAGACCTGAAAACGGAGAGCGCGCAGAGACATTAAACGTGGTTGGTGACACTCTGGGGACATCTTACCCTCGGCCACCGGTTCAGAGTGTCACCAAGAGACGATTAAGACAAAAGGGGTCCCTGCAGTTTAACAGTCCACTCCTGCCATTACACTCATAACCCACTGCGCAAATGGCTTTAACGATGGGGTAATAAGAGCCATTACCGCAGATCGCCCCATTAATGCAGAAGTCCTTCAGCGCCCCAAACATACAGACCCAGGGTAGAGATATGTATTGTTTTTCTTTTTCCGTTTCGTTGTTATTCCACCACACGTAGTCGTGGCAAAGAGCTGGATGTGTGACATTTAGCCTAGCACATGCAAAGCAAATTTACATGCCTGTGCACTGACTCTAATACACTACTCTGATTGTATGGTGCACAGAAGAAAAACGACTTTCTAGAGTAGATATTTTTCATTTCGTTTTTTGGACACTGCTCCTAAATGGCTTCAAATCACACAAAGCAGTACACAGTATCTCTAAAGTCATGTCATCAACATGGATCTGTCTCATTTGCCATATTCCCTCCTGATTGCCTACGACTGCCTTCTAAAGTTTGTGTATGTGACGGGACGGTCGCTTATCTCCCGATTAGGGAGTCTTACTGGTTTTATTTGCAAAGCTAACTTCGCTGAGTTGGGATATTTCAACTTGAGCGAAGATGAGGATGTTTCACGCGACAATTCCCATCTTCGCTTTGACCTCATATATAATTGCGCCACATGAAAAATATCTCAGCCTCCTGTGTGAACGCACCCTGTACAACGGAACGAAGATCGCCAATTCACAAGCTCACAACAACACTTTGCATCTTGAAGTACAGAATAAATTAAGCAAAACACTGAGCCTGGACAGCATACAGTAAAATCCTTAGTGTTCATTTAAACTAAAAAAAATACACAAATGGAGCCAAATGGACCCGGAAAG
This sequence comes from Nannobrachium achirus, assembly GCF_963921795.1. Lineage (NCBI taxonomy): Eukaryota > Metazoa > Chordata > Actinopteri > Myctophiformes > Myctophidae > Nannobrachium > Nannobrachium achirus. The sequence continues at coordinate 51,303,739 of NC_137823.1, forward strand.
AGTCCTCAGTTCAACGTGTATGAATGCAGAAGGCTGTAACTCACCGCTAGGCAGCCGATGAATGGATGCTACACTTACACATCGTTGTATGTTGTAACCTTGTATGTCCAAAACTGTTACTTTTCAGGAAACGGGAAAAGAAAAGAACCTGCGTCTCAATGGATCCAATGTAGTTATCATTTAGTCATAAGCTCTTATTAATACTCTTAATTGGTTCAATATTACTAAAACCCACAGACAGACTAAACAACTTTAAATAATGGAGATACAAGGTTTCTGCCTGACACTGACAGTGATGACATGCTTGTGGTGGAAACTGGGGAAGAATGATGGTGTGGATGTGGACGGAGGTCAGAGGTTCGCTGCTAATTTGTGCAGCTGCTAACACTCACGTCATGGAAGACACACACACACACACACACACACACACACACACACACACACACACACACACACACACACACACAGACACACTGCCCATGTGGTGGGAAGTCACTACGTTAAGTGCATTTACTCAAGAACTGTCCTGACACACTTTACTTGAGTGTGTACATTCTTCTCCACTATTATACTTCTACTCCACTACATCCCAGAGGCAGATAGGCTATTGTTCTTTTTACTTTACTGCAATTATTTTAAGACTTTAGTTAGTTACTTTGCAGATTTAGATTATTAATACAAGACATGCATTTATTAAAGGAGTAGTTCACCCCCAAAACAGTTTTTCTATTGATTACTAACGCCATGGAGACTTGAGTTCAATAATATTTTTTGTATTTGTCGCATTCCTAAGACAAAAAAGAAAAAAATATTATAGTAAATTTACCCCCATTGATTCTGGATGGGGACCCATTTGGGTCAGAATCAGTAGGGGTAAATCTACTTGACCCTTGACCCTAAATACCCCCATTGATTCTGACCCAAATGCATTTGGGTCCCAATTCAGGGCCTTGTATTTGGGTCCCCATCCAGAATCAATGGGGGTAAATTTACTATAATATATATATTTTTTTGTCTTAGGAATGCAACAAATACCAAAAAATATTATTGAACTCAAGTCTTCATGGCGTGACTAATCAATAGATAAATCTTTTTGGAACAAAAATACATTTTGAAAATACATGGAAATGGGACATTATGCATAATGAGTACTTGTACTTTTGGTACTTTAAGTTTACACTTTTGTGCTTTCACTTTGAACACAGTTTAGTTATAGCAGAGCGTTTCTACATTGTGGTATTGATACACACTAGCCATGTGCACATCTACCATTTAGCGCCACCATCAGGCCGATTTTAGCAAAACACATTTTTGGACACTGCTCCTACATATTTTGGCCAAAAAACACGCGAAGCGGTACACAGTATGTCTAGAGTCATGTCATCAACATGGATCTGTCCCATTTTGCGCCACCATCAGGCCGATTTTTCCAAACACATTTTTGGACACTGCTCATACAGATTTTGGCCTAAAATCACACAAAGCGGAGCACAGTATTTCTAAAGTCATGTTATCAACATGGATCTGACCCATTTCCCATATTCCCTCCTGATTGGCTACGACTGCCTTCTAAAGTTTGTGTACAGTATGCGACGTGATGGTGGCTTATCTCCCGATTAGGGAGTCTTACGGGTGGTATTGATACACTCTAGCCATGTGCACATCTAGACGTTGGGCCGCGGCAATCAGCGCCCTCTGATGTTTTATGTTCTGCGCATGGCTCGCTTCCTCTCGGATTGCCTCGCTCTTTCACTCCTGCTTTGCTTCTGTCACTCACTCTCTCTCTCTCTCACACACGCACACACACACACACACACACACACACACACACACACACACACACACACTCACGCGGCACGCACGCACGCACACACACACACACACACACACGCCCTCTCTCTCTACCTCCGTATCGCTCACATGTAGCCTACTCTCTTCCTTGTTCCCTGGCTCCCCAGGCTCTCTCCCCCCCCTCCCTCCCTCCCTCCCTCCCCTCCCCTCCCTCTCTCTACAAGGCCCTCTAGTCTCATTATTACCTCTGTCTTTTTATTAGGCCCATTAGGGCTCTTAGGAGGCCTGTAATGATATTAAATGAATAGAGAGTGAACTGCTGTCTGTTTTAGACCCGGGCCTCTCAATGACAGCTTCAAGCTTCACTGCCAGCCACTCAGTCACTCCATTGTGCTGAATAGTGGTCGAATTATTTACCTGCTTAAGCTGCTGCTGCGTTCCTGGAGGCCATTTGTTATTCCTTTTGTTCTGTTTGCAGCTTAATTTAAGCACTTTCACCCTGGCTGGCATCCCTAAAAATTCAACAACTATTCAAAAGAATCGTCCGAAAATATTGTCACGTTTTGCGCTTGTAGATCATCTATTTTTGAATAGTCGAAGTTGAAGTAGGCCTTCATCTCTGCTATCGTAATACAGTATTTTGATGGCACCAAAACGGTGTCATATTTCCTAATATCTATTTACCGGTATATGATCAAATTGCTTGCTCTGTACAATACACGGTTCACTTTATGTGCTGCAGAAATCATGTTAATCTACATCCATAGTGTCTCAAGCACATGGAAAGACGCTCTGTTAATTCCCATTAATTTCCTTTGGGTGCAGAGGAAACCCTGAAAGATTTATGTTACCTTTTTTTCCCTTCTTTTTTTTCTTTCTTTTTTTTTTTTGTCACCTCAAGCCAAAGGGAACGGGAGACAGAGATATAGGCATTTCTCCACTGTTTGCTCGATATTGTGTCATGTTTGGTCAAACGGCAGGAAATCACTGCGGTGAAATATTGATATTTCATCAAGGAGAATCACCCTCCACACTCACACTTAGCTCAGCCTCCTCCTCCGGGCGCAGTACCTGAGGCAGCCCCCAGGGAGCCACGCTGCAGTGGCAGAAGATGTACTCGCATGTTTTACTTACAGTAAAAACTGAAATGTCACAATGTAGAACTACTCTGTAAACAAGTAAAAGCCCTGTCATCTAAATCCACAAAGTAAATAGTTACTAAAGCTGTCACATAATTGTAGTGGAGTGGTGTAAATTAAACAAATATATACTGTATATCATCACTGTCGGGTAGAAACCTTGTATCTCCAAGTTTCAAATTTGTATGTATGTTTTTTTTTCTTTTTGCAAAGTAAAGCCTTGCTTACATGCAAGGCCGTCGCACAAAAGTAGTGAAAAGAGCAGATCTACAAGCATACAACGCGTGCTTGTAGATCGACTGTTTTCACTAGTTTAGTTCATTTTTTAAATAATAAATACAAAATGAACGTTTTTGGACATACAAGGTTTTCACCCGACAACGATGATATATATACTATTATAAGTAAGCGCAGCACTTGTGTAAATGTCCTAATTAATGTCCACCACTGCCAGGAAGTAACACTTTTACTTAAAGAAATTGAAAAAAATATGGTTGAAGTTTGTGACAGACAGATAACAGCTGTTGAACATGTCTTTGCTCACCAGATATTACACTTATATATCACACAGCGACACCGAATAAAATGTCTATGCATTTCCACCGTGTGCTACTGTACTGTGTTGTGTGGCCCCCGACAGCGCTCCCATCCCCCTACTAAACATGTACCGGATGTCCTCCATCAACTGTCTGTTTGTCAGATGTGACGCTTAGATCGATCCCCCCCTTCGCATTTGGTGGGCTGATTACAATCTACTAATCAATGACACCCATAGCACTCTTTTCTCTCTTTCTCTCTCTCTCTCTCTCATTCACTCACTCCCTCTCGTTTTCTTTCGTTTGCTTGATAACAGCCGTCGGGGGGTGGGAGGGGGTCTCTTATTACCGGGCCCCTGTCCCGTTCCATGCAACCTCAGATTTGAATGCACTGGTTTATACATAGCCACGCACGGGTGTCGCACACCGAAAATAGCCAATCTGCAAGCTCGGAGCGTGTCACGCTGCAATGCGTTGTGGACTTGTAGATCGGCTATTTTTGGTGCTCGACGCCGGCGTGCGACTAACTATAAATCAGGCGTTGAGGGAAACGACTGGTGCCTTCAAGGTCCCGGTCAATACCCCAATCACCTTTCTATTCAGTATGGAGAGGTGAAAGGCATTGTGGTGCTTGAAGTCCTTTCAGCTGTCTGTCTGTTTGACGTGGCGTGGGTGAGGGGATGACCTCTGTCCATAAAGGTATTGTTAGCCAGAGTTGGGGAAATATTCAACAATACCATAGGCAGAAACATTTCTGTATTTAAATGGATTTTGAGAGTTTCACTATTTCAGAGATTACACTTCATAATAGCTATCTCTGTATGAGGTTATTTTCATAACAAATTCCTTAATTCGTTTTTTTTCTTTGTCAGTGTACAGAAAATTGCTTCATGAATCCAATCTGTAATGAAATCATTATTTAATTTCCCCATACGTTAACACACACGGTTCTCAAAGTCAGGTCCGAGGACCTCCGGGGGCCCAAATGGAACTCTTGAGAGTGGAACATGGAACCAAATGCCAAATGGGCCATGTAAGGTCCCATTTTGGTCCCACGTGTACACTCTCAGAGTTAAATAAACATCCCAGCGAGGGACCCCAATCTACACGAGTTAACTGAGTTAACTAATCATCAACCCAAAACATGGAAACGGTGTAGAATGACAGGTGGATCTGGCCTCACTGAGGAGCGACTCAGACGTGTGTGTGGACAGCAGGAGAGCTCTGCCTGTTGACAAGGAGAGCTTCCAGCAGCCTGGAGTCATGTTTCAAAGGCTTTAACCCTCTGATTTATGTCACTCCCTCAGCGGCTGGTCTGGAGCCGACCTGGGGGTCCAAATGGTCTATATCGCTTGAGAGTGTACAAATTGAACTTGTTTTCCTTTCTTTTCTTTGGGACCCCGATCTACGCTGTACAAATGTCAGTGTTAATTTAACTTACAGACCTGTATTTGGACCCTGGTGGATCCCAGGCCCAATGTTGAGAAACAGTCTGTTTCAAACAGGGCTTTATTGGGTATGGCTCTGCAGATTGCACAGGGATGCTATGCAATTTGCCATTTACAATTTAGGCATTTCTTTCCAGAGCAACTTGGAATAAACAGGTAAATAATGACATAAATAGAATGCAGAGAGGACAGTGTAGTGCCTCAAAAGATGCAATTATTAGACCCGTCTTATATTTTGTAATTTAATAGTACTAGCCCTTACCCGTTCAAAGATATGAGCTCTGAAATGATGTGCAGTGTGTGGGTTATGGGGTGTGCACTGTGCACACAGTATATGAGGGATGGAAAGTAACTTTAACTGGTGCTTACATGATAATATGTAGGAGCATCAATGTAAGAAATACCCGTTTCGCTTAATGGCTACAGAGATACTGTGTACCGATCTGCATGATTTTTGGACAACATCTATAACGGGGCCAGACAACCCCCCCCCCCCCCCCCAAGCCTCATGCTAGATGCAGAATAGATAGTAGATACACCATAAAAATGCTAATATACAGCATATGATTTGTGAAAGTGACAAACGGGCTTCACAGTTATGTCAGGTGTGTTCATATACTTATGGTGATGCGATTTCAGATCAATTGCTCCAGCCATTGAGGAGAAACGCTGTGACAGACACTCAGACACTCAGACAGACAGACAGACAGACAGACAGACAGACAGACACTCACTCAGACATTCCGAAAATTATATGTTAGATTGTCTTTTTTTGGGGGCTTTTATGCCTTTATTGATAGGACAGTAGAGAGTGACACGCAGCAAAGGTCATCGGGAACGGAATTCGAATCCACGACACGCTGTTAGGCTGGCATTGCACCTAGGGTGCAAAAAAAAAAAAAAAACAGACAGATTTTGAAAATATTCAGATATTGACTCCATTAACCTGCAGGCAGCGAGCACAAGACATTTGATGCTGATTAGTTTAGTGGTTTGTGAGATAAGCCGCAAACATACACACACACACAAACATTTAGGGTGCATACAGGGCACATACTGTACATACAGTATGAACATATGTTCTATAATATACGGCTCACCCCCAGTTAACCACTTGAGGCGAAAATAGCAAATGTACAAGCTTGTAGATCAGCTATTTTTGGCAAAGAGGTTTTAGTGGGCAGAAAGAGCGCACCAAGTGCCAACTCAAGTCAGTTTTACTAAACACAGTGGTTAAACGTAGTCAAACATCTTTCTGTCTGTATTCTTCCCCAGGTTTTTCCACTCTCTCGCTGGCAGACCAGATGAGTCTACTGCAGAGTGCCTGGATGGAGATCCTGGTGCTGAGCATCGTGTTCCGCTCGCTGCCCTGCGAGGAGGAGATGGTTTACGCAGAGGACTACGTGGTGGACGAGGAGCAGGCCAGGCTGTCGGGCCTGCTGGACCTGCACGTGGCCATCCTGCCCCTGGTGCGGCGCTACAAGAAGCTCCGCATGGAGAAGGAGGAGTTTGTCACGCTCAAAGCCATCGCACTCGCCAACTCAGGTAAGATCACTTGATGATATTTTGTTCACCGCGCACGCGTGCGCACACACACAGGCATGCATGCAACAATACACTCAGACCAACAGTACTAGACCAGTAAGATGCCTAAGGGCGAAAAGCGACCTTACCCTAAAGGGCAAGGTCGCGCCATGTCTTGGCCATCTGACCAGTGATGTATATCGGACCAGTTACCCATATGGAAACCCCTGGTACCCATAGATATTCACAGATATGGGCTTAATATTGATGACATCAGGGATCTTCATGAATGGGCATAAAAGGGATTTGGTTCCCCTGGCATCACAGGGATCTCCATATATGGGCATAAAAGGGATTTGGTTCCCTGGCATCACAGCGATCTCCATATATGGGCATAAAAGGGATTTGGCTCTGACATCACAGTGTCAAATGTCAAGTGTGTTCAAATGGCTCTGAACACAATTTGTTAGACCTGACCAATACTGGGCCCTGATTGGTCACCCAACTCTTCGGGGTGAGGAAATTGATTCCAGCTACACCAACAGACCATGAAAGTCGCTTAAAATGTAGGGGGTAATTGAGCATTCGTATAGGGACAGTTGAACTTGAACAAATCAAATAAAGATGAGGCTATATTCATTTATTAAAAAAAGATATATATACATGGGGTGCCCGCTACCATACCCATACCACACATAGGCTCTGATGCCTGACAGCGTGCCGCAGGTTCGAATCCCGACCATTGCTGTGTGTCACTCCCCATCTCTCTCCCCATTTCCTGGCAGTCTACTGTCCTATCAATAAAGGCATAAAGGCCCCCAAAAAACAAATCTTATTTTTATACTTAAAATAGTTACTCCCGAAATGCACCAAATGATTTATGTTGACCAAAACAAGGCGTTCTCTCATTTTTCATCATTTGGCCAAATTGCCTTTCATTCCATTCCCCAAGCGGAGAAGAAGTCACCCTGCTACCTTGACAGGGAAGAACATCTCTATGGCATATCTCTAATAAATCTGGAAATCCTGACACGTAATTAAAACAAACAAAGAAATAAAACAAAAAAAATTGTCAACTGATTGCGTATCTCCCAAGCCGATCACGGGCGTCGCGGTGACGGCTAGGCGATAAGAGGGGACAGAAAGGTCAGGAACATGGCTATTTAATTAAACACCAACCCCTCCCACCCCCACACCCCCACGCCCCACCCTGTGTGAGAACGTAAGTGTGTGGCCTATGTATCTATATTTTAATGTGTGAGTCTGTGCTTGTGCGTGTGCATGTGCGCGCGAGTGCATGTATGTCGTCACTGACTGTCGGGCAGAGAAACCTCGTATCTCCAAGTTTCAAATTTGTACGTTATTTCCGCCAAGTAAAGCCCTGCTTCATCATACAAGACTGTAGTGAAAGCACAAAAGTAGTGAAAACAGAAAATCGTCTGTTTTCACTAGTTGCGACCGTCAGGTCACAGTTACTATCAAAACCTCCACCGGCTCCACCGGCGCCGCGTCACACTTTTCACCTACTCATATCTCCGCAACCGTTGCCCCTATCCATGCCAAATTTTGCACACACATTCCTTGGCCCACTTCTAGCGCCACCATGAGGCCGATTCTTTCAAGAACATTTTTGACACTGCTCCTACAGATTTTTCCCTAAAATCACGCAAAGCGGTACACAGTATCTCTACAGTCATGTCATCAAAATGCATCGGTCCCATCTAGCGGCACCATCAGGCCAATTTTTTAAAAACACATTTTTGGACACTGCTCCTACAGATTTTGCCCTGAAATCACGCAAAGCTGTACACAGTATCTCTAAAGTCATGTCATCAACATGGACAGACCAATTTGTGTATACATGCGACCTGATGGTCGCTTATGTATACACAATATACGCTTATCGATTAGGGAGTCTTACTGGTTTAGTTTTTAAATACAAAACGAATGGTCTTGGACATACAAGGTTTCCACCCGACACCGACGATATATGCGTGCGTGTGTGTGTGGCGTACGACTGCGCGTAACTGTCACATTGCGCTCTCCTTCTCTCTCTCTCTCTCTCTCTCTCTCTCTCTCTCTCTCTCTCTCTCTCTCTCTCCATATCTCCATAACAGTGGCGTGGCTGGCAGCCCCAGCCAGGGGGAGAGAGAAGATATATTTAGCATTTCATTAGGAAAACAGGGGCTGTCAATAAAATGTGTTAAGTGGAGTGGAATGAGCGTCGGGGAGCGACGGGCCTCGTTTGTTCCCGATGTGAAGATGCTGCGCCCGTATCGACAGTTTGCTTTTCATGAGGCCCTCCCCCTCCCCACCCCCCCAATCCCGCCTCCTCCCCTCCCTCCCTCCCCCCCTTACTAATCAATGCCTGTTAGGAGTCTTTTCTCCTGCCTGACTGAAAAAAAAAAATGAAAAATGCTGAGTGCAGTGCTTTTTAGTCTTCAGATGACAAACTCTCCATGGGTGAGTTGGGCCAGGGAGAGAGGAGAGGAGGAAAGAGGGAAGCGGTGTTGTTTTTGACAGCAAATTTTGATTTCGTTTTAGTCATAGTCTTTTGAATAAAGTTTAACTTGGTTTTAGTCATGATTTAGTCACCTGAAAAGTATTAGTTTTAGTCTAATTTTAGTCGACTAAATCTACAGTTGATTTAGTCAAATGAAATGTATTTTGGCAGGCCTTGATTGCATCGTAATGACTGACGTTTTAGTCTAATTTTTACTTTGTTGACGAAATTGCATCACAGCTTAGTTTTTATTTCGTTTTTATTTAGTTTTCGTCAGTGAAAAAAACGCAGTCGACAAACATTTTTCGTCATAGTTTTTAGTCGACGAAATCAACACTGGAGGGAAGGGAGGGGGGAAATGTGGGATTGGGCGGGGTGGGGCGGGGGATTGGGAGGATTGGGGGTCTAGTTTGGGGCGGGGTAGAAAAGACACAGAAGTGTTTGGAGAAAGGTAAAGGGAGACGTGTGAGAGAGGACGGGACGAGGGCCTGGGCGCCGGGGCTCAGGGAGGGCGAGAGGGCAGCTTTCGGCTTCGTTTGAACAGCGTAGTCTGGGAGAGGCCGGCCGGGGCTCCGGAGGGGGTCCCTGTGGGTGTGACAGCTGTGGAAATTCATGGCCATTGATTTTGTAATTAGCGGAGTATCGACGGGATTGACGCCCAGGCTGCTGACGGATTACATGGAAATTGTTTCTTCAAAGTTAGTTTTGCATTCCGCCCCTAACCCTTCCTGAACACACCCCCACACACACACAGAACCCCGCTCGCACAGTCGCTCTCTCTCTCACGCACGCACACGCGCGCGAACGTGTGTGCGCGTGTACACCCACACACACCATAATGTTCACAGTCCCTTGCATATCGTCACTGTCGGGCAGAAACCTTGTACAGTATCTCCAAGTTTCAAATTGGTATGTTTTTTCACCAAGTAAAGTCCTGCTTCATCATACAAGACTGTCGCACAAACGTAGTGAAAACAGCCGATCTACAAGCACACTACGCCTCGCACCGCGAGGCGTTGTGTGCTTGTAGATCGGCTGTTTTCACTAGTTTAAATCATTTTTAAAATGAAAAATGCAAAACAAACCGTTTTGGACATACAAGGTTTTCACACGACAACGACGATATACATTCACTCTTACACACACACACACGACAAACGTTTTCCCTTGTTCTCTCTCTCTCTCTCTCTCTCTCTCATGCAGACACACACGCACGCACACAAACCCACACACACACACACACACACACACACACACACACACACACACACACACACACACACACACGCACACACCCACGCACACACCCATCACACAGGCGAACGGGGATCTGATCAGTATTAACACAAAGGTTTCAAATGAAGAGCGCTGCTGCTGGAACACATGTGCGGTCCACATAGCCTACTTAATTTCCCAAGATAGAAACGCAATTTACACAGAAGCTGCGACTGGTAAAAGAGACTTAATCAGTCAGTTAGGAACATAATTAGCCTTGTACTTTCCTTTTTTCTGCCTCATTTACACGTCCATACTTCGCTCCACAACTTTTGAGACAAATGGTGGCGGTTGCGGCTGATTTAATTCCGTTAACCACCTCCTCGAGTCTTGTTTTAGCAGGTTTTGTAATCCGAACGTTCGCGAACGGATGAGTCGAAACAGCCCAGCGTATTTCCGGTCGTACCTGTGGCAATTAGCGGAAGGCGGAAAACGACGTAGGCCAGGGACGTGCAGAGAATGTTAGTTAGGCAGGGGCTGAAATTTTCGTGCAAAAATAGAAAATAGCTTAGTTTAGTTTGGTTTAGTTTATTTGATCAACTCATACATTTATACAAGTCGTACATCCACATAATCATTGTTACAGGTTATCAAAAGGAATAGGCTGAAGCTGAAAGCTTGTGAATGCCTATCCTACATATTCATGAATTAAGACATTGATTAGTTATAAGTGTTCAAGTGTTCATATAGCAGACCTCCAAGCTCACAACGCGCCGATGCGTTGTGAGCTTGGAGCTTGGCTATTTTCGATACTTCATACCACACTAAACTAAGCATAAAAAGGCAATACTAGAGATGTGGCTTGGATTCCCACACAGAGAGGGCAATTCTTTCAGCATAAGATGCTGCATTCAAGTTCAGGAGAGTTTGGCAAGGCAATTCTCTTGAATGCTGCCTTCAGGTATGGCATGTAAAAAGAGGACATTTGTGTTTCTTTCACCATAGTAAAAACTGCATTTATGGTCTGGAGAGGGCACTTTTTACAGACGGATAAAAGGTCAGGGGCTCGAGCCCCCTTTCGATGTCTATGTGTGCACGTGCCTGGACGTAGGCATTCAAACTAAAGAGTTTTAAAAGGGAACGTCGTCTTTGCTGTGCTCGCTGACAGACTGCCTGGTTGAACCGGCTGAAAGCAAGCCAAGAATCTCGTCCATTATGACATTCTCACTCGGTCCGGTCCTTTGGAGGACAGGCACATAGACGACATATTCTTCTTTTTTTTCCCCTCCCACCACTCCAACTTGTAGACTTATACATGGAGAGCAGTTTTTTAATAAGTCTCAACTGGTTTTATTTTAGAGCCTATACATAAGGGGGCCAACTGCTCTTTCTTATGGAAATTAAGGCCATCTGCCGCCATCGTTCAGCTGAACGATATCCTAGTAATGCAGCCATCTGAATTCATTAGCAAGGGGGATGTATGTGGTCCATGATACCCAAAGAAATGAATCTTTTTCCCTGTGCCACTGTATATTTATACAGCCTACAGTACCCCCCCCCCCCCCCCCCCCCACACACACACACACACACACACACACACACACACACACACACACACACACACACGCACACACACACACACACCACCACTCTCTCTCTCTCTCTCCCCCCTTTCTCCCTAGAGCCTTGGCCATACATAGGCATTTATTTAAGGCCAGTCATTAACCACGAGCGAGAGAGAGAGCGAGAGAGAGAGAGCCTTTCTCCAAAATTGGATGTTTGCGAAAGAGATGCTGCAGAATTTCAAACAAGTCAATATCGTTGCAAAACACCAAGTTGTTGTTTTTTTCTTCCTCCCCCCCCCCCCCTGTTTTTCTTTCGTAGCTACAGGCCTCTTCTTTGTCACGGTGTAGAGTGCCAGAAAATGGTTTTATGATTTTCATATCTAATTTTAAGCATGAAAGCTATATGAATTTATTTAATCTCTAAACTGTGTTCTGCAAAACAGTAGGGAAGTGACTGTCGTTGAATTGTTGTGATATCTTGGTCTGTGTTTTCTCTTTTTCTTTCTTTCTTTCTTTCTTTCTTTCTTTCTTTCTTTCTTTCTTTCTTTCTTTCTTACTGTCCTTTCACTGTCCTCCCCCTTCCCTTCTGTCAGACTCAGAGGCAAATATTGCGCCACAATTATTTGAAAACTTTAGTTACTAGTTATTTGTAAGCCTTATATAAATTTGGCCATTTGAAAATAGCCTATGTACAAGCTCACAATGAGTCGCAATGCTTGTAGATCTGCTATTTTCTAAAGATCTTTAGACATTGCATATACATTTGAAAACTTGTGAAATGGGACATTCTGCATAACGAGTACATTTTACTTTTGGTACTTATACATTCTGATATTGATACTTTTGTACTGTTATTCAAATAAATGTCCACCACTGGAAATGATTATTGTGACCGTAGGTCGCAGTTTACTATCAGAACCGTCACAGCTTGTCCATGTCTGTCCAGTCGTCCGGACGGGTAACGCCTGACACTGTGGTTCCTGTGACACATCATTGTGACATCACAGGTGGCATCACAGTGATGTCAGATACTCAGAGCAGGCATAAAAGGTATTCTGTTAGGGATCTCCATATATGTGCATAAAAGGGATCGTATCCCAGATGATGCCCTGTTAGGAGAACCACACTAACAGAATCCATATATGGCCAAGACAGATGGCGCGACCTCGCTTTTTGCCCTTAATAACCAGAATCGTACTGGTTATTCTTATGTTTATTTCTTTCTTCCTTATCTTATGTCCCTGTCCTCCTTCTCCTCCTGCCAGACTCCATGCACATAGAAGACATTGAGGCGGTGCAGAGGCTCCAGGACTCCCTTCACGAGGCCCTGCAGGACTTTGAGGGCTCCCAGCACCCCGAGGACCCCCGGCGGGCGGGCAAGCTGCTCATGACGCTCCCCTTGCTCCGCCAGACCGCCGCCAAGGCCGTCCAGCACTTCTACAGCATCAAGGTGCAGGGCAAGGTCCCCATGCACAAACTGTTCCTGGAGATGTTGGAGGCCAAGGCTTGATGATGATCGGTAGCGAGCGAGACGTTTGACTAGACGGTCGTATCACCCCGATCGAGGCCGCAGATAGCCTGCAAAGAATACACTGGTGCCCCAACTGACAGTGAAAGGATAAAACATGCAAAGGATGAGACTGATGATCTTTTTTTTTCTTCTTTTTCTTTTGGGGCCCAGCGAAGCACGGTCAGGACCTAGCTGGACCAATCAGTGACGTCTCGATTGGGGCCAAATCACAGCCCATATGGGGATGATCTTGACGTCATTACCAGGACGTCATATTGACTTTTTTGTTTGACAGGATTTATGTTGGTTGAAATCAGGTGATATTCTAGGCCTGATAAATATCATAGCTAGTTAGATATGTCCCAGAATATAACCTTAATAATAACAATAATCCTGTCAAACTAAAAAGTCCATATGACGTCCTGGTAATGACGTCAAGATCATCCCCATATGGGCTGTGATCTGGCCCCAATTGAGACGTTCCACTGATTGGTCCAGATCGTGACGTGCTTTTTTTGGGGGGGGGGGGGGGGGGGGGGGTCACCTTTAAATGGTGGCAAGCGTGAAAAGGAAACGGACGATGATTTGTTTGTTTTAAAAGAGGTAAATGTCGGCCTGATTAATGTGGGATCATGATATTGTGTATATAGACATGCTGTGTACAGAAATCAGGCAAACCATGGTCTTGTTATAACCAGAGACCCATTGTTCTATATCACCTGAAAGCTTCTGTGAATTTGTTTATCTTACTTTGGTCTCGAAAAATTGGAAGTGTGTTTAAATGTAAATGTCCTGATGATGAACTGTGTGGCTCCTCCGTGTGGCCATGTACGTTTCCCTTCTTTCATACTTTCTGATTTCAGTTGTTAAAGCAATAGTCCTCAACTGGTCAATATATAAATATGTGTACTGTATATTGTGTGAAATTGCACTGGGTTAGGGGGGGAAGAATTGTTAGACATATTCTTATATTCGTCATCAACCTCAAAGAAGCTGTGCCCGTCGCGGGCGTGTACTAAGATCCCCGAGTTCCTCGTAAACATATTTACCTCGTAGTAGCTTCATCGACTCAATTGTTATACTCAACTTGGTGCTTACTGTACGTACAGCAGGAAAAGTGGTTGGCTTATGAGCGTAGTTCACGAAACATTTGCACTAAGCATCTGGTTTATAAGTAACGTGGCAATAATGGGTATTGTTCTAGCAAGCTCTGTTTGGTAGTGTTTGTCAGTGGTTATTGCTTAGAAACTAACACCCAAGTTCTTGATCTCTCTCTCTCTCTCTCTCTCTCTCTCATTCTAACTTATTTCTCTTTCCCTCTCTGAGTATAGACCATATTCAGTGTCCTCGAGAATTATTGGTGATTAAAAGGGCTGAAAAGCCAAGCTATATTCTACTCAAAAAATCAACAACAACTATCCATTTTAATGGTCTGTTGATTCCCTATGTCTTATTCTCCAAAGATCACTTATGTTATTCTTATTTGCACAGCCTTGACACAGTCCAACTTCCTTTTTGGTCAAGTTCCAATACAGTATGTTACAGCCAGTGCAATTCGAACTGGCTCAAGTACAACCCATCTAAAACAACAGCTGGTTGACATGCTCTGTCTGGTGTTCTTTCCAGACTTTAAGAACTGTTGATAATGTTCTACAGTTGTTCTGCATGTTTCAGTTTAACCACATGAACCCAATAGAATCCCTATTCTGGGGGGCAAAAGATTCCGCGAAAAAATTGCGATCTACAAGCTCCCAATGGGTCACGTTTGTCGGCTTGTAGATCAGCTATTTCCGCTGAAGAGATTTTGTGTAGAGGCAAAAAAGAGGGGGGAAAGACTAGAGCCCTGGGGAACCCTGGCCAACTAAGTATAACTGATAAAGAGTCTGTGCAACAAGTAATGTGGCAACAATAATAAAGGGTAAAGAGTCTGTGCAATAATAATATGACACTTTTTGAGAATAAGACAAGTACATGTTGATTTAAAACGTTTATTAGTAGTTACAATTGAACAATGTATTTCCCGAGTATGGATATCATTTCCTGAACATAGAATATGGCTCATTATTGTTATTTGTCTTACACTTTCATTGTTGTTCAACCTTATTGAAGGTACTAATGATTGTTTCTGACACTGTATGTGTAAATGTCAGTGTACACTGACTGAGGTGCACAGAGTTATCTAACAAATATGTTTATTTCATCATTCACCGCTGAATATTTGAGCGAAAATGTCTAATATCTAGAGATATATAAACCAATTGCCAAACATATTCAAAGAAAGCAATCAAAATATGACATGGGTAATTATAGTACCTATGAACAAAGTCCTGATAATACACAGTTAAATCCTACACTCTCAGAGTGAAACTGACAGTCAGGATTTGGCTGTGCATGCCATTATCATAACTAAGATACAAACAATGCAAGGATTGATTAATCAGCTTCTCTTAGGGTTTTAGTGAAACTAATAATTATTGTCCCTTTGGAACACTTTAACGTGTAAAGTGCCATTAGCTTTCCTCCCCCTCATCAGGTAACTAGAAGAGAAAATCTAGGTGAACCCACATTAACCCGAGCAACTAAAGAGAATTAGTCAGAGGGTCCCCACTGGACCAGACCTGAACCACGATAGACTCGCTGTAATGAAATGCATAGATAACTTTAAAGTCATACAGTAGAAAACACACACACACACACACACACGGTTCCCATCACGCACTTCCCCAAAGTAATCCATCCACAGCAGGGATGAGGGATGCCACACAGTGAAAATCCTGGTGTTAATTCAACCATGGACCCTTATGGGTCCATGCGGTTCCATTTGTGCACTCTCTGGGTTGAATTAACACCAAGATTTTTACTGTGTATCAACTCTGCTGTAGTAGCAAGCCAAAGCATAGCGTCTTAAAGTACTTTTACAGTGAAAAGCAGAGTGTGAGCTCTGTAATACCGGGTAAAACAATATCTGTTGCATTTTCAACCAGCCACAGAGAATGGTTACAGTTTATACAGGCAACACATTGTGATTGCGGACTGGCTTTTCTTTTCCTTTGTCTTTTCTTGGCTGACTGTCTAGCCATGTCCATGTGTTTTTCAGCATTCAGAGGCATTCTCTGACATCCTCTGCTTCGTTGTGATGGCTAGCTGTTATGTTTTTAGTTCAATCAATATTTGCATTGATTGGACATTGACCATCTGTTTCCCCGTCAATACGAGGCACCGTGTTAAATCTCATCCTAACGAGTGACCATAAAAAAAAAAGAAAAAGAAAAACAGTCATACGTTTGTTCGCTGTTAATCCAACGCGCACGTGTCTGTACATGTTATCGAGGGAATTAATGTAGTTCAAATGGTAAGGGGGAAAAGGGAAAAAAAGAAGAAGACGTGTACATTTAAGTATGCCTCAGCAGTTCGTGGTTTGGAAGGCAAGGGAAGGATATACAAATATGTGGACATTGTGGCAAACATTTAACTATAACACTAAATAACCTTTGAACTTCAGATCAGCAGTATTCCACTGACTACCCCCACCTCCAGTTCACTTTGAAGAGTGATGTGGTAGATAATCGTTTCCCAAACTTACCCCTCAACTCAAATTAATCAAAAGAAAATAAAAGGGAAAAAATGCTTAATTTATTTTAAGAGACTAAAATGGTTCTACTGACTGTACATCCAATTAATTCTAATTGTCTCCTTAGCTGGAAATTCTCAATAGAAATGGAGCAATTAAATCTCTGCATCGGCTCCACCTTGGGGACGGGAGAGGTTTTCTGTTGGGCTGACAGAGCTGGTGGAGGGATTTGTCCAAAGCATTACAGAGTGTTTTTAACAGCTCCATAACAGAATGATCACTGGGCTATGCAAGGCAAATATAGCCACATAATGTACCTTGTGTTTGTCAAGCATCCGACTGATATTTAGTTGTGCTTTGTTTACAATGTGAACACACACACACACACAGTGCTGTACAGACTGCAAATGTATCGTGCATATTTCACCATACTGTGCTGTAGCTGCTGTGCACTGTTATAGTTCTGATTAGATACTGAACTTGACTTTAGATTTGTTTTGTGGGATTATTTGGTCCTGTAATGAGGTGTGTTAACAATGTTCAATTCTGTAATACCTGCTGTACATCAACCTGATTTAGATTAACGACGACCCACCTCGGCTGCTGCGTTCTACTAACCACTCTTTTTAAATGAAAGGGTAATTAAGCAAACATAATGATCTTGTATTTTGGTATGGGTGGGCTCTCATCTCACGCCTGTTTGTTTCTGTTGTTTGTTTGTTTCCCTTCTCCTGGTCTTTGTGTCGCAAAGCTGGAACCTAACATTGCTTTGTTTTATCGTGGATTTTGGACGGAGCGGCAGGATGTACCATATAGTAGCCCACCGTAGACCCTATACCTCAATTCATATTTTGAAAATTACACTGGGTTTGGAAGCGGGCCATGCGGGTTCCCTCGGGAATCAGTGGCACAGAAATAAAGTGACATCACTGACTGGGTATTAAAAAAAATGTAGATGAACCTACTGCAATTGGGGAACACATTCCCTCGGAGGAGAGAGCTTCTTATTCGCTGTTCCATTTGTGGACTTAACATCTTATCTCCATACACTCTGAGATGAGGAGATTTACATAAAACATGGAGGAACCTCCCTGGCCGCCACTGGTCCACGGTGTATAGAGGAAGCAGCCAGGTGTATGTACCATAGACATTTGATTACCCGAGGGGTTTGCTCCCCTCAAAAGCATCATGTTAGCGGTTGTGATATATGAATCAAGTTAAAAGGGAAGCTTTGGTTCGTTTTAATTATGAACTTACTTACCTCGTGCTCAGCAAAGGAAGGGGTAACTATGCACACATATTCACAGGTCGTACTGTAGGAAGACAAATTAAATAATAATATTAATATATTGGAACTGAAATAAGAAAAAAGGCCAGCCATTGTGGTTGGCTTATGTTGGACAGTATCATGTGGTATTTTCTTGTGTTTTTGTTTTGTTGTGTTCATGCCTACTGTACCAATGTGTAAATATGCTTTTTTTTTCCTTTTTTGGAGTGAGTCAGATCTAACAGTGCACTGAATGTACAGTGACAATAAAATCACATGGTTTATGTAATCCCACTCTACTTTTGTGTGTGTGTGTGTGTGTGTGTGTGTGTGTGTGTGTGTGTGTGTGTGTGTGTGTGTGTGTGTGTGTGTGCGTGCGCACATGTGTGATTCCGAGTTATTAATAGGGGTGCAACAGTTAATGGAACTAATCAATTTAATAGATTATACAAATTATCAATTGATAATTTAGTCAAATAATCTATTAATAACTGATCTCCATTTTGAGCATGGCATTATAGGCAAAGATTTTGGAAAAAAAAATATATATATATCAAAAACATAGTTAAAATACCAGATCTACAAGTTCAAAACCCATTTCGAGGGCCCCATTGTGAGCTTGTAGATCTGCTATGAAGAATAAAATAGGGCTTAAGTGGCTGATCGTTTCTTTGACATAAAAATGTATTATTATTTTTAAACTGCATGTCTCCATTATTTGAGTAATCGCTAAATTGCTCAAACAAATAATCTATACGTGCAGCTATTAACAATAGCTTATTGTGACTATTCCATAACATATTGACTAATGTGGAAAAGTATAATTTTGCATTCTGCAACAATGTAGCCTACTATAACTTATGGTGTTCTATATCATTGTCATTATTTGCTAAATTAGGCCACTCTCTCATGTCTGTAGATTTGTGTGTTTTTATTAATTCATTCATTTCTACAGTGAGTCATAAACAGTCCAATAACATTCAAATTATCAGGCGTATCCATCTAGTTTTGAAGTCATTCATTAAGTAGTCTTTTATAAGAAGCACTCGCCGCCCTTGATCTCTACTGATAAGAAATGAACAGTCAAACAGTACTTGACATGGTCAAGTGTGTGTGTGTGTGTGTGTGTGTGTGTGTGTGTGTGTGTGTGTGTGTGTGTGTGCGCGCGCTTGTGCGCATGCAGCCGTGCGCAACACACACACACACACACACACACACACACACACACACACACACACACACACACACACACACACACACATGCACTTGTATGTCTAGCAAGAGTAAGACCAGACCATGCCTAAGGGGTGTAACGGCATCCTCTTGCCCTGACTGTCAGCTGGTTAGCTGTCTACACAATGTCCTGTTTGACCTTGTGTTGGCTCCAACACAGCCTGAATGCACATCTGACACAGTCCCTTCCTTTGTGGTGCAATCCTGTGGAAGTCATTTCATTTAGCAAGCTTTCAGCTTCAGCCAACACGGGGGGTTGGGAGGGAGGGGGGGGGGGGGGGGTCTATGTTTAATCAACATGCCACGGACCCTTCCCCCCCTCCCCCCCAAACAAAATCAACAATGATGTCCAGCAAAAAGATTGCTTTCAAACAAAAGATTGAATTAAACAAAATGGCTTGTCAATTTTGAATTCTTCTTTATTCCCCTCTGACCGATCAAACACAGCTTCTACTATAACATGGTTGTTGAATATTCCTTTTTTTGCCTTATAACTTATAGTGCTTCCTTAAAAACCAGTCATGTAGACATTCTAGACATTCTGCAATATGGTCCCAATATGGACTGTTTTATAATGATACTTCAGATGAAATGTTTTTTTTTTTTTTTTTTTTTTTGCCATGGTTGCCTATTTTGGGTTTAATGCATGTTCTTTTTCTGAGAGAATTAGGACACGGCCTACTGTCCTCAGAGTGACACACTATCATGTAAACCTTTTTTTAAGTTCTCTCTCAGTCACTTAGCTCTATATACTTCATCATACTATGAACAGCGAAAATAGAAGATCTCACAATTAATCATGATACAATGCATTGTGAGATTGTAGATCTTCTATTTCCATGTTTTGAATTTATTTGTATTTTATTTTATTTTTCAAAAAAGATTGGGCTTAACCATACCCCCAAGTCACAGTGTGTGATGATTATTTGATATAGCTGAGGTGAAAGTCCACTGAGAATAGGTGGTAAAGTGTCAGTCATGGTTAGCTGAAGTGGTGTTGTCTCAGACAATGTAACTAGGTGAGAGTGAGTGAAGGGGATAGGAAACCATCAATATGCTCCTTGTGTAAATTGAAGAAGGTCATGATTTATAGCTGCTGGCTACCGGCGTACATACATGCTGAATCTACTCTTTTCCTCGCCTGGCTCAAGGACAGGTAAGGGTGCCTTTCCCCCCAGCCCATCCCTGTCATGCAGTCAGTGGCGCTTAGTGATGGACAGTCTGAGGGAAGGGCCTGGGTTTTTTCAAAATGAGTTGAGCACCATCTATAGGCAGGTAGTGAAAGAGCTCCTCTCAGCTAGTGTGTTCATCAGAACCATGATTAGTGAAACTGAGAAAGGCTGGTTACAGGGACATACAAAAGCAAAGAGGGAAAGAAAGAAAGAAAGAAACTAACAGAGAAAGAAAGAAAGAAAGAAAGAAAGAAAGAAAGAAAGAAAAAATACATTTTGTGAGCTATACAGTATGATGCGCTTGCCTTTAATCTACCTGTGATGTTCTTAATCCAACAGACACTTTGGCTTTTTCGTTACCTCATCAATCACCTCGATGCCCTGGTATCTTTTTACTTGTGAACTCTCAGACAGTGAAGGGGGCAGCTGTGAACAGTCCAAGGCCTCACAACAGCTGCAAACAGCGCATGACATTGCATCTGTTGTAGTCATGTTGCTTTGTGGTCTGCGGCACAAAAACAGAGAAGGACGTTTCCATGCAGTTCTCTCTGTGGTGCCACGGTCCAGTCGTACTCTATTAATCAACGGTGTTTACGAGGGGTTAGGCCTAGAGGAACATGAACTTACAAGTACGTTGCTGTCATCAGTAGGTATTATGAAATAGGACGTTACAAATAGGCCCACATGAAAGAAATCAGGTCTGTATAGCTGTAAATTCTGCTGGGTGGCTGGATGGATAGGATGAAATACTCTCTGAATATCTAAAGTTTATTATACATTTGGATGATTTATTATGTCTGGGTACCTCTGATGCTGCTGCGTTGCCTTTTGAAGGAGCCAGACATAACAAATGGAGCGCTCATTAGCATTTGACCTCTACATCATGCTTTGTTTACCTGCCTTCTCTCACCTCCATATCTCCTCAGACAAAATGGGGGCTTTCACTGAAGGCTTCTGAGTGTGACACAGTTTTGTTGCTGGGCGGTAAAAGGTAACTACCAGCATTTGCATTTGGAGATTTCTCAAACAACTTGAGCACGCAGAAACGGGGAGAGTAAGAGATGCTACACTCCTCGGGGACATAGCCACTCCCAGACACTATACCGGCTTTGCCTCTTGAGTCCTGACAGCTGCTTAAATCCCCAGAGATGATATGAAGAAATACAGTATGAACACAAGTTGTAGTAAGAAGTCACTGGCACATTACATTGTGTTAAGTATGAGAGAACGGTGTCTGCTATTGATTGTTATTGTTCCAAGCCAACCATAGTTCTACCAACTGATATATTGCAAGTATTTTATTTTGCATTATTTTACAGTTCACTTCGTGGTTACGCGGTGACACTTGGCACTGAATGAATTATGTGTATTCCATTGCACATTTCCCCTTGGACTAAATATGTAGTTTCTGTCTCATATTGCCAGTATGTAAGTGTTAATGTGTTAAAAACATCTCCAAGATAAATTCCTGCACATGATAGGCCTATTTCTGATCATTCACAACCATTTTGCTCTTACAGAGGTGGAAACATGATCTGCCAGTCAACATATGCATGCCACTATTGGGCCTCAAAAGCAGCAAACTTTTTTTTAAATGTTTGCTTTCAAAGGGGGCTTAAGAAATGTCTGTCAAAAAGTTACATTAGTACATTAAAGGACCATGCTGTAGGCCTTGCAGTCTATAATTCTGACTCTTTGCATAATTTTGACTTCTCTTAGCAGAGATGCTCAACAGCACAGTTTGTGTAGGCCATTCAATGTATACTTTAGCAGATCTCAGCATAGCTCCGTCACTTGATGCTTTGGAGAAATGCTATTTTTTCCCAACAGTTTCCTCTGGTCCCAACGGCTGCAGCCGCCAATCCACAACTTGCATGCAATTTCTCAAAATTGTCTAGTTTGTATTACTCACAGACTGCGATGCGATGCGAGAGTGTGGTCTAGCCAAAACCAACTGGACTCCTAGTAGATCGCTGCCCTCCACACTCTCCTATCTAACATCATGGTCTTGAGCTCTACAGTGTTACAGTGTCACAGACTGACTGATCAGCTGGCTGCTGCACTTAATTTGGCTGCATGCTGCAACCTTTCTTATTTTTATGTCACTTTGGACTGACATGAGGTCCGCTGTCATTTACATTCCTGGCATAATTTGTGTTACCAGTCTGGCCCTGTGTCACTGCCCCTTGGTCTGGCCTGTCAGGGCCTGCGTTATGTGTGTTGATGTATTCCCCTTCCTCTGTCTGTGTCTTTCCACAGGTCCTGCAGGCTCGGCATTGGGGTTCCAATCAGGTGGGATTGGGAGCTCCTGGCCAGTGTTCCCAGGTCCTCCCTTTAAAAGGAGGCCAGCTGGTCGCTTCATCCCTCTATTACATGTCAAATTATACAACAGGTAGTTCCGACTCCAGTGATGCTCGGCGGAAATCGCCTTTGGCTCGTTCCTGACCACATCACTGCCGTGCAAATAATTCCGATATCCCCCACCCTCTCGTGTAATATTGCTTAAATCTCACATGGCAGCAATGAGCCACCGTACTGCGTACTCTATGGGGCTGTTAAGTATGACATCATTTTGTAGGCAGAGGAGAATTTCTGCCCCCAGTTTCCGTGAATCTTTTTACTATTTTTACTATTTACACATTTTTCTTCTCTTTGTTGTTGAAAGGAAAGTGTTAGAATTATACTTTAGTCGTTATTTTTTAGTCGTTGTTTTTTGAAATAGCAAGGGACAGAAAATGCTCTGGGGGCAGATTCTCCTCTGCCTACAAAATGATGTCACGGCTTAAAAGCCCCATTGCCCCGATGGCAGCAGCATTTGTTCTCACATGCACACCTTTCAAGTTAAACATCATTCTCTGCCATTCATGTTGAAACAGTTTGTGAAAACATTCTGGGACACTTTAAAGCTTTGTAACGCACTTTATATTTGACACAAATCTCAAAGTGCTTATCTAAAAAGCAGGTATTATTCATTGAGACTTCATTTTAATACTCATGAAAAACAATTCTAAATGCTCATACTCAAACTTTAGCTTGAAGAAGGCTTATACAATGGGTTTTAGCTGATACAGCTACAGTACAGCCATGCTGAACAACACCTAATGACTACAGTGCAGTTTAAACAAGCTTCCAGAGACTGTTCATGGTCCATTTGACCTACAGTGTCCATATTGTATGTTCAGGCTCCAGATGTTCCATGGTGGGAGAATTGAAGCCTGCTCACTGCCTGTAATGTATCGACAGCCATCGATATGAGCCTTGATCGAAATCCGCCACACCTGCCAGAGATCATCAATGGGCCGGGGCAGCGTCATCGGTAGGATCTATCATCTCTATTTACACAGTCCATCCTCTTCAAACTGTGCTATTGATCCTGGCCTAGGTCATGGAGGTTTGGCAACAGGGTAGGAAAAGGGGGAGGAAGGTCT
Organism: Nannobrachium achirus; assembly: GCF_963921795.1. Lineage (NCBI taxonomy): Eukaryota > Metazoa > Chordata > Actinopteri > Myctophiformes > Myctophidae > Nannobrachium > Nannobrachium achirus. The sequence goes on from NC_137823.1 coordinate 51,327,641, forward strand.
TAAATGGAAGGGAGAGGGTGAATAAGGACAGAGAAGGTGAGGGTTCCCCAGGGGCTCCCTGTGTGCCAGTTCCCTCTTCAGTATTTGACCCTGGTCTTGGCTTTACAACTCAAAGTAGCTTGCCTTAGCACCTAGTCCTCCTCCTAGCATATAGTCAATAGCTGCCAATACTTTGATCGCATCCAATGGAACCTTGACAGTTCTTGATGGCAAAAGCTTAAGAATTCTGTAAACAAACAGGTTGATGTTGAGGATTTAGAAGGCGCAGGCTACCTGCCATTCTGTTTCCTGCAAAGTTACTTTCTCTTTGCTCTCGCAGAATAGAAAGCAACAGACACTAAGCTGTATAGTGGATATAAATAATGCGATAAGTTTACACTACATAACTTGGCTCTGACAAATGGGGTGAGTTATAATATCTGTCGAGTCGTTTTTTTTTTCATCCCTCGCGTGTCACTCCATTTTACATGCACAACAACAACGCGCCACCTTTTCAAGTGAGTTGTCCTTGTGTGCGTGGTGACACCGCTTTTCACGGCGTGACAGGTGTTCTGTACCTCCCCAATTACTTTTCAATTAGTGCAATGAGCATTGCTCGTCATTGCCCATAGCCGACGTTATTTTACAGCTCTGTGCCTAGTCCATTAGCGACACCACTGACAGAGCGGAGCCAATAAACCATCTGGCCGGGCTCCTGAAAGAGATAGCGCCCACTTAATGGAGTGAAAAAGTAAAAGCAATTAATGTCACATTAGCACATCACTAATAAGGCCTGCCCTCCAGTATGCTGCAACAAGAATAATCAGTTGGTTTGCCCCGAGATGCATCCCACCAAAGAGCTAGTTGTTTACACTGAGCTCTGAGTATAGGGTCCCATTAGCAGCAAATGACATACTGTATATATTTTTACCTTCTCTTATGGAACCAAACAACAACAACAACAACAAAAAAAGTTAACTGATTGATTAGGGCTGTTCTGGAAATAAAAGTTAATTTCTGGATGATCATTTCAGCACGGAAGAAACACAAACACAAATACAGAGCATGAGCAGTGGCAGGTGCAGCAATTGTCCTTTTCAGGTCTGAAAAACTGAAAACCTCACCCTAACCATTTTCCCTGGGGAGTGATGAGCTTTTTTTCCAGAACCATTAGACCAGGGGTCTTCAACAGGGGGTCTGGGACCCTTAGGGCGTCCTCAGAGTTACTACAGGGGGGGCCAGCCGCCAAATCTTTGTGTGATAGGATAATTCAACTTGAACCCTTGCATCCCTATATAGGAGAACTTTAGCCATAGATCAGCTATTTTTGGCAAATAGGTTTGGTGTAGAGGTCAAACAGACCAGACCAAGTACAGAGTGAAAGGTCAAGTTTACTAAGCATCGACGATTTAAGATTTTAGGTGTTTAAGTGTCAAACAAGTCTATGAATCTATCTATGAAATCGATGAGAATCTCAATCATCACACATTTATACAAGATGTAGAGGGGGTCCCTGCTTCATCTCCTTCTCAGCTAAGGGGTCCTTGGACTGAAAACGTTGCAGACCCCTGCATTAGAGACAGGGAGCTCAGAGGAGAATGTCATGCAACACAAGTCCTCGCCCCGAATGGAGCCAGGGACATATGCAGTCACCTCAGTCTAGTCACCTACAAGCACAGCCATGAAATCAAATGATCATTGCTCGTACTATACTCGTACTAACATGCAATAATTAGTCAATTAATTACACAGTCAAACAATTAATTAAACCAAAAACCAAAGTGTGCAGGCTGTGCATGGCCTTCTGTACACTGAATCCCATATGCTGCTCTCATGACCTCTCTCACTTTCAGCTTTGTCTTTGAACTATAATGCACGCCTCACGCAACAACAGCGTCCCCAGAGTTCTTATAAAACAATACATGCCCTCCGTGGCTCAATTTGGAGCAGGGGGTTTAGCAGCTAGAAGATCTGGCTTAATTGTTGTCTTTTGCAGAGTTTAATTATAAAGGCACCAAAGCACTATCATTGCTTCTCTCTAATTCCTCTATGTTACGCTAATTACGTTGTGTTAATTGGGGTTTTTCTATTATGGCGTCACACTCATTAACTCAGCGGTGACACTGGCCTTGATTGGATAAGAGGTCATTAAGTCACTTTTTTCGGATTAAAGTTATTGGTTCCTTATAAACATCAACTCTGAGACAAATATATTGAATGTGTGCATCGTTCTGCTCCTTGTGGCAATGTTTGTTATGAATTTCAGTTCTACTTTTCAGGGAAACGTTAGTTAGCTGCAAACATGAATGGATTTCTGATTTTGAGAATGCAAAATCTGCTGAAAAATATACCAACAACTTAAAATGAAGGCAAACTGAATGAGTCTATATTGCATGTTTCGTTGCAAATACAGCGCCGCGCAATAGGTCTCATACCCTATTTATGCTCCTTCATCGCGATGCATTGTGAGCTTGTAGATCAGCTATTCTCGACCTCGAACGACAAAGTAGGAGATCAGGTTTAATAAGCATCGTTGTGAGAAGAAGAGGAAGCTCCATGCACCTCTGAAATGTCAGCAGCTGCAGTATCATCACTCACTATAAATGGGCCTCTCATTTTGTCTTTCTTTTTGTGATCCTCTTGGGTCCGATGCGCAGCACTGATGCTGTGAACTCATATGCAATTATTCAAAGCAGCTTGTAAAATACAACATGGATTCTCAGTTCAGCTGAAAGACATAGAATGTGATATCTCCTTCAGTGGAACATTTAAGTGACACCTTTATTAGCTTTATTCGTTTGTCTGCACCTCATATATTATTCTCTGAGACGCATACGGGTATTTCGGGGCTTGGCCGAATATGCCATTGCTTCCCCGAGTGTACAACACACAGCTTCCTCCATTGGAATTGCATTACGGAACGTACACGTTACATTTTATGGGTTTATTTTGTCATAGCACAATAGATGGTGAAGTATTGTAATGCAAGTAACTGAAACAACCAACCACCGATCTAGTGAAGGGTGAAAACGGGAGCGCCAAATATTCTAAACTTTCCGTGATTCTGCCAATAATGTTTTGTTGGGCCAAACAAGGGAATCACGTGCCCCCACGATCACGATCCCCTTCCCCTATTCGCTCATACTAGGACATGACATATGTGTAGGCAGAAGAATTACTGTACAGTTTATTCAATGTGCTTAGTTGATGATGTAGACTAGAGTTAGCTTGTAGATCTGCAATTTTCTTTTATTTTTTGAAATGTTTAAAAACAATTAACAATTAAACAGGGATGCCATGCAGGGTTTTAAATTGAACTAGACATGCCAGTCCAGTATCGTGTGCTTGACATTCTAATCATTGCTATACTGCGTGAATCGGCCCCAAACACCCCAAAGTTAGCATCAAGCACACCTCTATTTAACATTAGGCCCAAAATAGACAGCAAACATAGACTGACATCGCCACTGCCTTTCAATCCCCAGCACCCCGGTTCCCATACCCAAACATGCCCTCAATTACCCTATGAGTGCCACACACGCAACATCATTAATAAGATCCACTAATAATGGCAGTGAGCTCCATTGGCCATGGGTGAGATTTGACTAATTACTGTAATTGTATTGGAGTCATGCTCATTAAATATGAAAATTGTGTTCTGTGAAATGACTGGGTTTTCATGATCAATCTCGTATGGACAGGCAGGAAATAAATTAAAGAACAGTTTCTCATTGTGCAATTAACTACACCCCTCCCCCCCCCCACACACACACACACATACACACACACACACACACACACACACACACACACACACAGACATACAATCGGACGCGCACACACACGCACGCGCGCACACGCACACACACACACACACACACACACACACACACACACACACACACACACACACACACAGACACACTCTCTCTCTCTCTCTCTCTCTCTCTCTCTCTCTCTCTCACACACACACACACACACACACAAACTGGAAATATTGTGCACTGGAAAGTGTGCATTATGGCTGTCTGCCACTACTTGTTTGCATATAAACCGGTGGAAGGATAGGTTAAGGATATAAGCGCCACTATCATGCCATCCTTCACTGCACTGATTACAATGATATATCAGTTCACTTTTTCCTTTGAAATAACTTGTTGGAACGCTGCATGATGAAGTCGGCATGTGTCCTTAGCTTCACCCTAACCAGACTGGCCTTTTATAAGGAGGTCAAGAAGGGGGGTGTCTTGCAGATGAGATTCAATAATGTTGAAGTGGCACACTCTCAGGAATATCAATCTATTGTGTGTAAAACCATAAATTACTGCAGTGGTTCTCAAACTTTTTAATTTCAAGGACCCTCATAACTCTCAGAGTTTCAGACCTGTAAGGGTCCATCCCTCACTGAACCTGGAGGGTCCCTCGGCCCCACTTTGAGAGCCACCGGCCGAACCACTTTCAGCATGGCTTCCGTACAGTATATTAGGTTAGGGCAGGGGTCTTCAACACAACGCTGCGAGGCGTTGTGTTGCTATTTTTGGCAAAGAGGTTTTGGGAAAAAGAGCACACTAAGTACAGAGTGAAAGGTCAAGTTTATTAAGTATTAACGGTTCAAAAATTCAAAATACACTAACACTGACGATTGGGCTGTCAAACAATGAAACTATACGGAATCTATGAAAAGGTTGTGGGGGTCCCTGCTTCATCTCTCTCTCAACTAAGGGGTCCTTGGCCTGAAAACGTTGAAGACCCCTGGGTCAGGGTATACTTTCACCTATTTAGGTCATAGGAGAAAATGTTCAAAAATAGATAAAATAGAAGAGCTACAAGCTCACAACACTATGCAATGCTATAGGTTGTTAGCTTGAAGATCTGCTCTTGGTGCTCAACACTTTCATATGAGGAAGCATAAAACAGGATGTAACCATAGGGTTAAAAAGAACTTTTAACTGGCGTTAAAAACGCCAGTAACATGGGCGTAACCGTAGGTGTTTGCTTATCTGACTGTTTGAAATCGGGTGGCCTGTAGTTTGCACCAGTGGTTCCAAACCTTTTCTGGAGCAGGGCCCACTTGAAAATATTCAAAGTGTGTTTGTGGTCCACCCATCTGGCCACTTAACTCATTCTGTGCCTATCCCGAACATGTTCGGGATATGTTCAATCCAAAACAATTTTTTTTTTATTAATTGACTTACCCTGAGCTGCTTGTAGAGTCGTGGGTGGTCCTGGCTCGTCCTACGCTAGCCAGCCAGCCATTTTACAGGGTCCGACGATATATTCCATTAAAAATGGTTTAAAATACACCCTAACCCTACCGCTTCCGGAACGTATACAGTGTGCCTATCCCGAACATGTTCGGGATTTTTAATGAAATGAATAAAATGATCCGAGGCCTTCTGAAGCCTGAGCCTAAATTTAAAATCCAGTGGTCCAAATCCTGGGGAAGCCATGCCGGCCGTGAGCCGCGAACGTAGCCGCGAATCGCAGCCGAATCCAATGAAAAACCACATCTTTGGAGGCCCATATCTCTGGATTGTGTTTTTAGGGATGTGGCGCGAGGTTTATTTACGGCGAAATCGCCGAAAAATGATCTTTAAAATGACAAAATGGGAATAGCTATTCTGTTAGCATTATCATCCGGGACCTTTCCATGACGTGCACGAACGTGAGCACGCGCGTCACTGCAACGTGAGTCCCCGGATGCTAATGCGCTCGCCTATGGGAGAAAGCCTGGCATTCTTTGGCGCCATCTAGGGGCTGGCACTGGTAGGGTTAACATGGTTAATAATTTTTAAGGTTTTATCTCAATATTTGTCAATAAAGTCTAGTGTTTTAACAATTATTTGGGGGCCCACTTACAATATCCTCACAGCCCACTAGTAGGCCCCGGTCCACAGGTTGGGAATCGCTGGCCTACGCTATTGTATTTCATTTGTTTCCCCATGACATGCTGCTGTCCTGGACCATGCTGAGTCAGGATTAGCACTGTTTCTGACACTCTGGACTTGAATATAGTAGTGAAATGACCGCAGACTTAAGCCTCATTTAAGTCTCATGACCAGTGGTGGAAAAAGTACTCCAGTTTTTTACTTAAAAGTATCAATACTGCAATGTAGAAATACTCTGATACAAGTAAAAAAGTACAAAAGTATTGGTACCAAAAGTAGAAAGTATGTCCCATCTAACAAGTTTTCAAATGTATACAAATCTTTTCAAATGGCCGAAGTTGTGCTGTATGTTTTGTAAGAATAATCACAATCTACAAAGTAACCAGTAAATAAAGTTTTCATATAATGGGGTAAAAGTAGCCTACAATATTTTCCTCTGAGATGCAGTGGAGTAGAAGTACAAGTACCAGTAAAAAGAAATACCTTTAAATTGTACTTACCGGTAAGTACAGTACTTGAGTAAATGTTACTTTACACCACTGCTCATGATAAATATTGGGTTATAACAAGGACATGTTCCCAAAATGCCCAATGGTCTGGAAGGAAAAAGTTAATATTCCAAGAACATGAAAGTATAAGGTATATAAATACTGCACATTGCCTACTGCCGTGTCCATATATATGGATGTTTATAGTCCATAATAGAAGATAGCATCTAGCCATCTAGCATCTAGTCCACATTCTTTCAGTGAAAACACATACAGTATATTATTCTCTACCTCTTGCTCTATGTGAATTTCAAATATGTTTCAAGTAGACTACAGAATGTGTTATTCATAATTCTACTTATCTCTTCCATCAGACAGGTCACATTTAAGTATATTACAAACCCATACCCTTTTTAGCTATATGCAACAACACAATCTGTTGAACGTAGTGCCATAGCCTCTCATATTAATCAAACAGCCCACTTCCCTTTTATGACACAAAGGAAATAGTCATAAATGCTTTTTATCAGTTTTTCTAATAGTGCGGATGTTACAATCAGATTCATGGTGGCATAAACTATTACATTTCATTGTTATCATATCAAACAATCGCTTTCCCCCCCCCAGAGGGATCGTTTATAACCAGTGGACAGTGTGTTGCGTAATGAAATTCATAGCAGCATAGCATTGCTATCAGCTTGAGGGATCTCCCTCTCTGTTTACTTACACACTCACATTTACATATATTTATGTGTATTTGTTTCTCAACAATAGACAACCAGGCATGATAAATGCATGGCTACGGTCCCCCCTGGGGCAGGTGGCTCCTGCAGAATACATTTGAGGTCAGGAAAGTTCCAGCCTTATACAGTGAATTCTGGTGTACCGCTGTTCTCAAGACATTTGCTCTTAGACAATAAAATCCCCTGTTTTAAATTGACAGTACAAATGGATCAATTAACACTGCAGTGCAATATTATCACAAACTTTATGACTTGTTGTGCTGCTGACAAATAAAACATTTATTAATGGTTGATGTATTGAATGTTACAGTTTTTGTAAAATACAGGAACACACGGTTTTACTATAAGTCAGTTGAATGTGGTGATCTTTTATCATAACTAAAACACTGAACAAAATTAAACACAACATGGTGATTTTGAAATGGCAGAATGACAAATATTTAGTTAAATGTTAACCAAACCATGTTTCTCAATCAAGTACTCTACAGGCCTATGTATTGTAGGTATGTATCAGTCCTGGGAAAAACACTGCATTAAATTATTTCACATCAAATCCTTTCACATCAAATCTGAAGCGATTTTCACGGAGCCCCACATTGTGCACTCCCCCTTTAATTTGGAACCTGCTTTGATTTATTAATTAATATTCTTCTTTCAAGGACTTTTTATAAACCTCGTCATTAATAAAACCAGACATGCAATTAGTACCCAAATCTTGATTGCCAATTTTGTCATAACAGGCCCCCTTTCTTTTTCCCCCCTCGGTTCGTTGTAGCTGGGAGTATGGTGTAGGTAGGGAAAAATTAACTAATTTCATTAATCTAATTGTCATCGCTTTCTACTATCCCACTAATAAGTACAAATTAATATGATTAATCAATTTGACGACATAAACTCATTCAATTATACTTTCTCAAAGGCGAGTGGGTGTGTTGGATGATAGGGAGGTACCACATGTGAAGGGAGGTGGGCAGTGGAACAGCTTGCTCTGTGAAGAATCCAGCCCTCTAAATTGAAATAAAGTCAGGCAATTAGTCATTGTGAGTGATATTGTGATAAATAAATGGTGATGAAATGTGGAGGCCCAGGGCAGACACCCCACAATGTATAGTCTCTTTTGATTCATAAAAATATGTTCACTTTTTAATATAACTATTAATGTAGTGATTTCTGAACTTTTAATGCCACAGAGCCCCAAATAGATCTACATTAGGTCAGAGTAGCAAGCCCGATCTGAAAGGCTTTTGTCCCCAGGGATTTTTGATGTTTGTTTTCAGATGTGATTCAATCCATTTCTGCCTAGTTGTTTGTAGAATGAGCAATGATAGCGGTGAGACCGCAGCAATCTTAAGTGTTGCTCTGTACACGCGTCACGCAAATTATATTGAATTAAGTAACAAATTGAAACATTTTGTTACTTACCGTAACTTACTTGCACACATCCATATAACCACCAGGGACATACCTGCACGCCACAGTTTGAATATTTATGATTGACAACAAAGCTAACATAAACAATTTTAAGTAACAGTCATTTACTGTACATTTGAAGTTCACCCTAACAGCTCAGGAGATTGGGCATTTTGTTTCCTCTTTTAATTTTGATGTCACTATGCCATGCCTTTTCATGTTATATCTATGTAGTAGGCAGGGGATTCATTTATTTGCATTTCTCAAATGAAACAGAGCACAGTATTTTCATATTATCTATTAGGTGGTATTCAGTGAGCTTGATGTGAAGATGAGTGAGTGCACAGGAACAACCTTATAGTTGTTACTTATAGTTTAAACCTTTTTAAAGCAATGTTAGGGTCCTCAACAACGTATAGGCTAAATAATGCATCATAAAATATAAGATATCTGACAAGAAAACTACTGTATAGTTCTTCAAAAAAGGAAACAGATCGCTATTCCTTTTGTGGATTATTCCTTTTGCTCAAAATAAAATACTGACTAGGATTATTTGGTTTGTACAAAGTAAAATCAGCCAGATCAGCTATTATTTTCAATTGTTTGGACTTTGTTTGTTTGTTTCCTAAGACATGCCAAAAATAGACATGCCAGGTGAATGTGGTTAACACTAAGGCTTTCAGATGGATTTAGTATGTATTTTGGGTTTTTTTCTGCTCAGAGGAGATGTGCTGGCCCAGCGATAGGGTGATGTCTTTTATTACACTTTACAGGGACGTGCAGAGAATGCTAGAGAGGCAGGGGCTGACATTTCAGGGGTTGTGAGCTTGGAGGTCGGCTATTTCCGGTACTTGATACCACACTAAACTAACCGTAATCAAGTAAATACTGGAGATGTGGCGTAACGGCATTCTATAGGGAGAGACGTCAATTCAGAAACACCCCTATTCAGAAATACCCCCACTGAGGTTAGGGTTAGGGTTTAGGTTTGGTTTAGGTGACACCTCCATTTAGAATAATGGAATTCAATCTTCTGAATAGCAATGTTGTTTCTACACAGAAAGGACAATTCTTTCAACATTTGCATTTATTTCACCATAGTACAAACTGCATTCATGGTCTGGAGAGGGCACTTTTCACAGACGGATAAAAGGGCAGGGGCTCAAGCCCCCTTTGATGTCTATGTGTGCACGTGCCTGACACTTTATCTTATCAAGCCAGCATCACCCTATTCAATCTTATGCTTGATTGGACAGTGTGTTGCTGTTGCTCGGGTTTTATATGGGGAATAGCTTTCAGAGGCACCCTTCTCTAATTTGTGAAGTGGGGTATTACAGAGGAGACAATTAGACCTGGGTTCGATTGGAGTACAGATGCTGACAGTCAAGAGAAGGCTTTCAAATGTCATACCAATTAATCTATCCAGCCATCAAACAATATTCTGGAAACAAAGTCAGGGGGGGCGATCAATCTGCATCACTTTTCCCCTCACCGGGTTATGGGAAAATTGATTTGTCAAACAAAGCATTTTGGAAGCAGCGTATGGACTTGTTCGAGATCCATTAGCCTCCATTGAGCATTTTGTTTAACATAGGATTTTCATCACAGAGAAAATGCAGTGTCCTCAATATTGGGGACCACAACTTTAGGATTTCTCTTCTTTTTTTCCCCTCGCTCGCATAGCTTTAGAAAGTGCTGATCAAGATTAAAAAACTGTTATATTTGAATGTGTTTGATTAAAAATTGAAGGCTGCAGTTTTTCCATTTCATTTCTTGAAAGGATATACAGATATACATCTATCCCAAAATATTAAACCTATATTTCACTTTGGTCTTATTCCTTTGTGGATAAATCACTTGAAAATGACAAGAAACACTTAACACTTTACTCCTAACTTTGTGCATTTCCTCCATTGCTACAGACACAATGCATCGCAGTCTCCCGATGCAAAGCAATCTCATTCCTACAGTCTACAAAAGCACAAAGCATTAAGGCCCCCAGAATCACTATTGTATACTGTGTGGGGCTATCCTGCCATCCTATACAGCGTGGCTGGCCTAAGCTGTATCATGCAATTCCCTGTGCAGTGTATTGTTCAAAGACAGAACTGTATCACATTGTGCCCGTCATGCTGTTTTAGAGGGGAGAGAGCTTCCTCTATGGGATTTCTCCCACCCCCCATCCCCTGATAATGTATCTCTCCCTAAAGGCTAGGCCTCCGTGACCTTGTCTTATTCAGTGAGGGCGTCTTGAGCAAAAGAGCTGAATCCTGAATGGGCCATTTCCCCTCTTTTAACACCCCTTTAATGTCATCAGTGAAATATGAAGTCATTAGGCGATATTAAAACACTGCTGACAAACTAATTAACGGGAGACATTAAACAGGACGGGCTTGATTAATCCGCTTTAACGATTCTTTTTAAGTGGTTCTGGTCAAAATTAATACAGATTTACTGGTGATCTTAAGGAAAAAAATACTCTTATGTGTACCAGACCTCAAGGGCAATCTAAAGTCATTGGCCTTTTACCTCCCCAAATGTTCACCCTCTGCCATCATTCACTCTCTGTTACTAAGAACACTTAAGTCTTTTCCCACTGTTCACGACTCACACAGCTGGTTAATAACTTACAGTCTTACACTGACCACATACAGTACTGTAGGTGTACTACAGTATATAGTATCACTTTGAACAGCGTGGAAACATATAAATGGACCTACTTTAAAAGAGTGTCCTTTTTTCAAAACATTTGAGATGAAAGCAGATCAAAGGAACCCTTTGTTATATTTTAGTCTTATATGGTATCTTTTGTCAACATTACCCTCACTCACTGTATTCAGTGTATTCAATATCAATATGAATTCATTATCATTATAGTGCAATCAAAACAATTATAAGGGGAGGCAGTTCATATAACAACAGTGATAGCATAATAATAATTATCATTATTATGATTAATTAATAATCATCATAATATCCAGGGACCTACAGTAGACTGCTCCTCCCGTAGAGGAAAGATATCTTTATCAATATCTCCCTCCTGTGGAGATTATTAGCATTACAACAAGAAACAATGTGTATTAAATTCTAGGCTCAGATCCATGGTCGCCTGTTGAAGTAATCCTAAATCATTTATCTGAGGCTGTTTCTCAACTGCTGGCGTACCACGGGTGATTCCAATCACAGACCTGAACAGTAAACTTTATATTTGTCAGTCTGGGTATGCATGCTGCAGCACCGGGGTAGCCATCTGACTGGGTCCCAAACATCCAGATGGCAAGGCAATATCAGGGGCATCTTGTGAATAACTTCACATGTTTATATACATTTTAATCTTTATTTCCCCATTTTCATTCTTATATATAGTTTAATTAACGTCCAGAAGCTTGTAATTTATCTTATTAGATTGTATTTATATTGTTTGGAACAGGGCTGTTGGGCCTACAAATCACTGACCTGCTACATAAATAGTCCTTGGTAACTGTCCATTGACTGTATATAAACAAACCGGTTATGTTTCTATACTATTAGTGCAAGATGCTGATCTGAGACCAGTTATTGCGACCGAAGGTCGCAGTTTACCATGAGAAATGTCACAGCTTGTCTCTCTCTCTCTCTCTCTGTGTGTGTGTGTGTGTGTGTGTGTGTGTGTGTGTGTGTGTACACACATTTTTACAGTCTATGGGTTGGTTCCCTTGACACATCACTGTGACATCACAGGTGATATCACAGGTGACATCACCTATAAAAATCCATATTTGGGTATTCCCCAGAATCCCTTTTATGCCCATATATGAAGATCCCTGATGTCATCGATATATATCACTGGCCAGATGGCCAAGACATGGCCCATATCTGTGGGCCATATAAAAAATAAATGAATCAAACCGCCGAACTATCTCAAATTGTGATGTAGTATCTGACCCGAGGCCCCTTACTTAACAGGACTTCATATGGGAATGCCCTTATATGGAGGCCACATCGGCCACATACACACTAACAGATTCCATATATGGCCAAGACAAATGGCTAAGACAGCCCATATCTGTGTGGCTGGTTCTACAGACAGGGATGTCCATGTATGCATAACGGGGTATCATGTCTATGACAGGGTCAGATGTCATAGACATGAAAGGACTTTCACATAACGAATAACAGAGTAAGCATGTTTGGGCTCTCACAGCATATCTCCATATACAGTACATAGATCTCCATATATGGGTACCAGGTGTCTCGTCTGATAGGCTATACATCACTGGCCAGATGGCCAAGCATTGGCGCGACCTCAGTCGCGTCTTAGCGCGACCTCAGTCGCAGTTTACTATGAGAAACATTACAGCTTGTCCATGTCCCGGTGTCCGTCCGTCTGTGTAGACATCACGCTCTGGCTTAACTGTGATGTCACACAAACAGAATCAATTTTATGCCCATATATGTAGTTCCCTGATGTCATCAATATTAATGATGCCCTGTTAGAGAGATCCCTGTGATGCCAGGGGGAACAAATATTTTGTATGCCCATATATATACTGTGATGCCAGGGGAACAGATCCCTTTTATGCCCATATATGGAGATCCCTGATGTCCACATCCCTGATGTCCACATCACTGTGGCCCTGAGGCGTCCTACTAGTTATTATATTATTATTATTATTTATTATTATTGTGGGTTCGCTGAAAGCAAGAACAACTTCATAATTTATCTATCAAGTTCTCTTCAAAAATTACGTAACCTATTACGTCAAGTTCTCCTCGACAGTACAAAGGCAGGGCCCTTAGCCAATGAGGTGCAGCCAAAGGGTAGATCTTTATGTCCATGCATGGTTTTTTGATTGATTGAAGAATTTATTAGAAGTTTGCAATAGAAAAAAGTACAGTTTCATGACAGTACAAATCACTGGTACAAGGTCAACTAAAAGGAGATCCTAGAAAGCCGAGGCTTATTTCCACAGGAACCACACTTTAAGTATCTCATATAACATTGAAAGACAGACGGATAGAACATAGTACTTTATCTAGGATAATATCAGTTTCAAAAGCATAACATCAAATACAAAAGGCAGAATACAAAGAAAAAGGGGGGGGAGCATGGGGGCTTAGTCTATTTACAAGTCACGGGTAGCTGCTGTCTGAAGGTGACTTTTCATACCAATTTTGAAGGAGGCTAGGGATTTGCTCTCCTTTAGGGCTTGTGGAAGGGCGTTCCACATGTTGATGGTATAGCAGGAGAACGAGTTAGCGCCTTGTTTAGTGTTAAATCTACGCTGATGATGATTAGTGGAGCTGCCTCTGGTGTTATGATCGTGAACATCCTTGACCTTTAAGAAGTAGTTTGTCAGGTACATGGGAATCTTGGAGGTGTAGTGTATCTTGTACACCAGGCCCATTGCAAGATGCTGTACTCTGTCAGCTACTTTGAGCCACCCCACGCTTTCGTGGTGATGCTCGGTAAGGTGGGTCAGAGGAGGGAGACCAAGCACAACCCTAATTAGTTTGTTTTGGGCTGTTTGGAGCTTTAGCTTTAAGGCAGCTGGGGCGTCGCGATACCAGACAAGGACTCCGTAATCAATGAGGGGCCCAATAAGAGCACCTCCTAGTGTCTTTCGGGATTTAATATTGATCAGTGGGGCAACTCTTTGCAAGAAGCGAATTCGTTGATTGACTTTATTGGTGTTACATGCGAGCCCACACTGTTTCGTAGGAACAGTATTTCTAGTTATTATTATTGTTGTTATATTACAGTGTTTAGGTCATGGTCTAGATGCCCACTCGACCTGTGTCTTAACTGTACCCAAATTAGAGCCCGCCTACTGTATCCGGTAGTTGCACCAGCTTTGCACACATAGATGCGAACCCCGTTTCCGTGTCCGCTACGCTGTAGTCACAAAACGGACAGTGAACTGATCCCAGGCCAGGACATTTTACCGGATATGAGCAAATTCTCTTTTACGTAACGTACACGTACTTCCCCTACAGTGTTGCCAGACGTACGATAATTATCGTATTTGTACGATAATTTGACCCTCTGTACGATGTACGATCATTAATTCCAAAAATGCCCAAATGTACGATAATTTCGGCATATCATCAAAAAGAGCGTGAATTCACTATTTTCCCTGGCTGCTGATCTGGGATCTGGTTTGGCTTCTCAAAATAAGCCAGGAAATCAGTCAATCTGACCCTAGATCTGTACTTGGAGGCATTAAAAACACTGGTTGCATCTTTCCAGACCAGTTTCAGGCTTTTATTTGTGTAAGCTCCAAGAAGTTGCCTGCCTCCACACAGCATATCTGATGCGTTTTTGTCACGCAGGAGTCTAAAACGAGGTCGTTTCTTACACTAAAGACGCATTTTTTTGGTGAAATTACGTTTTTACGCGAGTGATTTCTCTTTTTTGGCCGTGTACGATAGTTTCATGTCAAATACGATAATTCTGAGCCTCCGGTACGATAATTCAACATTTCCCCACCTCCGTGCGTGTTCTTGCGGCGCCCGGGCTACAAGCACAGCGACCAGTCCAATGTACCTTTAATAACAAAGCGATAAACACATATTACTGTATTTATTTCTTATGCGTCATAGCCGTGGTTTAATGCCTGGGCGGTAGGTGTAACCAGTGTTTGTAAAGGGTAATGCACCATACGATGAAAACACACAGACTGTACGAAAGGTAGGTCAGCATTCATTCGTTAGCTCATAGCATCGTTAGCAGCACAAGGCCGGATGCTCTGGGTCGGAACAAAGGCCTAATAGCTCTCGGGCATCATGTATCCTTCGTGGGGGAACTATGGCGGCGGTCACCAGCCGCAGAACTTCGGCGGCCCCGGACCCCGCCAAGCCTCCCCGGCGGCGGCAGCGGGCGGGTTCGGCGGCGGCGGCGGCGGCGGGGGGTTTGAGGCCAGCAGCGGCGCCAACACCACCGGGTCTCTGTTCTCCAGCCTGCAGGAGCAGCATCTCCAACAGATGCAGCAGCTGCAGATGCTCCACCAGAAGCAGCTCCAGTCGGTGTTGCACACCAGCACCGCGGCGGGGCCGTACGGTGCCGGCGGCGCTCCCGCTGCAGGAGGAGGAGGAGGAGGAGGAGGAGGGGGGTATTATGGCTCTCAGTGGGCCGGTGGTGGACACATGGACATGGGCTATGGAGGTGGCTACGACACCGAGGAGGCTCCGCTGCCTCTGGAGGAGCCCGAGCCGCCGCCTCCGCTGCCCAGCGAGGCCCAGCCGAAGCCTCCCGAGCCGCCGTCAGCAGCGAAGCCGCCCCAGAATAACGGCGGTCACCCCCAGACACAAGAGGTAAAGCAGAGCTCCGCACCCGAGGATGACAACAAGTCATGTTTATCGTCTATGTCTTTGCAGGTAAAGCGACACGTTAGTAAACTTGCAAACCGTTTGCATGTGTGTGTCGTGGTGGCTAGTTTTTAGTGTTCGCTCATGATTTAAAACGAATAGTTAAGAATAGTTTTTGTTATTGTTTTTTGAAAGTAGGCTACTATACAAATAAACATTGTTATTCATTTAGGCATTTTGAGTACTTCGTTCGCCATGCCATGCTTATTGCTTCTCTTAGGAAAAACCCATCCCATTTCGTTTTTTACTTAAAATCTTTGCTATTGAGCTTTTCAATAAGCTGTATAGAGCTCAAACATTGAAAACAGTAACCCCACAGACTGTTAAAAGTGAGGGCAAACTGTTAATAGTGAGGGCAAAAAGTTGTGTGTGTGTGTGTGTGTGTGTGTGTGTGTGTGTGTGTGGGCGGGCAAGTGGCATATCCTAATTTGACTCCAAATGTTGATGTATTGACTTTGAATGTGTGAGTGACACCAATATACCGCATATTATTTCGACAAAGTCACTTACCGTAATCACCTGGAAAGGTTTGTCCAGGTGTAAATTGTGTGTTTAATATTATAGCCTTGTGTGTAGTGTTGTCAGGTTGTTATACTACTTGACATAACATTTTCTACGGATTTGAAATGCTATGCTGGCTTGGTAGTTGGTAAATTAAGAGTAGGCCTAGTGAGGAAAAATAATTGTCAAAGTCATCCAAATGGCCATTATATTTGGGCATAATTCAACACATGATGAAGGGCGGCTTCATTTTGATGAAAACAGGTCTGTTGCTTTGAACATGTTGGCAAGTTTTCTTTTTAGAGAGGTGAGTCTATGGGTTATCTTAAATTAAATGCCTTTTTTTTTAACCCATTTATATGTTTACAAATGGTGATTAAACAAATCACTACTTAGAAAAGAATGTACAATCCGCACTCTCCAACTGACACGTTTTGGCTCGCAGGCCTTCGTCAGTGTTGGGTCTGTGAGTCAAAACGTGTCTGTTGGACAGATGCTGCTGCAGATCCTAATCATCATTATTAACAAAGACTTACAGAGAGTACAGATTATACATTCCTTTCTACGTATTATCTGAATCAGCACCAAATATATCCTGAACCTTCCCAAACTGTCTTTGAGTTGAGCAAACCTTAAACAAATCACTACATGTCACTGCTACTTGCTGAAAACACAGTAATAATAGGTACATTACCCGTCAAGAAAAACGGTTCTCTGAACACTAACTTTTCTAAAACTAATAATGTCTTGTAAGTTGTAGGATGGATGGATGTAGCAGGATACAACAGGGTTAAATGCTGGTTATGCAAGGCTTATGTTGTCAAAGGCTAATTTGAAATAAATATTGCATTGCAGGATTAACATACTTGTCTCTACCACCGTGCTCTGACAACTCTGGTGTGTTGTACAAATTAACGGTTCAAAAAATCATAACATGGAGGGTTGCACTCAGAAATGAAAGTAATTATGGAACTTTAAAATAATGTAATTCTTTTAAAGTTCCATATGCCTCAAGATGACAAACGATTTGGATATTCAGCCTTCACACTTGATGAAGCCAGAATCGCAGAAACGTCTGGTCTGTCATCATAAAAAAAACGAATTTCTTATTTCTGAGTGCATGTTATGTCAATGATATAGCTTACTCCTCCTCAATCAGCTTCATCAAAGATTTTTAATTTAGGAAGATACATGTTCTCAATTGAAGCCACTGGAGGCGAAATGGTACACAAATCCTACACAGGGTCTCCTAAGTGGGCGCCTCATAAGCCGAATCTCACGCACATCCTTTGTTTACTGGTGCTATATCCCGCGAGAGTGTTGCTGGACAGAGAGAGGTCGATAATGAAGTTAATTTTCTCTTGATTTGTCCTTCTGAAAAAAGCCATTTTAGTATAGACGCATTTCTGGTCCACGTTACACTGATAAGAACTAGATGCGCGCGCAGGTCGGTACCAAAATTAGCCAATGAAACCAGCGGTCCCCAAAACAACAGGTTTGGGGATTGGTGGGAACTGGGAATTCATTACATGATACACCATAGCTCATCTGCCAGTAGATTTGGGTGAGGTGCTGGAGCCAAAATGGAGCAAGATGAACAATTAAAGGGAGCCTCCGCACACTCAAAACTGCGCAAAATCAAGTTTTTTATTTTCCGTTAGAGTGCAAGCTTTTGCTCATAGACCTTCTTCAGGCAGTATGAAAATTTAGGGAATATTGTGTGGCTTGTGTGATGGTCCAATATTTAGTTCAGTGGCCCTGGGCCTAAAGTGGTTCAGAAGCTGTGTTCACGCTCACTCTTCCATTGGAAACAATAGATGTTCACCTACTGTCCCAATGCAGATACAGGAAGTAAACCGGAGATGGCGAGTCTTGCCATTTACCGTACGTCTTGGGCTTCATGCTTGGTTCTTTGTATCATATTTTAATGAGAACGGGCTGTCATCTGATTGATTTCCTTTTATTCTACCCACCCAGGAGCAACAACAGTATTGGTACAAACAACACCTTCAGAATCTACAGAAGTTGAAAAATGAGAAGGCCAAACAGAACCAGAATGAGGGTGGGGCACCTCAGCCACCACCACCTCAGCACCAGCCCCCTCCCCCATCTGAGCCACCGAAAGGTGCACCTCCTCCGCCGCCACCAAAAGAGAAGCCACCATTGCCACCACCTCCACCTGAGGAGGTAAGCTTACCTAAAAGTATTTTGAGAAATATTGGGTTAGCTGTGTGTTTCCATTTCCAATAACTCAATTATAGGTGGTAATGTTTGAGTGGTAATGTTTGAGTAGGATTTGGCTGTGAAAATGCATTGGCTGGTGTTGAAGGACAACTTTGTTCATGTTTTAGATGGTACTTAGAGCAAAGAAAAGATGAGTGTTCAAGTAATTGAGAATGTGGGAGGTGACCGTTGACTCAACAGCTACACAGTACACTACATACTGTTTAGGGCTCGAGCCTATGGACAGGTCACCTCCCACATTCCCAAGATGCCTGCAGACTTTCATGGGATATTGTGACTTATTGGGCGCTAGTAGGCCTACAGTAAATAGTAATAAAGAAATTGCTGGCTTATTGTGTATAAAAATACATAATTACCCACTTGTACGCATGCCCCCAATGCATTTCTTTTTCTTTGCTCTAAGTCAGGGGTCTTCAACGTTTTCAGGCCAAGGACCCCTTAGTTGAGAGAGAGCTGAAGCAGGGACCCCCACAACCTTTTCATAGATTCCATATAGTTTCATTGTTTGACAGCACAATCGTCAGTGTATTTTGGATTGTCAATGTCAATTCGTGTTTTCAGATATTTAACCATTTGAACCGTCAATACTTAATAAACTTGACCTTTCACCCTGTACTTAGTCTGCTCTTTTCCCCCTCCACACCAGACCTCTTTGCCGAAAATAGCCAATCTACAAGCTCACAACGCCTCGCAGTGCGAGGCGTTGTGAGCTTGTAGATCTGCTATTTTTGGCTAAAGTTCTCAGAATATGGACACTAGGGTTCAAATGGTTAATATAAAAGAGGATAAAAAGGTTTATATCACACAAAGATTTGAAGGACCTCCTGTAGTAACTCTGAGGACCCCCTAGGGGGGTCCCGGACCCCCTGTTGAAGACCCTTGCTCTAAGTACTATCTAAAACATGAACCCGTGTTGTAAAAAGACAAAGTTGTCCTTTAAACCTCCCAATAACCCCACAAGGGACTCACTTGATCAGGTCCCACAAACAAGGCTGAAGACCCAATGACAGAAGTATCACCCTCCCTGCTTGGCTTTCCTCCCTTGAACATGGGCCAATTGTGTTAGATGCTCGACAAAGCCGGATGCACCACAGTGGATTCGAAACCATAACCTCCATGATGGTTGGCAGGCACTTAACCACCTGATTGTTTATCCTTAATAATAATCTTACAATAAATTGTGAAAGAAAGACGGCTGTCTGCACCCGGAACCCCCCTCAGACCGCTTTCTATAATCGAGTTGAGCTGACCTGTCCCTGCATGGAGAAAGTTATGTTTTGTGCACACCGACCGTATATGATGGATTAGAAGTAACTTTAACTGGTGCTTATGAGAAATTGTAGGAGCAAAAATGTAAGACCTGCAATTGTAGATTAATGTAACCCATGGAGGAGTGCAATGTATTGAGACAGTGTTGGATGTGTAGAAGAATTGCTTTGCTATAATTGTGAATATAGTTGATCAGTAAACATGGAATAACAGTACATCATACTTTGAAATAAAAGTAGCATACTACCAATATTATATTTAGGATGATTAAAAATTAAAATTAGGTGAATAGTTTGACTGGCAATGAAGTATGGGGATTATGTATGTGTTAATATGTATTTGTATACAACATTGGTCATTTGGGTGCGTTTAGCGTTAGTCCTCATCCTCATTGATTAGCAAGATTGTGAGTTGCAGCGGGTTGGGTGTGGTTTCTGCCACTTAAGTTATTCCATATTCGTTCGAAGATATGAGACAGTTACAGCACTAACACACACGCATCTCACGCATTTTAGGGTTGCTTTACTTGCACACCGATAACACCATTAAATAAAAAGAAAACGCATCCTCTTCTGGCTGGTGTTGAAGGACAACTTTGTTCATGTTTTAGATGGTACTTAGAGCAAAGAAAAGATGAGTGTTCAAGTAATTGAGAATGTGGGAGGTGACCGTTGACTCAACAGCTACACAGTACACTACATACTGTTTAGGGCTCGAGCCTATGGACAGGTCACCTCCCACATTCCCAAGATGCCTGCAGACTTTCATGGGATATTGTGACTTATTGGGCGCTAGTAGGCCTACAGTAAATAGTAATAAAGAAATTGCTGGCTTATTGTGTATAAAAATACATAATTACCCACTTGTACGCATGCCCCCAATGCATTTCTTTTTCTTTGCTCTAAGTCAGGGGTCTTCAACGTTTTCAGGCCAAGGACCCCTTAGTTGAGAGAGAGCTGAAGCAGGGACCCCCACAACCTTTTCATAGATTCCATATAGTTTCATTGTTTGACAGCACAATCGTCAGTGTATTTTGGATTGTCAATGTCAATTCGTGTTTTCAGATATTTAACCATTTGAACCGTCAATACTTAATAAACTTGACCTTTCACCCTGTACTTAGTCTGCTCTTTTCCCCCTCCACACCAGACCTCTTTGCCGAAAATAGCCAATCTACAAGCTCACAACGCCTCGCAGTGCGAGGCGTTGTGAGCTTGTAGATCTGCTATTTTTGGCTAAAGTTCTCAGAATATGGACACTAGGGTTCAAATGGTTAATATAAAAGAGGATAAAAAGGTTTATATCACACAAAGATTTGAAGGACCTCCTGTAGTAACTCTGAGGACCCCCTAGGGGGGTCCCGGACCCCCTGTTGAAGACCCTTGCTCTAAGTACTATCTAAAACATGAACCCGTGTTGTAAAAAGACAAAGTTGTCCTTTAAACCTCCCAATAACCCCACAAGGGACTCACTTGATCAGGTCCCACAAACAAGGCTGAAGACCCAATGACAGAAGTATCACCCTCCCTGCTTGGCTTTCCTCCCTTGAACATGGGCCAATTGTGTTAGATGCTCGACAAAGCCGGATGCACCACAGTGGATTCGAAACCATAACCTCCATGATGGTTGGCAGGCACTTAACCACCTGATTGTTTATCCTTAATAATAATCTTACAATAAATTGTGAAAGAAAGACGGCTGTCTGCACCCGGAACCCCCCTCAGACCGCTTTCTATAATCGAGTTGAGCTGACCTGTCCCTGCATGGAGAAAGTTATGTTTTGTGCACACCGACCGTATATGATGGATTAGAAGTAACTTTAACTGGTGCTTATGAGAAATTGTAGGAGCAAAAATGTAAGACCTGCAATTGTAGATTAATGTAACCCATGGAGGAGTGCAATGTATTGAGACAGTGTTGGATGTGTAGAAGAATTGCTTTGCTATAATTGTGAATATAGTTGATCAGTAAACATGGAATAACAGTACATCATACTTTGAAATAAAAGTAGCATACTACCAATATTATATTTAGGATGATTAAAAATTAAAATTAGGTGAATAGTTTGACTGGCAATGAAGTATGGGGATTATGTATGTGTTAATATGTATTTGTATACAACATTGGTCATTTGGGTGCGTTTAGCGTTAGTCCTCATCCTCATTGATTAGCAAGATTGTGAGTTGCAGCGGGTTGGGTGTGGTTTCTGCCACTTAAGTTATTCCATATTCGTTCGAAGATATGAGACAGTTACAGCACTAACACACACGCATCTCACGCATTTTAGGGTTGCTTTACTTGCACACCGATAACACCATTAAATAAAAAGAAAACGCATCCTCTTCTCTGCCCCAAGGAGCGCAGTAGAGATGTGACGTTCGCCAACGATTCCGCTCTTTTGAACAGCTCTTTTAAATGAACGATGGGATTCGGTTCTCAATCGCGGGAGGCCGGGAGCTGTTCCTTGTGTGGGAGCGTCGAGAACAGATTCAGAATCAACGGATCATCCACAGGGCGAGGCACAGCCCATCAGACTGCATGATGTCTCGTCCCCACTCGCAGGGCACGTTCCAGGAGACATTTATAATGTCACAGCGCGCAGTAGGCGGAAAAACAACGATTAGCCAAACAAGAAAACGCAGGGTTGTTGTAACACTAACAGTGTTGTTGCTTTTTTACAAAGCTTCAATTAATGTATTTCTTTATATCAAATATAAAATAACTTTACACATTACATAGACTTTACTTTACAATCATAGACACTTTCGGAACTCTCCCTCCGCTATGCATGCAGCTCTGACAAAACAACACACAGCTTCGTTTTTCTTCCACTCTTTTGAAGTAAACTAACAGATGAGATGTTCACAAAAGGAGACGTTTTCGCGAACGGCTGAGCTTCCACGCGATGCAAACGATTGTGGATCACAAGAGTGGGGAAGCTCATCTCGGAGCTGCATAGCGGAGGGGGGGTTCCGAAAGGAGCTAAATGTCCAGGCTTCTAAATGTCTGCAAAGAATGCAAGGCGAACATGCTGCTGGCCGTGTACAAGTGTAAATGAGGATGTAGGTGAGAACTGCCTACCCGAGTATTGTTATGCAAAGCAGCTAGCCAGGTAGGGGGATTCAGTCCTGGGGATTCGTGCTGACCTAACCTCGCCTACCAGGCTTTCTGATAGTGCTGACAGCACGGCGTCACACGTGCGTGCACGCGCGGGTCGTGTGTGCGTGCATCTGGTGCGTGCGTACGTGCAGTTTGAAAAAAAGAAGTGTGGGCTCGCCGAGCCCAGCCGAGCCCACGGCATCTCACCCCTGGTCGGATGGTTGTTGTTGTTGTAGCTTGAGGTAGCATTGGCTGCTACTGAGTGCTCACAAGACGACAAGACACGCAATGGTGGTTGAAACGGTGTTACCGATAACCGCGGTGTTGACACGGACGATATTTTAGGTGTTAAAAATCTCATACCGCTGCAACCCTATCCCACGTAAGGGTGGACACGCTAATAACAGAGTGATGTGAGAAATGTTGTACACATGCACGGCCACGCGCGTGACCCACGTAATGGTGGACCCGTGAATAACAGTTTGGTGTGGGTGTCGGGAGAAGTGAGAAATGTTGTTCCTCGCGGTCTCTGATAGTACGGACAGACACACACAGGAGGAACATTTCCCAACAGACACTCACACACGGGAAGTGCACAGCAAGCATTGTAGACGCTAACACTTAGCATCAAGAGCTAACACAATCAGACACAAACACACACACACACACAGTGCAAGTGTGTGCCGTGCGAGTGCCCTGAAAAATTAAATTTAGTGGGCCGCCGCTCATAAGAGGCTGTGTTTGTGGAGACGGCTTCTAAATGCAAGTCCTCGCGCCTTCACAACTTTGTCCCTGTGCTCGTGGTCTGCAGCAGTAAACAGCCAGTGGAGTAAAAACAACAATCGTCCCCATAACCCACGCACATATCTTCGAACGTGTAAGGGCTAGTGTATTATAACAGACGTCTCTCTTTCACAATTTATTATATAATTATTATGGCGACAATGGAATAAGCTGTGTTAACATAAAAACGCTAATTGTGTCTGAAAGACGAGACCAGCATGTTATACCAAAACTTTATAGGTCAAGTTTATCCTCCTCAAAAAAATTACAGACAGTACAAAGGCAGAGCCTTTAGCCAATGAGGAGCAGCGTTCTTGGTGACATCACCACCAAGAAGTGCGACCTGATATAAATAACAACACCCACACGAAATCTTTGGGCTCTCTGAAAGGCGAGACCAGGATGTTATACCAAAACCTTATAGGCCAAGTTTATTCTTCTCAAAAAAATTACCGACAGTACAAAGGCAGGGCCTTTAGCCAATGAGGAGCAGAGTTCTTGATCACCACCACTACGCTGAAAGCGTATGTTCTCCCAGGCAAGTATGTTCTCCCGAATCTTTATATACTCATTTTATTCTACTCAAAAAACTGTCTGACATTACAAAGGCATGGCCTTTAGCCAATGGAGGAGCCCACAGTTTTTCGTAAGAACAGTATTTCTTGTATATAGCATACAATTTGTGAAAGTGACAAACGGGCTTCGCAGTTAGGTCAGGTCTGTTTATATGCTAATGGTCATGCCGATTCAGATCATTTGCTACAGCCACTGAGGAGGAAAGGGGATGGATCAGACACTCAGACAGACATTCAGTCGTTTATATGTTAGATAGGATGTCGTGTGTCACAAAGGATAGATTTATATGCTACAAATACATTGCAGTGCAACCATGTACACAGTATCTACTCGGCTCACCTGGCAATTGACGTCATACAGGACATCAAATTAACAAGCCACAGTACAACAGAGCTGGTGGCAAAACTATTTTCGAGGCTTGTGCTCAGCCTACAAAAAGTACCTCTACATTGCCTTTTCAGATTTGGTATTGTATTTAATTTTCAGATACATTTTCAACATACATGAATTTGCTGGATAACATTACATCAGTTCTGTTATATAAATAACGGTACTGCACATTGATGTGGGGACGGTTTTGGTCAAAAAATCGAAATGTCCTAAATTCTAGGCCTCTGACATTGTTTTAACTTTGCAGATGGAAAGAATTGTGGACCCAGAAGAGGCTGCCCGCCTCCAGCAGTTACAGGCTGCAGCCGCCCAGTGGCAGCAGGTGCAGCAGCAAAGGGCAGGCATACAATACCAGGCTCTCATGAAACAGCACGAGAAGCTCCAACAAATCCTGGAGCAGTACCAAAAGCTGATTCAGCAGCAACCAGCTAATCTACAGGTAGCTCAAATGTGTTTTCTTTGTCATTATGTGCATATATTTTTAAACCAGTGACAGATGAATCAGAATTTTCTTTAATAATGGGGACATTTTATTTTCATGCACACACTAGTTTTGATCACATATGCTATGCTGTACTCAATATCTTTTAATGCCATTAGTTGCAGACGATGACTCTCGAAATGCAGCTCAACCACTATGAAACGCAGCAGCAGCAATTCAACCCATTGTACCAAGACTGGGAAGTAACGTTCGGTCTCTGGTACGAGCAGTTCACAACGTACCCCCACAAAGACCAGCTCCACGACTATGAGCTCCAGTGGAAGCAGTGGAAGGATCAAATGAACTCGACATATGCTCATCTACAAGAGCGCGTCGCCACTCTAAGAGCCTCAGTGCCGGTGTCCAGCCAGTACAGTAGTGGGATGGGGATGATGGGGCATAGTGGCCAGTACTCTGGGCAAGACATGCAATTGCAACAGCAGCACATGGTGAGCCCAGGTGTGCAGCAATCCCCGGGTGGTCCTGGAGCCCGGAACCAAGGTCCTGGATCTGCTGGTTTTGGGCCACATTCAGAATCGCCAACTGGAGCCAATATAGGGGAAGGCGGGCCTGCCGGTAGAGGAGACCGACCCTCAGGCCCTCCTCCTGGTCAACCACCACACTATAATAGTCCCAGAGACACATGGTGAGTTGCAGCATTTGGGTTTGTTGTTAACTCATTTAGGCCTAACCTAAGTTAGGTCTAAATCAGAAATTAGCCTACAAAAACAAATATGTTGCTACACTACTGTAAGCCCCTCCCATACAGCAAAATGTGTTCCCGGCCTGAATGGGTTGGCAAAAGGGGTTGCATAATGGTGTTGGCTACCTGTCCAATCTTTGGTTATTTCAGGGAATATAGAAGAGTTTCTTGTTTATAAGCATCACTGTGTGTACTAAACATTATTTTGACATTCTTTGTCAAATCCACATTGCATGTTTGGAATATTGTCTAACTTTTAAAAATACTGCCTATTTGAGAATGTGGTCTGACTAATACCTTTCTGTTATATTTGGATTCAGTGAATAGTAACTGATGCTCTGTTTTCTTGCATTTCATTTTCCTCCAGGTTTGATGATCCCCATGGAAATGCTTCAAGATTTGATGATCCCCATGGAAATGCTTCAAGATTTGATGATCCCCATGGAAATGCTTCAAGATTTGACCAGCACTTTGACGGTCCTAACAGATTTGAGCATCCGCAAAACGATCAGGCTCAATTTGGTCATCAGTCTAGATTTGATCAGTCCCCTCGCTTTGAGCGGCCTCCTGGACCCCAAGGGTTCAATCGATTTGAGCGGCCTCCTGGACCCCAAGGGTTCAATCGCTTTGAACGCCCTCCTGGACCACAAGGCTATCCTCGTGGTGAAAGGCCTCCGGGACCCCAAGGCGCCCCGCGAGTTGAAAGGCCTCCGGGACCCCAAGGCGTCCCGCGCAGTGAAAGGCCTCCGGGACCCCAAGGCTTCAATCGCTTTGAAAGGCCTCCGGGACCCCAAGGCTTCCCTCGCGGTGAAAGGCCTCTGGGACCCCAAGGCTTTGCACGCGGTGAACGCCCTCCTGGGCCGCAAGGCTTCCCACGCGCCGAAAGGCCTCCTGGACCCCAAGGCTTCAATCGCTTTGAAAGGCCTCCTGGACCTCAACAGAAAGCACAGCAAGATCCCCAGCCTAAGATAGAGCAAGATAATAAATCACAACCACCCAAAATTGACTCCAAACCCCCGTTGAAAAAAGAAAATGAATCAAAGTCAGATGGTAAAAATAAGAAGGAAGACCTGGCATCTGACAGCTTGGATGGAAATGGGGGCTTTTTTATTCAAAGCGAGCCCATCCCTCAATCAAAAGCAGAGAAGCCTGAAGCCCCTGTTGCTGGTAAAGACTTAAAGACTGATAAAGCACAACCAGCTAGCACACAGCCCCCTGCAAAGGCTCCTGCCTCTGTGCCTCCAAAAAGTACAGCTCCGCCTCCCACCAACAATAAACCAGGGGGACCAGTGAACAAAAGCAACGTGTCCCAGCAAGGACCAAAAGCCCCGGCAACACAACAGGGTTCAAAACTTCCTGACCAAGTAGATTCAAAGCCAGAGCCTCCAACCCCGGCAGTAGGACTGGCACGTGGCAGGGGGCGTGGTCAGCCCCCGGAACCTGTACGTGGACGAGGGCGTGGCCAAGCGCCAGCGGGCCGTGGAGAGTTTAGTGGACCGCCTGCGCCAGCGGGCCGCGGGGAGTTTAGTGGACCGCCTGCGCCAGCGGGCCGCGGGGATTTTAGTGGACCTCCTCCGCCAGCGGGGCGTGGGGAGTTTAGTGGACCTCCTCCGCCAGCGGGGCGTGGGGAGTTTAGTGGACCGCCTGCGGGGCGTGGGGAGTTTAGTGGACCGCCTCCGCCAGCGGGGCGTGGGGAGTTTAGTGGACCTCCTGCTTACCCACAAGGGGAGGAGACCGAAGAAATGCCTTATGACTACATGCCCCCACACGAGATGTCAGAGCAGGACGAGTACCAATGGCACGATCCCGCATATGAGGAGCCTCAGGGCGAGGAGCCAGAGGTTCCCCCTGAAGAGGAGATGTGGCAGCCAGAGGATTATCACTTCCAGACAGAGGACAATTATTATGAAGACCCCATGATGGGAGGACCTCCAATGGGTAGAGGAGGCCCTCCGATGTGGCGAGGTGGCCCTCCGATGGGCAGAGGGGGCCCTCCTTTTGGGCGAGGAGGACCTCCCATGGGGCGAGGGGGGCCTCCGATGGGGCGAGGAGGTCCTCATATGGGCAGGGGTGGACCACCGATGGGCAGGGGAGGACCACCGATGGGTATGGGAGGACCACCGATGGGTATGGGAGGACCACCGATGGGTAGAGGAGGACCTATGGGAAGGGGAGGGCCTCCTATGGGAAGGGGCGGGCCGCCTATGGGCAGGGGAGGACCGCCTATGGGCAGGGGAGGACCTATGGGCAGGGGAGGACCACCTATGGGTAGGGGAGGACCACCTATGGGCAGGGGAGGGCCACCTAGGGGCAGGGGAGGGCCATCTATGGGCATGGGAGGACCTCCTATGGGCATGGAAGAGGAAATGGACCCTGAATGGGAAGACCCAGAGTCAGCAGAGTACTGGGAGGAAGGGGGGGACCCCTACTGGGAAGACATGAGACCGCCAATGAGAGGTATGAGACCCCCGTTCCCGCCTGGTCGGGGCCGTCCGCCACGTGGCCATCCGGGCTTCGCACACCCAGGCCGAGGACGGCCACCTCACCCTGCAATGGAACACGATCCTTTAGGTCCTCCAGTGGACCTGGATGACATGGAAATAGATCCGATGAGACGCCCCATGCATCACGGCTATGACCCTCATGGCCATCCTATGCCTCATGATATGGGAAGAGGCCAACGGCGACCACCACCACCGCCTCATGAAATGATGGATCCAATGGCTGATGATTTTTATGATGATGGTCTGGAGAGAGAACCTGGGTGGCATCGTCCTCCCCATGCCAGAGGCCCTTCTCCCCCTCGGCCTCCGCATGAGGTGATGGACCGGGAGCGGGAAGGGATGATGGACCGGGAGCGGGAAGGGATGATGGACCGGGATCGGGGAGGGACGAGGAGGCCCCCAATGGATCGCGGTGGTATGGGTAGGGGGAGTCATCGTCCCCCTGAAGATTACGACGAAGGACGTGGCGAGAAAAAAATTGTCACCGATTACGGTCATGGAGATGATAGGTATGGCCGGCGGCCGCCACCCAGGGACTATCCCTCTGACGAGTATGAGCGCAGGGACAGGGACCGTTACTTGGATCCCGAATGGGACAGAGATCGCCCTCCTCCCCCTGACAGGGACAGGGAGAGGGACTACCCTCCTCGCATTCCTCCACCAGATCGCTACAGAGATGACCCGTGGCCGGAGAGGGAGAGGGAGGAGAGAGAGAGAGGCCGTCCGTATCCTTATGAAGAGGAAGAGCTGCGAAGAGGGGAACTCAGATCGCGCGAATACAGGGACGAGCCCCCGTATAGACGGGAAGAGCCGCCATACCCGCCACCTCCTTCTGAGTGGGATAGACCTCCAAGACCTCCTCCATCACCTGACCGAGCGTATCCTCCAGACTATAAGGAGCCCAGACCACACTATGACGACCGTAGGTTGGAGCCCCCTCCATTGGATACCCCGGCAGCCCCTGTGACCAAAGCTCCAGAGAGCACCGTTGACCCGGCTGCTCAAGGATCGAGCGCAGGACTAGCACTCTCACAACACCAGCATGAGATCATCTTGAAAGCTGCTCAAGAACTTAAATTCTTACGGTAAGTTGCAGAGACCTTCTTTTCTGGTTTGACAGCTGACTTCTGATCACTAATTAAGTGTTAATGACATTTAGTTGAATGGCAAAAGGAAAATTACACATGATATTGAACAGGTCTTGAGTATTGTACTGTACTTTAAAACACAATGTAAATAGCATTGTGTTATACAAAAGTAGCTGAACTTCTTACTGACTTAGCTTACAGCTAGCTAACTAACAATACAAATGAAAGATCTTGATCCTATAATTCAATTTCAGTACTTTGTGTTCATGTAACATTTATGCAATGACTGAAGAAGGATTTGTCTTTGTCGTTTTTGTCTTTATCCACAGGGAATTGCAGGAGGTGAAGCCACCCGCAACAGAATCGCAAGTAAAACCTGACTTCCCAGCTGGTCTACTTGGACTGGAGATAACTGAAGAAGTGAGGAATGCCCTTAAGGTAAATCAAAACTACCATAATGACTCAAATGTAAAATCAAGCGCGTTAAAATAACACTTTGAGTAAAATTAAACATTTCTTAGTTCACCATTAAATGTTGTGTTATTTTCTCATCTTTAGGGTATGGCTGCCAGTGGACAGACTCCTAGCAGCAGTGACCCAGTGTCTTGGGATAAGTCCATGGCCAGTTACCAACAATCCGTCCCTCCTCCACCTGCAGTTCCAGCAACCAAGACTGTGGATTATGGTCATGGGCATGGTAGGAAGTCAAACTTTATGAAAGGTTTAATTAAAGCATAGAACCAAAATGTAAAGAAAACCGTGAAAGAAATACAAAAATGTGTGTGAAATGTAAATATTTAGAACCTGGCACCACTGTTGAACGGATGTCATACGGTGAAAGGATCGTGTTGAGGCCTGACCCAGTACCATCTGAAAGAGGCTATGAAAAAGGTATGTCCATATTTAAACTATATATATTTTTTCGTTAATTACTACTTGGTCAACTATAGTGTCACACAAAAGCAAAAATAGCGGATCTACAAGCTCACTCACTACATAACACGTGAGTTTGTAGTTCTTCTATTTTTGTTATAAAAGTTTGTTTGTCTTGAGTTTTATAAATATTGAACAATTAAAAAATATGAACTTGTGAGCTTGTGACTGAATAATAACTACATTCCACCCGACAGTGACAATATGGATTGTCATTTAGTCCATGGGCCATACGAGATGCCGACACCAACTCTAGTGGCTGATAACACCAATTTAGCTGTGTCTCAGAAAGGGTTATCATACCAAAATATAATCTACTGATATAGAGCTTTTCAAAAATGCATGATAACCTTTGCCACCTTTCTGATACAGACATCTCGTATGGCCCATGGACTAATTGTTGTCCCTGGTCGTTTTGTAAGCCAGGTTTACTGAAATGCTTTTTTCCTCCCTTCTGTGTAGAGCCACTGGGCGGCAGAGATCCTTATGGGCGAGACCCTTACTATGAAAGACGGTCGTCTGACCCTTACGAGCGCCGCTCATACAGCAGAGAGAGAGAGTTGTACAGAGACAAGCCTCCTTTGGATTATGAAAGGGATCGATTTGAGAGGGAGCGCTACCCCCCGAGAGATGAAAGGTACGGTATGACACTTCCCCCGCAGTAGATCTGACAAACCTTTTGTCCAAACTGTTGGGAAGTATGCTACTTCGTTACATTATGTAACTTTGCTTTCTTTTTGTCTTGTGTTTTATTTGTTTTTGTTTTATTTATTTATCCAAGCTCACAGTCCATGGCTTTTGAAGAAAGGTAGTATATCACATTGTGTCACATTGTGATGAATCATCAGCCATGTCTATGTGTGCAGCAAGTATTGGACTAAACACATTGCTTCTTTCGTTGAAATTGAAATTACAACGTTTATCTTCACAGACCTCCGCCTGGACCCCCAGCTCGCCCGGCCTACAGGGAAAGGGAGCGGGACCTGCGAGAGAGGGAGGGGCGGGACAGTCGAGACCGGGAAGATCGCTACGGAAGGTCTGGATATGACAGGCTCTCGCCTGAGCGGGGCTTACCTGAGCGGGGCTTACCTGAGCGCGCCGCACCGGAGCGCTATGGCCACAGCTCCTCGCCTTATCGTACGTTAACTGTCCTACTGCCAGATGTTATAATGTATTTATTGGGGCTGGTGCCAGCAAAAAGCAGCTTACCTTTGTGATGTTATAGAAAATTATCGATTGACATTTTCAAAATAATTCTTTCAACAATACAACGCGCATATCTGTTTTCCCAGAAGGGTGGCTGGTATCTCCCTTAGAGATAGGGTGAGAAGTTCAATCACCCGAGAGAGACTTGGTGTAGAACCGCTGCTCCTTCACTTGGAAAGGAGTCAGCTTAGGTGGTTCGGGCATTTAGTACGGATGCCCCCCGAGTGCCTTCCTAGGAAGGTCCTCGATGCACGTCCCACTGGGAGGAGACCCCGTGGCAGACCTAAGACCAGATGGAAGGATTATATCTCCAAACTGGCCTGGGAACGCCTCGGTATACTCCCAGAGGAAGTGGAGGAAGTTGCTCAGGATAAGGAAATCTGGAAGTCTCAGTTGGAACTGTTACCCCCGCGACCCGATTCCGGATAAGCGGTTGAAGATGGATGGATGGATGGATATGTGTACTTTGGCCTAGCTGGCGGCAGAGGGCAGCCTTATACAAATAATTCATGTGAATTGGGCCATTTCGCTTGCCATCCATTCAGAGCACAGAAATGCATTTTCTAGAACAGATCCACAGAAAACAGCCAGGAAGTGATTTGGGACTCCATTATTGCTAACGTGCAGTGGATTTTTGAGAGCAGCGTTACGGGAGATGTTTTTACAGTACACGGCGGCGCGACCCCCCATCAGCTTACAGTCATCAGAAGAGGTAAAAAGAACGAGCCGTATTGGCAACGCGCCGCCACCATGGGGCGAACGGGAACGTCCGCGGTCCGTAGCAGTAAAAGAGTTCAAGTTGCTGCCTGTTGTGACAGCAGGGGATACGTGCACAGGGATATGACTGACCCCTGAGTACACTGTAGTCCCTTGTTCAGCTCAGTTCATTTCACGGTTAGGAAAATGCATCATTGATAGCGATCAGATTAGAATCGAACATGGCAGGTAGAAAAAGAGAGGCTTTAATTGTATGTTATGTCACGCAGTGGACCGGAGGGGGTATCCAGAGGAGCGAGTGCCCGGCCCTGCAGCATCTCATCCTCCACCTCAACCTCCCCCACGGGTCGAAAAGAAACCAGAGATCAAGAACATCGATGACCTCCTCAAAATGCCCGGCAGATTATCTCGACCAGAGAGAGTATGTAATCATTGTTGCAGTGCAGCAGCCAGCATTGTTTTACTCTTTATTTATCTGCTTTCTTCATCCAGACACGCTGTATTTAACAACTCGATTGATAATACTGCAACAGGATAAACCATCTTATACTTTCTCGTCTGATTATATCTCTGATCTAAATCTAAAATATAATCCACAATGGGAAACAAAACTGTCCTTTGACATAGAAACTGAAATGACACACGTATATGGCTCATAGTTAATTGTGTTAATCCTTTATAAATATTACATTGCGTCTCATTAATGCCAACTAGGGATGGGACGATATGAAAATGTCATATCACGATTATTGTGACAAAAGAAATCGCGATTTACCGTATTATCGCGATAATCAAAATCCATTATCCTGGGGCGGAACATTTGCCAAACAATTGCAGATCTACAAGCTCAGAACGTGAGCAACGCGTTGTGACGCTTGTAGATCTGCAATTGTTTGGCAAAGACATTTGGTAGAGAGTGAAAAAAAACTGTACCTTTTAAAAAAAGTACCTTTCACCAATTATAGAGGGTTTAAGTGGTCCCGGATATGCAGCTCGGCGAATAAAAGGTGAATTGATCCCAGAGCATGACGGAGCACAATATCACGATAAATGAAATCTCCACGATACGATTATCTTGAGTGTTTTTTTATCGTGATAAACGATGATATCGCCTATCGTCCCATCCCTAATGCTAATGTGGCTAATTGTTGATGCTCTGCAAAACTTGGTGTGAAACTGATTGAAGCATACAACTTTCCCTAGATACCGTGAGGGGGAAACGCTACTTGAAGATCGCATCTAGTTTCAGTGGAACACAATGCTGAAATATTATGGCGGTTGTGAAACTGAACTCTGATCCTGTTTTGTGTGATTGCATCGGTATGAGCCTACTGCTAGAAATGTATAAAATGTATTTTTTCTTATTTGATTTTTTTAGATTGTCATCATAATGAGAGGGCTTCCGGGAAGTGGGAAAAGCCACGTTGCGAAGCTTATACGGGTAAGTCATAATGTCAAGGTAATCGAGTTGGGTTGTTTACTAAGATGATTGAATAGTTACTGTTCTAAGAAATTAGAACCTATTTAAGTGAACAAAACACAATGTACTACATTTATAATTAATCCTTCCAAGGCAATAATGTTTTTGATGAGATCAGGTGTCTCTTCTTTCCTGTCCTGCTTCTTGTCACAAACATCCATTTAAAACATAAGCAATTTATTTTGGATTCAGCCATGTAACTATTTTATTTTTGTTATAAAAGTTTGTCTTGCGTTTTATAAATACTGATCTGTGTGTACAGTGTTCTGACATGAGGAGCCAGATACATGTCCAGCAGACGGTTGTCCTTCATTTCATCCAGTAGTTTGAGACAAGAGGCGTACATGGATTCGTAGAATGTAAAGATTTAAGATGATGTCATGCACTTGTGGCTCTAACTCTAGAAAAAAGGTGCTGCTGGAAATGACATTTTGTCACCATCATGGCCAAGTAATGAGTTGCCTTTTTCAATTGCAATGTTTTGGGGTGTTTTTGTTGCATAAAGGACAAGGAAGTAGATTGTGGCGGAGCCCCACCAAGAGTCATTGTCCTGGACGACTACTTCATGACGGAGGTTGAGAAGGTTGAGAAGGACCCAGACACAGGAAAAAGAGTCAAAACCAAGGTGTGTTCAGATTGAGAGTTCTTATGTTTTATATTAATAATGTCGGTCCGTCTGTCCGTCACGTCACACTTTTGGCCCTACTCTGATCTCCGGCACCGTTGCTCCTATCCATACCAAACGTTTCACACACATTCCTTGGCTGGCAAACCACATCCTCCGCCCCTGATTTCTCACATGCCCCACTTCTAGCGGCACCATGAGGTTGCTTTTTGCAGACAACATACATGCGACCTGACGGTCGCTTATCTCACGATTAGGGAGTCCTACTGGTATATTAATAATTGGAGAATGAACATTGTATACATTTATTATTGTTGCATTATTATTTGCTGTTAACTGTTAACTAAATAAATTCCTTCAGGTGCTTGAGTATGAATATGAGCCAGAGATGGAGGACACGTACCGCAGCAGCATGCTCAAGACATTTAAGAAAACCCTTGAGGATGGATTTTTCCCCTTCATTATTATCGACACTATTAATGACCGGGTGAAACATTTCGATCAGTTTTGGAGTGCAGCCAAAACCAAGGGCTTTGAGGTGAGGTTTTTAGTTTGTTGGTGGTTGTTGTTGTTTTTCTTTCAAATGTTATTTAATTTACTAAGGAGAATATCTCCACTCATTGTATAGGTGTATTTGGCTGAGATCACTGCAGACCACCAGACTTGTGCAAAGAGAAATGTCCACGGACGCACACACAAAGATGTATCCAAGGTTTGTATGGAACCTTGCATCTAGAAAGCCGTCATTTGCTTCTTTTTTTTAAGATAACATGAATAATTTCTTTAATAGTTCCTAAATGCAACATGCGCTTGGTTCATGGATTATTAATTCTTTTTCACAGATGTCCCACAACTGGGAGTCGTCGCCTCGACATATGGTGCGCCTTGATGTTCGCTCCCTGCTTCAGGATGCTGCTATTGAAGAGGTGAGCCCTTCTACATCAAAGACTGAATACTTTCCAGTTTCCACATTAGATCACATCTACATCAAAGACTGAATACATTCCAGTTTCCACATTAGATCACATTTTACACTCAAAGTGGAGAAACCATATTTGAAAACTTTATGTGAATTACATCAATGATAAAAACCTATTTAGTAGGGCTGGGCGGTAAA
This sequence comes from Nannobrachium achirus, assembly GCF_963921795.1. NCBI lineage: Eukaryota > Metazoa > Chordata > Actinopteri > Myctophiformes > Myctophidae > Nannobrachium > Nannobrachium achirus. Next base: position 51,363,212 of record NC_137823.1, read on the forward strand.
CAGAAAATGCATTGATACCAACGTCAAGTCTCTAACCAGCCAAACGTTTCTCGTGTCTGTAAAAGCAGTCTCCACTTTGTAGTCCTGAGCTGCCACTGCCCACGGGAAAAAAACTAAACAAAGCAAACTGCAGCATCTAGTTGGCATATCCAGTCACATGCTTCTGCCTTGGCCAGGGTACATCCATAATTCAAATAATAAGCAGTGTTTCAAACTTCAGCATGACCTCAGACAGGCAGACTCCCTTTGTTACATTCACTTTATTTAACCGCTAGCAGGGTATTACATGTATTACCTGTATAGAGCCCAAGTTACGACCACACTTGTGCTCTGGCTGCCCAGCGCTCCTGTGTGACAAAACATTCGTCTGGTTTACAACATCTTAATCTTGATGTGGTGAATCAGAAGAAATATAATTGAATGTGTGAAGTCTTGATATTTAACATTTAGCAATATTTGAATATTAAACTGTGTGTTCATTATTTACTAAATTCAATGTTTTGTGGTATGGAAATAAGATGACTTGTGTGCACTTTATTAAAAGGAATCATCACAGATTCAGTAGTTCAGTCTATTTAAATAAAATTATGCTTAAGCACAGTTGTCAAATAACCATGATTGTGATGGGGGAAATAAAAAAAGGAAATGTATCTTTATTTGGGTGAATGCGTGATATTACTGTGTTAACTGATCGTACAGCCTTACTGCCGTGTAGTCTGACACTAAGCTAAGGAGGTTAAACTTAACATTTGTGTTTTCAGGTTGAAATGGAGGACTTCAACCCTGACGATGATGAGCCCAAGGAGCCCAAGAGAGAGGAGGAAGAAGAGGGTGACATGGTAGGATAAGACAAACTTGTTTGTCATCATGTAGTTTTCAAACATATTTTTCCACTGACCTTTATCCACACATCAACAACCCATGGTTTCCCAAAGGGTCTTGTATTTAGCGTGGTTACAGTGCAGGTTGAGGGAAATTGACTTGGTGCTTTGTAATGATTGTCACTAGTTTGTCTGCAAAGTAGCCTTTTGAAATAAGTTCTATCTCTCGGGTAATTTTTAAGCAAATGCATAATATTGACACACTCCTTGGAAAAGTAACTTTAAGGAGTTGTTTCTTGTTATCATTAGAGCCTCATTCACGCATGCACTGTAACCTGGATGGAATTTATCTAGACATTAACTGGTGGGGCTGTAAGTGTGAACCATGCGCATGTCTGACTCAGTAGGACCTGACATGCAAGGGACATTAGGCTGCCAACTCCCTTGAGCTATGTCTGTGTGATGTCTCATTCAACCTAAACAGCTGAATGTGTGAATGGACATGGTGTTAGTCCGGACGGTGAATTTGAATTGAGCGTGTGGGCCTGTTGATGAGGTTTCTAGGTGTGAAAAGAAAGAAACGTTCACTGAAAAAAAAAACGGCAGGTCGTCAGGTTCTGTTTGCGTTTTGAGTTGGAAATATTCACAGAATCAAATTTCTGTGATCAATGGCTCATAAGTGAAACACTGTTGCAACACAAAGTCTCTTTCCTACTATAGTTATGTAAACGAGACGAGATACAACCTACCGGTAATATTCATTCAGGCGCTCCCTACGCCCTCGTCTGTACATGGAGACTAATGTTATTTAGCTCGGAGGACGGCTCGTTTTGATTTAAAAGTAGGCTGTGGCTCGTTGTCTACGTTAGGCCTGCCGCCTACTATGGTAGGAAAAATGTGTATAAACGCCGTATTTGCTCCTCAAATCCTCCTCACGCTGTTATGTGGGAGTGGCTGACGCATGCCTCTACCCAGACACAGCGCCTCGGCTAATAACGGTCTATGTACAGTCATGTAACAACGCGTCTGAATTCTCCTGCTGCATCCTACATGTATGAAAGGTCAACACCGGACAATGTCCTAACATGATTCCAAGGATATTTTTTTGAAGTTCATATTTGAAAGAGGCTTAAGATGAGCATTTGAAAATCCCAGTCTTTTAAATGTTTAATCCACTTAATTATTATGTTCGGGGAACAGTCCAAGGGTTTCAATGGGATCTCCCAAGGAAGACCTGGTGAAAACGGCAACAGAAAAACTAAAACACGTACTATGGTATTGTTGTGGAATAGGAAATTGCAGATGGAGAGAAATACAAAACTGTATCACTAGTCCTAAAAGTAAGTTCCAAATCCAGTGGCTTAAACTGCGAGTACTAAACACCGGAAGAGTAGTCTCTAATCCCCTTCAGACATCCCTGCTGTCTGCCCGACACAGAGATGACCAAGATCATTAATGTGTTGCCTGTCTCCATTCAAACTTCAGGACATTCAGCTGAAAAGATTTTTCCTTTCTTTTTCTTTTTTTATGCCTTTATTGATAGTACAGTAGGTTGACGGGAAATGCTGAGAGATAGTGAGTGACACGCAGCAAAGGCTGTTTGGATCGGGTCTCGAACCTGCGACACGCTGTAAGGCTACATTGAGGCTAGGTGCCCGGACCACTACACCAGCCATCCGGGCCAGCAGAAATTACTTTTAATGCACTATATAACTATATAAAATAATATAGTATGGACGTATTACAAACTGTGTGCTCGTGAATAAAGGTATACAATAGGTTTAGTGTACGCATGGACAAATACAGACAATGAAACCTAAAAAGTTGAATTGATCCATTGCACATGTTATTTGTATCCCTGAACTAACTAACAGAAGGAAAAATACATGACCAAAAAGAGAATCCCAAGGATTTAGTTCAGATATGCTATACGTGTAGCCTGACACTCAGCCTGAATTGACATTTCGTTTCACTTCATTATTCAGTCTGAAGTCAGTTCCGCCCACAGCGTTTGCAGGGATGGGCGTTGCCAAAATGAGGCACTGTTCAGCGATTGGTTCACCGACCAACACATGACATAGTGTTGTTATGTGTGCCTGGCTGGCTAGTGGCTAACCTGTTGCTTGCTAGTGCTACTTGCTAACCAAAGAAACAGTCAGAATAGGAGCACTACGAACTAGTAATCAAACACAACATAACATGCCTGCTACTGGTGTTTCATAGCGAGATCGATACGATCGCATTTTACCGCAACACGATGTGCGGTACGGTACGGCGGCGGCGCTGGTGTACTTGGAAACACACATGAGTTCTGGGAAACCCCCACCCACGCTGATCACAAGACGCTGATTCACGACGCTGATTCGCCCGTTTGGATTTTCAACCGAGGCAGGCCTCCTCATTGAGAGCGATTCTAGACCTGAATCGCCGAAACAAAAAAATTAAAGGGGTGTGGCTAGCGATTCAGGGTCTGGAACTAGGCTACTATACGTGAGGAAATGTGCAGGCATTACTTATTTAGTCAGGCTGTATCTTTTGAATTTGATTAATCTATTCATAATTTAAACCTCAAAATGACTGTAAAATAAGATAATATCTAATATATCACAATATCTAAACCCACATGCTGAGATTTGTCAAAAAGTCTGTCTAATTGTTTCACCTCTCTTGAAATACTCTGCTCAGCAATGTAATTATACAAACCGAAGGCAAGAGTGTTGTGCTTTAATAGTTAACTATGGTAACAGGAATAATACCAACTTTTGAACACCATTATCACAATTATACACCAAAACCATGTGACAGGTATTTTTATTTGTTTCTGAGTTGCTTTTGACACTTTTGTAAATTTTTAAATAGTATTAGTGAACATAATAGACTACCAGTTCACCCTAAAAGATGAACTGAAATGGTATTTTGATTTAGGGTTGCAACTATCTGTTTTCTCAGCAACAATTCTATTGATTGTGATTTTGATTAATCGAATAATCAAGAAGCACTTTTCTTTTGTTTTCACGCACGCACACACACACACACACACACACACACACACACACACACACACACACACACACACACGCACACACACAGTCACACACACACACACACACACACACACACACACACACACACACACACACACACACACACACACACCGGGGATGTGTGCACTCGAAGCTTTGCAGACATAGTTGTGTATGGGCAAGGCGTGTGTTCCTATCACTCGATCTCTGCCTAGCTCCGACAGATACACATACAGTACACACATACACGGCTTCACTCGTACGTTTTTCTTCGCAGCCGTGAGGCAGGGTGTCGTGGACTATATCCCAAAGCCTGGGGGATTGTAACTGTGACAACAGACCCTGTGGTCGCGCATGCTCAGTAACTTCCAAACCCAGCAGAAATCACAAACGCAAGTAAACAGCGTATATTTGGTGTGCATATGCTAATGGTCAATGCCTGTTTAAGTTCAGAGCAGTTTCTCAATCACTGAGGAGAACCATGTGGGACAGATAGTGTTTCCTTAATACATAATAACATAATACATACCAGTAAGACGCCTAAGGCCGAAAAGCGACCTCGCCCTTCGCAGGATGGAATTCGCAAAGTGTGATTCGAGTTGTGGTTGGTTGTTCTAAGTTATTTTCCCAAATATGGATAATTGGATATGACTGATGTCTGACATCATAGATGTCTTATGTTATATAGACCACATGAGACAAACACAATATGTCCATATATGGGCATTTCAAGCTATGGGCTTAATATTGATGACATCAGGGATCTCCATATTTGGGCATACAAGGGACAAGGACAGAATGTAATGTCACAACAATGTGATGTCATAGATCAGCTATAGACATTGAGGCGTTACCTCAATGTCAGGCGTTACTGACAAGATGTGACGGTTTTCATAGTTAACAGCGACCTACGGTCGCAATTAGTCAATCAATGCACCACCATTGTTATTTTGTACTTTGTTGCACATCGGTGTTGTGCAAAAATAATAAATGTTTTCCTCTTTTAGAATTCCTTTCACATTTTTTTAAACTTTTTGCCTATAATGCCAAAATAAGGATCAGTTATTAATTATTTTATGACCGTAACAATTATTTGTATTATCAATTATTGGATTAACTGTTGCACGTCTCAGCTAATCACAGCGATACAGTGCTTCCAAACTCCCCATTACATCATGAGTTAGAATTGGGAAAGAGATAATAGAAAAGAGAGGATCAAATACATAGATTCCACATAAGAGAAAACTGCTTCATTGATGGGAGATGTTTAAAAAGATTGCAATTTACGTTTAGGAAAGGAGACGGGCAGGAAGAGAGAAGTACTTTAGTGAGACTACAAAATAGAAGTTTTAGTGCTGTAAGATATGTCCACAGAAATACAACTTTGGAACACACGAATGCAGTTTTTTAGAATGGAGAAAAAACTGGATATATAACAATACATTGATCTATTATTTAAGAGCCTGTGGCATTCAACCTTTAAAGAAGAAAGACACCAGAGCTACATATGTTTTGTGTATTTGGTTTGTGCGCAGTAGTTAGTAGTTACGCGAAACAATACTTATTTTCCATCAAAATGTACACATCCAATGAAGCCTTAAATTCATAGATATGTTTTTGTTGCAATCCGAATCGTAAGCCAATAATTTGATGACTGGCGGAGTCTCAATGGAGTGCGTATATGTTTGGTAAATATATTGCTATTTGGTGTGGTCAGATTTGTCATCTGACCACACCAATAATAACAATGTGTGTATTCATTTTGATCAAATCTAATTGTGCATATGTCACAGATTCTTGAGACTGAAGGCCGCTAGTAAGTATCGGTAGTTGAAATGACTTGCTGTGAAGTCATCTTATAGTGCACGACTGCACGTAACCAATTTAATCATGACAGAAACTGCATTGTCACATCCAGTTTAATAGGTAAGTTAAGCCTCACATGGTCAGGAGGTATAGTCTAATGACATGAACGATAGATCTCTATCTGTGCATAACTTACACTACAGTATATGTAACCCGCCATTTTTCTTTTGGCCCTGCTATGGGTTCTACAGTCCATTTATCCAACTCTTTGGTCTAAACATCTCAAAAACCATGGGCAGGTGCCGTCAATAGAGGGCACTAATGCACCACACCAACTCTCGCCAAACCTACAGTAGATCTTCCTTGAATAAATATTACTTTAAAATATATTCGCTATACATTTTAATTTATCAAACCAACATGGTAAATGTTATATAGTTAATGACTAGTGAGTGAAATGTATAATCTGCCATGAAATGTAGATTAAAGACGTTACTAAGCTTAAAGGGATATTTCACTTTCAAAAACATTTACAGTAATTTTTTCGTCTACTCCGGCTTTTGGGAGCAACCCGGACAGTTTTTTTGAGTTGCTTGATTCAGTATTTAGATATTTGATATTCATTTTTATCAGACACACCTCCTTCCTTTACAAACCCATTATATCTTCAAACTCTATTTTAAACATTATAGATTCATCGAAAACACCCGTCTTTGGTTCTGGTGACTCAGACTGCCCTCCTAATACATGAGGGGCCGTGTTTTGTCAATTACTTTTTTCAATTACGTTTTTTCATGTTTTTGGAAAAAAAAAAATTTTTTAAAAGTAATTGAAATAACATGGCCCCCTCATGCATTGAGGCTCTTTTCCACCGGCAGCGATAACGATGACGATAACGATTTAAAAAAGTGGGTTTTCAATTGAAGTGGATCGGCAGCATCCACCCAACACCGATAAAGACAACGATAGCCGACAACTACATCGTTAGGATCAACAACGATGTGGTTAAGATCACAGTGATATGGAACTGGGTCTCTGACAAACAGCTCGAGGTGCGCTCTGCGCGAGCGGCTGTTAATTGGCGCCTCTTCACATTGATGTCCGATAACTTTATCGGACATCAATGTGAAGGCATAATTATCGCTGTGATATTTTATGGCTATCGTCATCGTTATCGCTGCCGGTGGAAAAGGGCCTTTAGGAGGGCAGTATGAGTCAGTAGAACCAAGGGCGGGTGTTTTTGATGAATCTAATATGGTTAAAATGGAATTTAAAGTAGTACAATGGGTTTGTGAATCAAGCAACTTAAAAACTGTCTGGGAAGTTCACAAAAAAAATGTCCCAAAATGTTTTTCAACTTTTTTTTAATACTGTGTGCTCAAAAGTCTTTACCACCGTGGCACCGCCCTGGCTGCTGCTTCTCATTCCACCTGGTGAGCTTTGCTTTCTATGCCCATTATGTCTATGCTGAGTTATGCTTCGACGAACAACGGCGATGTTCGCCGTGCGTCGAAGTATAAACCAATCTTATTGAGGCATGAAAGGCAACACAACTCCCAGAGTTCTCAACAGATTTACACGTTTGGTTTGTATGATGCAAGATGACGGGTGTCTTGTACACGCGAAGGCACGCCTGCAAGACACCAGTCATGTTGCCAATCCTTAGCAACAGGCATGATGAATTTATTTTATGGAGTACGTTTTATTATTTACATACCCTGTAGCCAAGGTATGGTAGCTGCCAATGCTGCCATACCTTGCCACTGATACCTCTGCAGTGCAGCGCTTTGAGATACTTGGCTGCGCTGTGGGAGTGGGACTCATTCAATTTGTGAAAACAGACGATAATATGGATTTTGGGAGCGTAATCACAACACAATATATTTTATAGTTGAAGGGTAAATACACAGTATATGTAGGCCGGGAACATGACACTAAAGCATTTTGCATGAATTCATGCGTTGTCATGTCTTACGGACATACAAGCCAATACGAAGTGTAAACGCGATACATGTTTTGGTAACAACACCAAAACGAGAATGACAACGTACCCGTATAATCATAGCCTAAGAATGTTGGTTTTCATACCAAAATGCTTACGTAGATTGTACAAATAATATAGCCCAACATATAAAACAAAACATCTTTGTCTGTTATTGCAGTGAATATATAGATCATATAATACAGCAATGTTATTATTAGCACATAAAGGTATAATACGTGATCTTTTTTATTCATACCATAGTTATGTTAATAACCCAAATAAAGTAGTGTGCTAATATAGTACATGTTATTTTTAGCTTAATTTTAAATGTAGCACTACCTGGGGAAAAATCCACAAGCTGCCACGAGTGACCGTGGGTACTGTTAGATAGTCTATGGAGCTGCTCTAGATTATACAAAATGTGTCAATCTGTTTAGTTTAGGGTGGGACTTGTTCATATACACTAATTAAAACTGTGGTACAATTTGATAGAAATTACTTGTATACTTTACTATACTATACTATACTATACTATACTATACTATAGGGTTGATGATACACTGCAATGTTGATGCCTAATTTGTTCTTCACAAACCTATGGCATTATTTTGTCACAAAGAGAAGAAGATTTGATCAGTGCAGCACTGGGGTGGCCATGTTTGACATATGGAATTATTTCTGTATCAAGGTGGCTTACAGTGACTGTTCTGAGCACAGTGACACTTTAGCTTGTGTTTATTGGCCTCTATGGCCAACTACAGCCATCATCCCTAGGGTTGATGCTGTAAGTTATCAGCTCTAGGGTTGATATCAGTTGTCACCCTCTCTCCTTTTCTTACTCGCCCAGGGCAAATAATGGCCTCACAGACAGGTTGTATTAAACCTCAGGTTGACATCCATTTGTAAAGTGCCTATGACTAGCAATAATGCCCACCTAATGAACTGATTTAGCTTATTTTAATTAAGTCAGCCGTAGGCTTTTGATGCCTGCCTGCTAAGGCAGGCAGCAAAATGACAAAATGCCTCAAATCACTACTGATAGTAGTAATGATCCAGCTCATATGAATGAGGTGGTGTACTTAAAGGGTGGCTCTTAACTGCGCCGAAAAGTCGGAAAGCGTCTGCTGCCGACAGGGAGCCGTCGGGAGCTTGTCGGCAAGAGACGCTTGCCGTCGATAAAGCCGTCGGGATCCGTTGATGAAAAACTGGACATGTTCCGTTGTTGCCTAACCGTCGGTAGAAATTAGGGGGTAAATACTCCTGTACTGTGGACCTTTTAACAAGCCTAAATAAGCCAGAGACATTTTCCCGTCACACATTTGAACTAAATACCATATTCTCAATCTCAATTCTCAATTCCTATACCAAGCAATCAACTCCAAAGCAAAGCTAGCACTAAAATGCTTTGTTTTAGTTTTTGTCGAAGATGAGTGTTGCAACATTTGCTGTGTGAGTGAAACAAGCGAACAGGTCTATGAAAACAAGCCAAGAAGAAACAACCATTTTCACCACCTATTACAACAGCTTTTTATTAAATAATCTTGAAAGCAAGACCAAATAAGCAACTGCACTTCGGAAAACAAGCCATAAACAAAAGCAACCTGCAACTATGAATATTTATAAGCAACTTTACAGGAAGACCTAAAGTCGCTTATAAAGAGCAGACCTGGTAACACAGTGGCAGTCCAACTAAATGCCACAGACATGTTTCAGGGTTGTTTGGCACTCGGCTTTGCCTCGTGCCACAACCCTGAAACAGTGGTAAATCAGCCAACAACCCACTCCCTCTCATGGCAAATGGCTTACTTTAAGTCTGTTTGATGAAGAGCTGCCATAACTCTGCATGCAATATTATAATATTTTCCCCCACTAGAGGGTGCTTTTGTTCACTAATTATCAACCTCCATCAACCATCATCGACTACAGTACAGACATTAGTGCCTAACAGCCACTGCTGCAGATGTATTTGATCCCACAATATGGCACAAGTATGGCTGCATGTGGTAATAGTAGTAATACACAGTTGTGATTTAAGAGTCGTGCAAAACCAAATGACAGTCAATTAGAACTGTATACTTTGGATTCAGTCTGCATCAATGTAGCCTAAATAAATAACATACATAATTGTGGACATGCAAACACATTTATCTTAACGTTTCTTAAAAGCCGGACAAACACAGGTTCCTTTAGGTATTTACTGCTGAAATTCACCATGTGAAAAATGGCTGATGGTTCTTGTAGTAAATGCAGAGGAGCTCCCCATGTTTGAATGGCTTTTTATTACTATTTAGGGCGTTATCAGATTAGATGTTCTTTACCAGGAAACTGAAGGTGTTGGAGCATTTGGTATTATGAGCATGTTATTGTTTTTTATAAATATGGCCAGAATATTTCCTGCAGACAGAGATGGAGCCTTAATTGTTCAAAATAATTTACCAAAAAATGTATTTTAGCAACTAATATCCAGGAATAAAGTTTTTCTTTTTTTAATTTGCCAGTCCACAAAAATCTAATCCAATTGTTTCTTTTCTTTCTTTCTTTCTTTCTTTTAAATGTCAGGCAAAATGCCTCGCAGCACAGAACAGAACAAAAGCGAAGCATTTTAGCCAAAATATGTAGAACCACAGAATTTCTTGACATGACGTGATGTTAACAGTCTGGACTGGTTCTGCTGTCTGTCCACAACGTTGCATCGCGGATTCGCAGTAAATGTAAAACTCCGCCAGGGTACAGATTTAACCACATATGGATCCGGACCCAGAGTAATTATAACCAAACACACCCGCTCATATAATTCCCAAGTACTGTATAGGATGAGCCGCTGAGCCAATTAATCAGCTCTTCTTGTGTGCCTCGTCTTGCTGTTAGAGGATAGGCGGTGTGTGGGAGAGTGTGTGAGTGTGCGCGCGCGCGCCTGTTTGTGTGGGTGAGGAGTCAACAGTCAAGCCGTCCTCTTCACGTGGATGCGACATTCCTTTTTTCCCGTTTCTTGATACAATATATTTCTCATTGGGACACCGCTGTCATAGAGCAGAGGAAAAGTAATTTTCCTCACTACTGCGCCTATGATTGACAACGGTAGCCGCGGGTGGTACTTGCTACGGATACATCTTGTACGTTCAGTCCGTCCAGTTGGGAGCTGTACGTAAGGGTCCGTGTACAGACCTAAATCATCCGGACGATTACGTACTGGGAGATGAAACGGATCAAACGCACGAAATCTCTCTCCCCCTCCGTTTCTTGTGTATTCCTGCGGTCCTTATGTACTACTCTGCATGGTAGTGGTACTTAAGCCGTTATTCAGATGATAGACAAGCCAGTGGGCCAATCATGTGATGTCTCTCTGCTCTGTCGGCCTGTGCTACTGAAGGATTGGCCCTCTCCACTTAGTGGCCGCCAGCCCAAAGATTAACTTAACTATCCTAAAATGGGGCAAAAAAATAAATAAATACACATTTGAGTGAGCACACCTCCAATGTGGCCTTTTAAAAAATGGTGATCCGTGTAAGTGATGGTGGGTGATAAGATGCCATGAAATGCAGCTCAAAGCGCTTTACAGAGCAGAAAATGAAGCACAAGTGTTTAACAGAAAGAAATACACATGAATTCAATAAAGCAGAAAAATAAAAACAAAACATTGAAGAACAATTTCAGAACAGTGTGGACGTCAATAGCATCAAAGGGATTAAAAAATTCAGCTAAAATCAAGAGTAAAGAAATAGGTTTTGAGCTGTGCTTTAAAGCTATCCACAGAGGCTGCCTGTCTTAGGTGTAGTGGGAGTTTATTCCAAGCTGTCGGTCCGTAGAAGCAGAAAGCTGCTTCACCATATTTTTTGTCATTGTAGGCACATCGAGTAGGTCAGCACAGGAAGACCTGAGTGAGTGGTTTGAGATAGTTGCAGTGCAAACGTTTGTTGCTTCTACACATGGCACATTTTCTAGTAGTGACATTTTTTACACCTGGAGTGCCATGTGTTGTTTCATAACCACACTGTTATGACACTGAAGTAAACTTTCAAGGCGGAGAGTTACAGTTTAACAGAGCTGTGCTTTTTATAGTGTTGAACGTTTGTGAACTGGAATGTGGCAACAGGTGTGGATTCATCAGTCAAATAGTCATTGTGGAGCTTGTGATGATCCTAATACGATTTTAAAAGCAAGAAATGTCTATTATTTGTATGGGAGACAGGGTGTTAAATTCAATTGTGGTAGAGAATTGGTGACTCTGTAAGGCCGTTTACAACTTGTTGTCCATGAATACTTTTATATGCCACTCAGCTCTGATCTCCTGTATGTTACCTCCGTCAAGGTTGTTGTTAGTCTATCTGTGACCAACATGTCTCAAAAGATAAAGGCCTGACTGCCATTAAATTGGCTGTGCACATTTATGATCGCAAGAGGAAGAAACCTATTGGTTTAGTGACCCCATGACATTTTTCTCTTGCACCACCATTAGGCCAAACTCTCAAATTGGCAAACTGGGATGATTTTTAGGCCTTGACGGAGGTTCTCCACTCTAGCTAGTGCATTTTTGTTCTTTCTGATTTACTCCATATTTTGTTTTAAAAGAATATTTTATCAAGGCATAGTCTAGACATAAGCTTTCTCAGCTTACAAAAAAAAAACACAACATCAAAATTGTTTGCATGTCTGTGTCTAACTCGACGCCTAGTCTGTGTAATTGTCATAGCAGTGATTTTTATGTGTTAATGTGTTTTCTATGCTCTCTCCTCCCTTTCCATTATCCCCAACCCCTTAATCATTCATAAGTTTAACTTTGCAGTGTTTCTCTGTATAATATAGGCGGCTTACATTCCAAAAAGCAAATGGGAGATGGACACGTCTGAGGCAAAACTTGGTAGGTATTCCCTTTTTACATGCATTCTTTCCCGAACCAGTTAAACACTTATGTTGCTATGATTTTTTCAATGTCCCACGTTGCCATGGTTACCATAGACTTCCATGTAATTGCGCAATTGTGTAAAAAGTGCACGCCCATGCCTAGATGATGCACCACGTGTGTGCACACTGTTCACAGCTTTCAAACAAAAAAATCCGCTTGGAAATCCGTTCAGGCATTCATGATTTATGGGCCATTATGTTTTCTTCAGATGTAAACAAACATGGCTGCCATGTTTGAAAGAATGGGTTGGTATGGGGGTTAAACATGCAATTTCGCGATTGCGATCATGCCTAATACATTTCTGGAGGTCCAAAAAAAAAATGAAAAAAAAAATTGAAAAATTATTATTATTTTTTTTCTTCAAAAACGGCCCAAACTCGGTAAACTCGGGGTTGGCACAGCGTTGGTACCAATACAAACTCGGGAAACTCGGGGTTGGCACCAGATGTGTTAAGTTTGACATAGTTTGATATTTACATTTATACCTGTTCTGCTGTTCTCCATTATTTGATTTGATTTACATACCAGAGTTGTACGATCATATCTGGCTACACAACTACGCGTTCAGTATCTGGACAACGTACTGCAACATAACGTCGTTGTCAGGTGAAAACCTTGTATGTCCAAAACCCTTTGTTTTGCATTTATCAATTTAAAAATGATTTATGTGCGAGGCGTTGTGTGCTTGTAGATCGGCTGTTTTCGCTACTTTTGTGCGACGGCCTTGCATGATGAAGCAGGGCTTTACTTTGCGAAAGAACGTACAAATTTGAAACTTGGAGATACAAGGTTTCCAGCCGACAACGACGATATGGTGTATATTGTACATCTGTGTTGTGTTATGACCTTTCCTTGTGTCGTGAATAATGACTATTCTTTGTTACGCTGCCACTCCAAGAAATCTGCAGTGACTTGTTCCAAACATGTGGCAGCATTTAAAATTTAAATGACTGTGGCAAAAAATTTCCACATTATGCTCACATCGACATTTCTGTCCCATGTTTTATTGTTTTGGGAGAAATTGAACTCAAACGACATCTTGAGTTGAACATACTTTGATACAAAGCAATGATTCAGTTTTAATTTCTGTTCACAAGTAGCGTGAGGTCCTCTCATGCTCTTCTGAATTTAATATATTTTTGTTAACAATGTTTCAGGCAGTTATTATGGGCCTGTCGGAAAATGCAAGGTTCTTGGCACATGCACTTACAGCAGGTCGCAACATTGTGGGGCAGTGAAAATATTGCGCCTCAAGCTTATAGATCGTAAAACAGAAAGGGGGAGAAATATTGTTTAAAATGACTTAATTCAGGAGATTGAATGCCAGGTCAGGGAATTGATGCCATCATGTCAAGCTGGAGGTAACCTGGACACACCATTCTTTCTTTTTATAAAGACAAGTTGGATGGCCTGATGGGCGGTGGGAAGAGGAAACGTGAAGGCGATGGCGCTGAAGACATGGAGGACCTCCTACAGCTGCCAGATGACTATGCTACCCGCATGTCAGAACCAGGAAAGAAAAGGGTAAATGGGAACACAAGTCTTGCGTCATAATCTTTTATGATTTGATAATGAGAGGTGATGAAAATAAATAATACTCAGGGCTATAACTGTCAGTTTAAAAAATATAATATATATATATATAAATGTTGGTTTGTCAGTGACAGCCACTGAAAAAGGCAGCGGAGTCAAAATGTTTGTCTGTTGTGTACATGTCTTTAAATTACCTTGGAAGATTCTACGGAATCATCTAGAGTTCGGTCCCTGTTTGTAGTGATGTGTTCAATAACTACGTTTATGATCCTCTAGTGCGTATGATACTGTTAATGTTAAATATGAACATAAACTAAAGGCATTAAGCAGCAGAACTATTATGAATATATCAATTTCCTGCTCATGACGCGTTGCGGTCGTTCCGCCTCTTCTAGGTGCGATGGGCTGATCTTGAAGAACAGAAAGAGGCTGACCGAAAACGAGCCATCGGCTTTGTGGTGGGTCAGACAGACTGGGAGAGAATCACGGATGGGACCGGCCAGCTTGCGCAGAGAGCACTCAATCGTACTAAGTATTTTTAAGAAGAAAACATCACTCTTTTGTCTTGTCATAAAAAAGGTTTGTATGATATTCTACTGAAATACACAATTTATAATAGAACTTAATGTTTGAAAGTAAAAGGCAGTAAGAACAGAGTAAAATTAAAGATTCTAACTACTGTCTTTTCTAGTGATGCACATGTAATGATGAAATGTAGCTTGGTTTCTCCAGCTACTGTACCCTGCCACCCTGTCATAATAACGATATGCCATTTCATGTTAAGTTCATCTGGTAGCCGAGTAAAGAATCTTAAGCTGAATGTTTTCCAGTTATTCTTATCAATTTGAATTGAATGCTAAAAGTTTGACCAAGTCTGAGTTGAATACCAAAATTTGCAATGAGAACAAATTTAATACAAATGTTTTCAATTATTTAATTTTTTCTCTGCAGGTATTCAGACGATGAACTCATGGAACACTCATCTGGATGAAGTTACTTATAAAATTCAAACATTAATTTCAGTGCTGGATATGCAGTAGAGATTTACGTTTTAAATAAGTGTTCCTGATATTGACTTTATAGTTTTTTCATTCTGTGCTTTTGGCCACGCATATTGTATCCAGTCGTATTTGCGTTGTTGTTTTACACTGTTCTAGGTATACCTGTAGCACCATGTCTTCATTCTCAAATAAGAAATAATAAAGTTTTACAAAATAACTTTTTTTTGGAGTGTCTTGTCTGAGCGGTCATTGAGCTTAACCACCCAAATCCATGTGATGTCTGGCAGCCAAACGGGGTTCTATACTGGCAATGTGAAATTGGCTGGTGTTGGCTGTTCTCTTTATCCACCTGTTTCCGCAAGAATTTACTGTAGCATTATCTGTGGGACACTTCCGGTGAACAGCCGACATACAAGCGCACGTCGCGTCGCAGATGCAACTGTTCTGAGCTTGTAGATCATTCTCGGCTGCAACGCCGGAAACTGCCGCACACCCTCTGCGCGATGGGACGTGGGAAAGTTGTGGATATAGTAATGATATTACCAGGCACCAACACCAGCCAATAGCAGACGGCCAGTTTAGTACCCTGCTTTAAACCAATATTGTCCGGCTTCACACAGATCTGGGTATGGGGTTTGGTAACCCATTAAGTAAAATGTTATGGTTTTAAGAAGGTTATTAATCATGAACTGTGAGTTCCCAGCCCATTTGAAAAATATTTATTATTGTGCCCATTGTTGCCACAGGTAAATGTTCAGATTACTGTAAGCTGTAACACTTTGGAGGGGCTGGAATTTGTCTCAGTTCCTGATAAATTATGTATACTGTAGAATTTTGAAAAATATTAGTATTGTTCAGTATTATCTGGTGTTAAACAATGCAACAGCTTTCTTTCTTTTATTCAGTCTCATTTCAGAAAGTCCTGTATCGTACTGTCTGGGTATAGTTAAAATACAGATTTGACAATCAATATGAAAAGTTGTGATGCTGAAAGGCACTCATAATCGTACCCAGATCGTACCGTCTGGGTATAGTTAAAATACAGCTGAAAGGCACTCAGAAGAGTGCGCCGATGTCAACCTTTTGTTAACGTTCAACTAATAACTACATGTACTGACAATTGATGATTTATGGGAGGTTCTGAAATGGGGACTGAGTCATTTTCTGCTGCTATTATAGTGGACAGGATATTCAATTTAACGTCATCCCAGTATTGGTGTTCACCGTGGCGTTGACATTGCTTTATGTGAGACAACTTGTCTCCGGGAGACGATCGTTCCAGAAAGCGGTTCAGACACAATGTGAGCCTACAGTTTATTTTGACAATATACTTAACTACCATTCATCCTGCGTCATGCAGAGATCAGTGCCCAAAGTTGTGGACGTTATGACAATCTATAATTTTTTTTTACATATCAACTGTATCTAAGAAGTAAGAATTGTATGAGTGAACTATCATATTTTGCATGTTTTAGGTCCAAAAGTCCAGGACGTCTTACAAAAGTCAATTGTCAAATGTAATACTGAGCATATGTTATTGCCTACTATCAACCACTATCAACATGTTGACAAAGAATGATTTTGGTTACAGGCAAATGTTCCTCTCTGAATTCATTCACTGAAGCATTATGTGTAGCCCTCTGTCTGCGGCGTGGTCAGAACTACAGTATCTAAGATATCTGTTAGATTAACAGCTGGCTACAAAACAAGCCCCACACGTGAACCTTTGTCGGGATGTACACATTAAGTATGTAGAGAATGTTCAACAGTAAGGCTGCAGCATTTTCATTTCACTGCAGGTGACCGCCTGCTGTTTTTTTTATGACACGTTTATGTGAAATAACTGAAATTACACTTCAAATTCTTCATGACATGACAGTTCTTCATGACATGATAGTTGAGTTATTCTATGTATGTATGACTGCACACCAAGTTTAGGTATTTCCACGGTTTCTCCAGGCAACTTGAACTTACTATTCATATATTATACTGTATGAGAATATATGACACACACACAAAAAACAGGCATGTTCACAGAAAATCTGAACGCCAACAGTTAACGCCTCAAAACCAAATATTTCAGAGATGCCCGAGACGAGAATTTCAGGATCATTAAAACATCAATATTGATGCTGGGATAAAGACAGATGAAGCAAGGAACGATGTACTGTATAACTGCACCTGGCACCAGTGAAAGAAGAGAAGACCATGTTTGATTAACCAGAGATGGTGAGCAGTATCTCAGTATCTATAAAGATGATGAGGATCTTCATGGTAAGTTGAAGAAGAGGAAATGTTCTAATTTAAATTCTGATAGTTGTGGTGTTGGTTATGTGTGTAATTATGCATTCCGTATGTAAAACCTTTGCAGTGCAATATTCATAGTTGATACATTTGCTTTATTGTGAAAGCTCTTGATTATTAAATTATTTTTTTCCTTGTGTGTGTGATGTGTATTTTGTGGTGTATTATTACTGTGTGTGTGCTCTTAATGTTTACTTGTGTGGAGTATATAGGATGTGATATTTTTAATGCGCCTCTAGAGCAAGCAAGTGGCTTTCTAACTCTTGCTCTAGATGGAAAGAACACTAAAAAAAATCACATGCAATCATGACTAAAAAGATTCAGATGTCAATTTGGCAAAATTGAATCATCCTTAAAACATCAATTGTACTTGCCTTAAACATTTTAGTATCAGTGTTCAGTACCTCGGTAGACTTGAAACAAAACTGATATTTTTGCTGTGATAATTTGGTTAAATACATTGTGTAATTGCACAGACCCATCGCATGTTTAACAATACTGACTAATTCCAAAGGAATGGACTTCATGTACCGCCTTCATATTGTTTATTGGGTACATTTGGGACATTACAAGCATAGGTCTGCTTATCCATGGGAAGCGCAGGCTCATCAGGGCTCACAAAAATAATTCGGCATTGATATACTGTAAACAAACATCTCACAGAACACAGTGTATTCATAACTCTAGGGCTGACTTTTGAATTCTGATGGTATATCACTGTCCAATTTACATATTCCCTTGTAGATTGCCTTCTTCCAAGAGGGGTCACAGTCTTTGCCCATCAAAATGGCAGTGTAAAGTTCTCTCACTGTAATCTCAGCAACTTCAAGGAATCGATCAGGAACCTGTTTAATAAACAGAAAAGAGCAGTTTCTTGTAACTATTCTGTTCAGATACAATACTGTGTGTGTGTGTGTGTGTGTGTGTGTGTTGAACGTGTGTACATTACTGATATTCTGAATTGTTGTCCAGTTAAGGTAAGTCACAAGTAAAAAAGAACAAAACAGATGTGGCTATACACAAAAGAGGAATCAAATAACATGCTGTAATTTTTTGCAGAGTGGTTTGGAGGGGGAGGCCAAATCACTACCACTGAGTAACTCCCATGCGTTCTAGATAACAATGATCAATTTGATTGTAATATAATAATCATAATCATCTACACATTCTTTCCTGTTACCTGCAGCTGTATTATGTGAATTCAACAATTATTTTAACATCACCAAGTATCCATACGTAGTCCACATGTGCTCTGGAAGAAATATGACCTTGTGTCCGACAGTTCAATGTCAAATGTCGCCTTGTATTTAAGATCTACAAGCTCGTGTCATGTTGCTAGACGTGAGCTTGTAGAACAGCTATTTTCACCTGTGACATCCAAAATAGGGATGCCAGGTTAAAGAAACCGCAAAAGGAAATGCTGCATTAACTTCCTATGTACTTGTCTCAGGCTTGGACTACAGTATAACAAACTGTTTTACTAATCTAGAATTACTGTTGTGGTCACGGCATGGGCACGTTCGGTTCTGCTACATGTATATGGAATAATATATTTTTTAGATACTTGTAATCAATACTCAACTTGTAAACTCAAGGTACTGTAAATTACTAATTGGGTTTTAATACCAACTTAGAGATTCAGTTCAGGGAAGGCCTATGATGATGTGTCAATGATAATATTCTAGGTTTAGGATAGGCACAAGTTAGCTGAATTGTAAGTATAATGTTATGTTTGTTAGACACGTGCCTCTATTGCCACAGACATCCCTTTGTTTAAAGTTTTCCGACCAGAGCGTTCATCCCTCTCAGCTTTCCTACTGTATTGTAGTAATCAAAAATACAAAGCCTTTGAAATAAAAACAGTTGTGGAATGTCCTGCCATGCTGACAACATAAATGCAGCATCCTGGGATTGAATTAGGTTTGAAGCTGTTGAATGTTGTCATGATGTCTCCTTGCCCTCCTTCCTGTATCTGCCCACACTGTTCAATGAGGCAGAGGTACTGTCTGGTTTATCCTTAGTTGAGCACCGTGTCTTGCACTAAAAATAACAGATCTACAAGCTCACTGCGCATTTTTAACTTGTAGATTGGATATTTTAGGTGTGTAACACGGGCATGCAAGTAAGTATAAACTAGTAAGATGCCTCAGGGCGACATGCGACCTCGGTCGCGCCATTTCTTGGCCGTCTGCCCAGAGATGTACATCGGACCAGTTAACCATATGGAGACCCCTGGTACCCATATGGAGATCCATGTACTGTATATGGAGATATGCTGTGAGAGCCCAAACATGTTTACTCAGTTATTATTATGTGAAAGTCCTATGACGTCTGACATCATACATACAATCCCCTTTATGCCCATACATGGAGATCCCCGTCTGTAGAACCAGCCACACAGATATGGGCTGTCTTGGCCATAGGCCTATATGGATTCTATAAGTGTGGTATGTGGCCTCCATATATGGGCATTCCCATATGAAGTCCTGTTAGATATGGGCTTAATATTGATTCCATTTATGGGCATAAAAGGGATTCTGTTAGATACTTGTAATCAATACTCAACTTGTAAACTCAATGATGTCTCCTTGCCCTCCACACTGTTAAATGAGGCAGAGGTACTGCCTTATTTATACTTAGATCAGCACCGTGTCTTGCACTAAAAATAACGGATCTACAAGCTCACTGCGCATTTTTGAGCGGTGGTAAACCGCTCCATAGAGTGGCTGTGCGTGTGTCTGTAGCCTTTTTCCTCAGCGTTTTGCCATAGCAAAATGTGTGTACGTAGCATCATGTTTGTCTAGTGATGTCATATGTTGTATGTCTGTAGTCTTTTTCCTCAGCGTTTTGCCATAGCAAAACGTGTGTGTGTAGCATAGCCTGTACATCCTAGACTCAAATCCTAGTCTGAAGACGTTATGCAAGCACGACCACCGCTCACTTCACATTGGGTGTGATTTTTAACTTGTAGATTGGCTATTTTAGGTGCATAACACGGGCATGCAAGTAAGTACCAGTAAGACGCCTAAGGGCGTCAAGTCGCGCCATGTCTTGGCCATCTGACCTCATATGGGAATGCCCATATATGGAGGCAACATACGCTAACAGAATCCACAGATGGCCAAGACAGCCCATATCTTTGTGGCAGGTTCTACGAACAGGGTCCCCATAATAGGCATCTCCATATACGGGCATAAAGGGATTATGTGATTGTGGTTCCCCTGACATCACAGTAATGTCAGAGTGTGATGTTAGAGCAGCAAACCCATAGACCGTATCAAAGCGTACAAGTCCAGACGGAGACATGATGTGCCGTTTCACATAACATACCAGTAAGACGCCTAAGAGCGAAAAGCAGGGCGAGGGCCTGCCATCTGTCTTGGCCATATATGGATTATGTTAGTGTGGTTCTAACAGGGCATCATCTGGGATACAATCCCTTTTATGCCCATATATGGAGATCCCTAACAGAATCAGAGATCCCTGCTCTGAGTATCTGACATCACTGTGATGTCACCTGTTTATGCCCATATATGGAGATCCCTACTCTTGAGTATCTGACATCACTGTGATGTCACAGAGATGTGTCAGGGGAACCACAGTGTCAGGCGTTATCCGTCCGAACAGACACGGATATGCTGTGACGGTTCTGATTGCGACTGTAGGTCGCAAGTTTAGTATGTGAACACAGCTGTCCGTATGTATCTCTGTCACGCCTGACACTGGTTCTATGGGTTTGTCGCTCTGACATGCTCTGACGTCACTGTGATGTCAGGGGAACCACTCTTAACAGAATGGGTTTGCCGCTCTGACATCACACTCTGGCTTCACTGTGATGTCACACTAACAGAATCCCTTTTATGTCCATATATGGAGTTCCCTGATGTCACATACCACACTAACGGCTGGTTCTACAGACAGGGATCTCCATGTATGGGCATAAAAGGGTATGATGTCAGATGTCATAGTCAGACATAAGACTTTCACATAACAAATAACTGAGTAAGCATGTTTACAGGCGTGATTCAAAACAGCGGCGCAGTTCGGCCAGTGGAGACGCCCCTCTCGTTCCGCTTGCCTCTGATTGGCCTAAGCCCGTGGCGGCACCCGGGTGCACAGACATAGAAAGGTAGACGCCTCTTCCGGCTGGGGGGTGCTGGTCCAAGACTCCTGGCAAGCCTCCCAATAACTCTACGCAAGCCTCCAGAATTCTGAGGCGGGGCTCTTGGGAATTCTGAAGGACGCTTCCTTGTGCGTCACAGAATGGGAAGCTCGGTAGTCCAATCAGATGCAGGACTGGCAGGACTCCCTCTTTCCCATTGGAGGGGGCAGAGTGCCTTCCGCAGTTCCACAGTTATGCACTTCCGCCAGGGGTGTTTGACCAGTCGCGCTAATGAACTGCAGCAGCGGAGGAGGTATCTAGCTTTTTATATCTGTGCCCGGGTGGGGACGCTGTCATCTCTGTCAGGCGCGTAGCGCTTTACTTTAACAATAACCCGACACGTTATAAGTTATCTTGAGAATTGAGTATGACAGTAGTTCGGGTTTAATGTTAAAGCTATACTGTGTAAGATGCCCAACTAGTGGTCATTAGCCCTATAGCAAACCGCGGTCGCGTCCGCGTCTTTCGGCCGTTTTTCGTACCTTCAGACCCCCGCGTCTGCCTCCACCTCGCTGAGATCTATCTTTAGAGGGGTCCCTTGTTCCTGTGCGTTCAGTAATTCCAGAGATACGGACTCCTTCACCCTGCCTGGTAGGCGAAATTACCTAGAGACGGGATGGTACAAACGGGTGACAACAAATATGGCAGCCATAGCGACCCCACTTCAAGATGCGCTGTGATTGGCCGGCAGTTGTATAACCCTCGCTGTGATTGGCCGGTAGTGTGATGACGCAATTTTGGCGCGAGATCCGGTCCCCGGCAAGGATCACAGTTTACATATATAGAGAAGGCTTTACAGGCTGAAATTCACGGCGCGGATCTTCTAAAACTTTTGTGATTTAATAGTTAGGAGAATTTTAAGATTTGTTTTATAAAAAAAGTTACATAGTACAACTTTAAAGTAAAGGCGAATTCGAATAAGCTTTAAGGAAATGCTGAACGTTAATTCACATTTTATGGTTTCCTAAATTGTTTCCTACAGCCCATGTTTTACAAATGTATAACATTTTTGGCTGTTGTAAATAAACAGTTATGTCTGCATTTTCTAATTAAGTTATGTCTGCATTTTCTAGTAGTGAACAAAACAAGACAGTATATTTTTATCTTTTCAAAGTGTGTTGTGAGCCGTTTTCACTTATTCTAATTTATCTTTTGTACCATGCCAACCCATAAAAAAAACACCCAGCACAGAAGATAAATAAAATGAGAGGCCTTTCACAGTACAAGTGTCAAGTTTATTTTGAGCACAGCACAAAAGTGTCAAGTGCAGGCTTTAACAGTTTTTTTTGTATGCGTCATGTTAAGAGGGGCATCTATCTCCACTGGCCGAACTGCGCCGCTGTTTTGAATCACGCCTCTCACAGCATATCTCCATATACAGTACCAGGGGTCTCCGGGTGCCATATATGGGTAACTGGTCCGATATACATCACTGGCCAGATGGCCAAGAATTGTCCTGAGGCGTCTTACTAGTAGTATACTGTGACCTACGGTCGCAATAAATCGGGCCTTACAAGTCATGAATAAATATTTTTCCAATCATTGATACTTATTAGTGTGGTTATTCTTGGGGAAACTTTATTCTAGATAAACTTTATTTGTGAACAGGTTTTTACCTTGAAAAAAAAAAGAAAACCCCATTCACAATGGTAGCAAAGAAAAAATAATTTCCTGATATTTTTAAATAAAAACATTTGAGGAGTGCGCTAGCTCGAGTATTGGTCGAGCTTCACATGACAGCTTTCTACAGAATATAGTCATGTCGGCAACCACACTTGCAATTTTCAATTGCATTTTCTAGTTTTGGAATCGTAATTGTTTTACTTTTACTTTTTTAGTGTCATCACATTTATGAATTCCCACATAAATTATATACATTTTACATGGATGGGAATGTGCACTGAACTCTTAAGTAATGTAACCTGAGCATACCTAATATGGGGCAACATTAGCCAAAAATAGCAGATATACAAGCTCATAATGCATTGCAAAGTAACAGGTTGTGTGCTTGTAGATCGGCAATTTTTGTTGTTTGTTTGTGAACCCGGAAAGAATTAGTACAAAATACAAAGCAGACCCTGCGGTCAATTAAGTGTTAGCTTACTAAGTATAGAGGGTTTATGTGGTTAAGATCCAGTCATTGGGTGTTTAGAAATTGTTTTAAATATTGATCACTACTATTCCTTAAGGATAAAATTAGACCCTCCAGAAAAACGTGGGCAAAAAAATCCATGATTATGCAGACTAAAATAATTGATTATTTTCTGGCAAAAATCCTTGATTTTGTGATGAAAAATGCTGGGTTTTATATGATTTTATGCGGCAAAATTGTGGAAAGTTGCGAAATATGCGAAAAGATGTGAAATATCCAATGGTTTGTGATTTTATGCTGTGAAATATGCGGGTAGTTCCCGAAATATGTGGGAGGAAATATGCTATTATGCGGCCTTTTTGTAAATATGTGACCCCTGCATAATCTGTGGCATTTGGCTGATTATGCAGGAAATCACATTTTCTGGAGGGTCTATAAAATGCTGTTCAACACTAGCAATGTCAGTGAAACCCTTATAAATGTATAACATTGACTTGCTAAGTATTTTTCACCAAGGAATAATGTGTGAATGGTTTTCAGCTCATCACATACTACTTGACCCTGGCAGTATCCCTTTAGAACTCATTTTTAGTATAAGTTTCTGTACTTAACACTAGAAGTCATTTTTAGGGCACGGTCACAACACACTTTTATTCTACATCTGAGGGCAGATTCTGCCCATGCATTTCAATGGTAATGGAGTGGATTTTTTGAGTAATCCGCAAATGGAAGCAAACCGCTCCATTCCCATTGCGAAATGCATTGGCAGAATCCGCCCTCATAGGCAGAATAAAAGTGCGGTGTGACTATGCCTATGTCTACATTCCCGTACCAAATTATTCACAATATTTTGTGTGATTTTACAGATAGAAATCTGCTAGTATGTCTCATACATCACCTGGAAATCATTGGCTTTGTTGTAGTGCATGTTGAGAGCTCTGAAAAGTTGTGATTCTCTTCCAACAGTCAGATCCCGGACATCAGCCACTCCTTCCATGAGGGCATGACGGGCATGCTTTTCCATCTGGATGTAGTAGAACTCCCGGAAATTACTGAACCACTTGATGAGCTGTGAGGTGATGCAACGAGTGAACTGGGAGGCAACACAAAAACAGGTGGGTGAGACAATGCAATGATAATAAAGATATATATAATAAAGATAAGATGATGATTGTGAATGCATGTTTGAGCTAAGTGGAAATTGTTTGGGTTTTGAAAGTTTGCTTTATGACTTGAGTTTTATGTTTTTCCATTTTCAAAATTACAATAAAGTATATATTTTTATATGTAATGTGTTGTCATCGTTATTCTTTCTACTTCACAGAAATGCTATTTTCAATCTGAAGATGGTATATTTACTGTTGGCAATCAAGTTCTAAATGATTAAATAATAATTAAAACTTGATGGGGGTCTGCCACAGCCACAGAAAACAAAACGCATACAATTCTGCAATGGAACTTGTACAACATATTGAGGACCTGTACATTTAAAGCTTTGTTATTTTCTCTCAAGTCTTAGGCTATTTGATTAATGCTAAAAATTATTGCAATACATCCTATAAATTACTATTTATACTGAGTTTATTGCATCTGTCTATTGAAACGACACTCTTACCTGCACATCATGGAAAAAGGTTTTCAACACTGGAGACCTGGGGTACCGCGTGAAGAAGAACATGAGCTTTGCTTTCTTCAGATGGTTGGTGGTCAGGCACTCCTACACAAACCACTATTAAGGATACACACAACTTATACAAGAACAGGGACAAAAGAATAACATTATCAGCTTGAGCTTCAAACAAGCAGGAACGGTAGAGGAGCCTAGTTATAAGGCATAACATATCTACTAGCCCCTATTCCGAGCCATGTCATTTCCACAGAAGTAATGTCCCTGTTCCCTGCATACAGTATATTGCTGTCTACCATGCTAATGAAAATGTCTAGAGTAGATTAGATCATTTATCACCAAGGGAAAATTGTGCTAAAGGTTTGAATTAAGCAGTATAAATAAATAGAATAACATTGGGTACTAAAGAATAGAAAAAACATTTGATGTAATGTGTTGAGTACTTTCTAAAAGGATACATTCAGGACATAGACGTTATTCTTCACTGTATCGCACTCCATCTTGACATGAGGGGCACACTCGTAAATCATTTTGGGATTCATTGCCATAGATGTTTTGGGACTTCTGGTTGATCTAGAGGAGTTGACCTTTGTCCTAATTTTGACTGGGCTCCATGGTATATCGACTGCATCCATTGTTGGAGGACCTGCCCCAGGATTTCCATCTTGGAAGAATCCGAGGCTCTTGTGCTGGGGACTGTTTCTGGGGATTTTCTCTAAAGCCTTGGCTTCATACAGAGCTAAATGACAGCTGAAAGGCAGGGAAGACCTGGGGTGATGGTGAGCTCTTGCTAGGGGCAGGAGATGGGCAACATGATGAGATGTGGCCGGTGAAGGCTTTTTCACAACCAGGGAGAGGGCATCCGTTTGAACCTGGGGGACTTGGCCCTGTGTTCTCTCCGGACAGGAAAGACTTGATGAACTCTCTTTACAAAACGGTGAGTGCCCTTCTTGAAGATGAAGATGCTTGTCAGTCAGTAGACCTACGTTCCCGTTCGGTGGCCGATGTAAGAGCGGCATGTGTTTGGAAATGGAGTCGATTCTTGCGCTGAGAGCTTGTGACAGCTCATGTTTCAAAAGGTCAGCCATCAGTTTGTTTACCATGTCAGGTTTGGATTTGAAGTAATTCATTAGTGTCAACTTTTTCCTTCCTTGGTACGTCTCATCTGAGGGGGCCACAAGCGCATCGTGTGGATCTGTAAGAGTATCCTGCGGTGACGTGTTATGACAATCGTCCCAGGTGAGATGGTTCTGCTCAACAGTCCCCTTGCCAACCTCACACTCACGTCCTTTATCTTCAAGGGCAAAACTTCCCTGAGGCTGTCTGAGTGTTATCTGTATGCCATGCGTTTCCTTTTTTACATTGTGGTTCCCAGGACTCCCCCGACTGGCACTATCCCCTCCACTTCTCTCCAAGTGGTCGTAATGGCGGAGCTGAGGGCACTCCGGTGTCCTTTTATCTCCCTGCATGTTGACTGGTCTCTCATCTTGACTTGCCTGCATGGTCACATCTCTTATACGGGAGCCTGTCATGCCTCTGATGATGTTTTCTACCCTGGCACGCTTTGCTTGATGTCCAGTATTCAGGGGCCATTCAGGAGGACCGCTGACTCCAGGGGATAAGTACCGTCTTATGGATGATGGTCCCATGTTGCCATGTTTGTATGGATTGCTGAGCTCCCTTAGACTTGAGCTACCAAGGGTATTGCTGCTATAATAAGTGTTATCTAGTGGCCTCCGCTTTCCCCCGGTGCCTTTATGTGAAATAAGGGAAATACCTGGTTCATATGGATTCGAAGATGGTGTTGGGTTGGGGTGAAAAGACTGGTAATGTTCTGGATTGTGTTCCTCAAGGTGGAGGTGGTTGTATGAATACATTCTCTCCTCTCATCCCAAAGGCTTGGATCAAACCTGGTTAAATGAAGGTAAACCGTGTAATAAGTATGTTTTGAAAAGCCACTGGTGATGAGATTTCGCATCAATATTAAGAGCATTCAATAGACTTGATTGGAATACATAGTTATTTTGAAGTATACATTAGATATATTTATTATTATAATCAGGGTTGTCAACATTGGACTGTCAGAATCCAGGAGATTTATTTTTTTGGGCGTGCGCGGAACTCCCCAACCGGGGTCTGGGGGTCCCCAAAACATCTTAATAGATATATTTTCCTGTGTTCTGGTGAATTTGTGCATGTTTGATACCTTTATCAGGCTTGCTTTACTAGCATGGGTACAATTTCAGCCTTAAATGCCAAATGTAAGTGTACAGATTTGATGGCTGAAGCAAAGGACATCTTTAATAATTACTTCTCATCTTTAAGTCAATACTTAAGTGAATAATTTTTTTTTAACAAAGTAGATGTAATTTCCTGTGTTTTGGTGAATTTTGGGAGTTTGATACCAAATCCAGGAGAAATCCAGGAGATTTGCCAATCCAGGAGATTCCCAGGAGATGGGGTCAAAATCCAGGAGACTCCTGGGAAATCCAGGAGCATTGACAAGCCTGATTATAATTCTGTTTGTTACACTTTGAGATTTATACTGTTTAGTCACATTAAAGTTCATTGCCTGCAACTTTTAAGATGTGAATTTAGAATTCATTTACTATACACTTTAGCTATCAAAGCCTTAGTTGTACATAAATCCTTTATGTACAAGAGATTTCTGATCAATACCATTCCATCTTAGTATGCTGCATGTTTATTTGTCTAGTTTAATTTAGCTATTTTCAAATTAAAAGTTTGATTTTATTCAGTAGTCTTAACTGTTTAGTGTTTCCCCCTCAATAAAGTTGTTTTTCTTGTGTTGTTTTCTCCTCCCACCATGTAAAGCGTCTTTGGGTACTTAGAAAAGTGCTATATATATATTATTATTTAAAGTATTAATATTGATGGAAACAAACACACTTGCATCTACTCTATATGCCACCAAGAGATAACAAAAATACAAATGAAAAAGTGTTCTTACCTGTTGCCTTTCCTGAGGAGTAGAAGACCAGACCGCAAGGCTACTGAAGGAGAGGGGTCTTTTATTTATACTGTCCAGAATGACACACAGGAGGAGGTGTGGTCAAAAATACATTTTCCATTCATAATTGTAAAAGAAGGTGTGTGTGTGTGTGTGTGTGTGTGTGTGTGTGTGTGTGTGTGTACACATATAGGCCTACACTAAAAAATAGATACATTATGAGTTTTGAAACTTCTACTTATTTCCAAGCTATATCCATTTTGTTTTGAGTATACACTAAGTAAGTATTCAGACTAGGAATAATATGTTTTTATAATTCTCTTCATTCATTGTTTTCCTCCTAGTCCTAAATTTGGTCGCAGCTATTGGCTTTGAAGAAGCAAGTTTACTGTACAGCATGCATGACCTACAGTATGTGCAAGACAGTAACCCCATGAACCATAATGGTATATCCCAGACAGTAACCCCATGCAGGGGGGTATCTAATGGGGGGGACGGGGGGGACAAGTCCCCCCCGGGCCGCCGCCCCCCCCCAAAATTTTTTTTTTTTTTTTTTCTTTTTTTTTTTGGGGGGGGCAAAAGGGTCCGCGGGGGTCCGCGGGGGTCCGTGGACCCCTGGGGGTTATTATATATCCAAGGGTTTATGGATAGAAATGAGACCAGTGAGTCCAGAGTTTCAGTTAGAGCACTGTAAAGTGTGTGTGTCTCAAATGCTAGTTCATGCTAGTCAGTGGCTGATTTATAACAGGGCTAGGGTGGGCTGCAACCCAGGGTGCTGGGCTGCAGCCCAGGGGGGGCTGCGCTAGGGTGGGCTGCAGCCCAGAGTGGGCTGCGCTAGGGTGGGCTGCAGCCCAGGGTGGGCTGCGCTAGGGTGGGCTGCAGCCCAGAGTGGGCTGCGCTAGGGTGGGCTGCGCTAGGGTGGGCTGCAGCCCAAGGTGGGCTGCGCTAGGGTGGGCTGCGCTAGGGTGGGCTGCAGCCCAAGGTGGGCTGCGCTAGGGTGGGCTGCAGCCCAGGGTGGGCTGCGCTAGGGTGGGCTGCGCTAGGGTGGGCTGTAGGCAAAACGGGTGATGTAGCGACCCCCTGTGGACATTTCAGTGTCTTTTTTTTTCCCCCATGGGGAACATTGCTGCCTGCTGGGGTTATATTGGCCAATCACAGCCTTGTTCAGGGAGGCTCTAGACTCAAAATGCTAGTGCTCTGTGCACACAGGGAATCAGGAAATGGGATTACTCTAGGCTCCAAGACTGAAGAGTTTGATGATGAAGCCAAGTAAGTTCATGCTAGTAGTGTGTGTCTGATGGTGATCTGATATCTATTGATCTAATAGATTACCTCTAAGTTGAAGAACCAGCAGTAAATCAACCCAAAATATCCAAAGGCAAAAAATAACCGATTTATAACCGTTTTTGAACATAAAATAACCGATTTTTTTTTGGCCGCGCGCGAAGCGCGCGGCCGAATCGCCGGGCCGTGCGCTTCGCGCACGGCCAATGTGGGCTGGTCAAAATATGTCCCCCCCAACTGTGGAGTGCTGGATACGCCTCTGACCCCATGAAACATAATGGTACATCCATGCATCCCATCCCAGAGCCTTCTTCCTCATAATGTACAATCCCATCGTCTGGTGGGACAGTTGGTCACGCCGTGATTGGCTAATGGTTTAACAAGCAAATACTGGTAATTTATCTGACGAGTAGATACATTATAATAAATTAAATAAAGCTGGCCTGATTGGTTTCATGAAATCATACATTGTTGACTAAAATTAGTTTAATTAAACTACACTCATCGTAATAGCTGGTCAAAAAACGTTGCCTGACAACCAACTAGCCAATCACAGCGCGTCCGTCCCTCCGGGCTATGGGACGTTGACCGTTCCTTTTGGAGCTCTCCTTCAGTCGCCGCCAAGCCCCGACAGCGACGGCAGCAGCCATGTTATCACGGTCCCGATGTCTCTACCGCTCACTGGGCCCCTCTCTAGCGGTGGCACGGCAGGTAAGACCGTCCATGTCAATGGAATGCATGGGTGGTGGTCCTTCTGTTTACGGTCACGTTCCTCAAGGCCACGGTTAGCTCGCACGCTACTGTTAGCTTTGTCTGAAGCAAGGCCTCGTCATCCACCAAGGACAGAATGACACACACACCGCAATGAATCACAGATGATTGGAGGAGGCTGCCAGTGTTGTTGGGAGTTCCTCTGTTTGTAAAAGTTCCTGTGTTTTAATGCATAGCTTGTGTGCCAAGATCAACCGAGCTGTCTTGTTAATTGTGAGCTGAGCCATCCAAGGAGAATCTAATATCTTGCTCCTGACGATGCTCTGTCTATAATACCTACTTACTTACTTTGGATTACTTGACCGCATACAGAGTACTCATATGCTTTATATTATTGGAGACTGTTGTAAAGTTCAACTATTGTAAGCATAACAACTTCAGTCACGTTGTTATAGTGGCGCGCGGAGGTGGCTGCTGTGTGCTGCTACATGTGTGCAGTTGACCTTAACTGACAGAAATAGCCCGTGTCATGTCAAGTATGAATGTGCTGTGAGCTGTTGGGCCTGCCCTGTTCAACTTACAATACTTAAACACTAACAAAACAACATCTATTAGTATTAGATCATCAATAGATGGGGTCTGTCTTCTTCACCTGGTGTGTAATAACTGTTTGCCTGGCGTAAGTAATGTTGCCAAATGCCAACGTGGTTGGATTACACAGTCGGGGAGTGCCCATAAATCCGACCTCTCAGAAGTCCCTGTCTTGTCTTTTCTGTTGATGTTGGTGCTGGGAAAAGCATGCATACACAAGTCAATGTGCTTTTTCCTGTGAGTTGCTCTGCTTTGCTAAACCCTTAGACATTTCATGGATAATAATAATAAGACAAGCACTTGCTAATTTAATATTGTATGTGTGAAAAGTGAAATTCTTTGATTTCACTATTTTGTGCTTAAAATAATATTCGTCAACCTCCATAAAATCACCCTTTGTGGATAATGTACACCAATTTATATTCAAGTTGATCTAGATGTCTTGGTTAGGTAGATGTGACATTGACAACGGTACTCTTGTATAGATAGACCATAATCTTGGGTCTGAGAGTCATTAAGCTTAATTGTATGACAAATTATAATTGATTGATGGAACTTGAGCTTTCTTTTTTAACTAATTCTATGTTTTGGATCTTGGAAAACACTTAATATAGTTTGACTCTTGACTGTGATGGAACCTTAGTGGCATCCTGTAAGATATGGCTGTATTGCCTGCTTTATGTTGAGTATAGAGCCTTCATATTGTGATCTTGTAATAATTAATGAATCAATGAAGCTGAAATTTCTTTTCTTTTCAGGGAAATAATGTGCTGGTTCGACGGAGTGCATCAGGTATTTGGCCAAACAGTACACTACTCACACTTTATGCGATCTAATACAACATCTAAGACAGTTATTATTGTTTCTCATCAAAACGTGTCCTTTGCGTGAGTCTAATAAAAAAAAAAAAAATGTGATAACGCAGACTGTACAATCAGCTAAATAACTAAATTTACACTCCTTCTCTTAATCTTAATCCCATGTCACTCAATGACACAAGCCTTCAAGAATAAACTCAACTCTTGTCTTGATGCAATAATCGAGTTAATTGAGTTTGCTTTAACTTCATTTGTATTCTCTCTTTTCATATCTCCTTCAAGGTCTCAATACTTTCAACTGGGTAATTTACAGGAATGCAAAGTTGTAAGTACTCTCTGTTCTGTTCAGGTTGTCTTTGTATGTTTACTGCCACAATAATTATCATCTACAGACCCTTGAGCATATATGAGTTCATGTTGATTAGCTTAGTTTGGAGTACTGTAATAGGGATCATCTTAGAAATGACAAATAATTGATCACCAGCAAATCAAGTGTTTATAACATCAACTGACTGTTGAATGTGACTTTATATTGTGCTTAGTTACCAGTAACACTCCCTAATCGGGAGATAAGCGACCGTAGGTCACTTATCTCCACAAAGAGGGCAAAAATGTGTTTTGCCAAAATCTTCCTGATCCATGTTGATGACATGAGTGTAGACATACTGTGTAGTGATTTTCGTGATTTTAGGGCAAAATCTGTAGGAGCAGTGTCCAAAAATGTGTTTTTAAAAATCGGCCTGGAGGTGGCGCTATATGGGAGAGATTCATGTTGATGGGATGACTGTAGACATACTGTGTACCGATTTGCGTGATTTTAGGGCAAAAAATTGTAGGAGCAGTGTCCAAAAATGTGTTTTGCAAGAATCGGCCTCATGGTGGCGCTAGAAGAGGGCCATGTGAGAAATGAGGGGTGGGGTCTCCGCGCCGGCAAGGCGGACGAATAGGTACCGGCCCCGGCTGTCCCGGTCGCTCCTAGCCGGAGTTACGGCATTTTATGTGAGCTGCAGTGTAGGGGGTCCTCCACTGGGGGTGCCACCACTTTTGCATGCGTTCTGGAGCACCAGGAGTGGGTGGTCCCCGGGAATTCCCCGTGAGCAGCCCCGTTGGGGTGGTCATTTGGTCAGTTTAGCACATTTGGTCATTTTTTACATCTGGGGGTCCCCCAGGGACCTGGGGGTCCCTGGAGCTCCGGGGGTCCTTGGAGGTTGTAGTTTGGCAGGTAAGGAACGTGTGTGCAAAATTTGGCATGGATCGGGGCAACGGTTGCGGAGATATGAGCAGGGCAAGAGTGTGAGGTGTGACAGACAGACTGACGGACTGACTTACACTTTATTTGTGCAGGGTTTGATAGTAAATGCGACCTACGGTCGCAACTACACTTATACTGTAGTAACTGTACCTCCAGAGCTAAATGTCTGTTGTTTTTTGTCTTCCAGATGTCCGTCTCTGTCATCGGCTAATGTCTTCCACATCAGATATTTCAGAACATCAGCTGTTCACAGTATGTAATAAAACAAATATTTTAAATGATTTACTGGTCTATTGAACTCATATTCTCTACTTGACATGTAATCCATACTGACTAATATGCATGTTCCTACAGGGGATGAAGTAATCACCATCAAAACCCCAGCGTTTGCAGAGTCTGTCACAGAGGGTGATGTAAGGTGGGAGAAAGGTGGGTATAAGTGAACGAATCAGGAGTGACATTATCAGGTGTATGATCTAGTGACAAAATTGTACTTGCCATGTGTCACGTCTCACGTGTGAAATTCCAAGTTGGCATTTCACATGTGTCAATGTCTCCCACTGCTTGAGAATTGCGACTCAATGGTCAGCAGTTAGGCTCATTCAAAGCAAAGTTGAACCTTGCGACTCAATGGTCAGCAGTCAGGCTCATTCAAAGCAAAGTTGAACCTCCACTATGTGTGTGCAAGTAAATAAGGAACCATGAAAACGAGTTGGTTTCGACATTCGACTTGAATGACAGTATGAACCTAATCCACTGCTTAATTCCTATGTCGTTTTGGAGAAGGTTCGGTCATTTCTCTGGTGATCCAAACACAACGGACACTCTTCCATTGCTGATGTGTTCATCCGTATTGACGTTCTTACTAGTATGCTATTGGGATGCTTTGGTCGGTGAACATTCTAACTTGCTTCCGGGAAGCCTTTTGCAAGTAACGAGCATAAGCTTCAGAAATGAGGCTTTTTCCGAAGCCAAATGGCAGACATGC
Organism: Nannobrachium achirus; assembly: GCF_963921795.1. NCBI lineage: Eukaryota > Metazoa > Chordata > Actinopteri > Myctophiformes > Myctophidae > Nannobrachium > Nannobrachium achirus. Next base: position 51,397,083 of record NC_137823.1, read on the forward strand.
CAAAACATCTCACTGTTCCAACCAAGTACCTCAAACAAAGGCACTGTAGTCTTTTTAATGGAATTTTATGTACTTAAGCATTAGCAACAGAACGTAATCTGTTTTAATACATTTTTCTTGTTGGACCTGTAAATGTGGGAAGAACTGGATATATAACGGTCAGTACATTTGCATAAAGGGGTGGGGCTGTGATTCTCAAGCATAAAATACAGAATTAAAAATGTATATTAATCCACATAACAGAGACTCTCTTTCACTCTAGGACTTTAAATTGACAAAGTAAATGAAAAATGCATGATTGACAAGCAGTTGCGTAGATTTAGCCTAACAACAGTTATAGCATTAGGCTATAATTTGGATTGAAAACTCTTTGAACACAAAATAATATAAAAAAGTAATACAGCTTAACGGCTTCAGCTGGCCCAGCAATACATAAAAAAATAATAGGCTACTCACAGCCAGGTAATAGAGACATAATATTCATTCTGTGATGCATGTATGAGAGAGAGGCCGGGCCAGGCCAGGATGTCTGGAGGGCCAAAATGGTACCGGCATCTTGTGATTGTCGTCGTCGTCGGGTGGAAACCTTGTATGTCCAAAACCTTCCTTTTTAAAAAAAATATTTGAAAAACTGTTTAAAATGGTGAAAATAAGAGGTCTACAAACACACAACGCCTCGCGATGTTGTGTGCTTGTAAATCGGCCTTTTTTGTGCAACAGTCTTATATGATGAGGCAGGGCTTTTATTTACAAAAATCATGGACATTTGAAACTTGGAGATATAAGGTTTCTGCCGGACAGTGACGATATACAGTATATCAAATATATTCAGGGAGGGAATTGGACTAATAGTGGAAATCTAAAAATACAACTGTCTAGTTGGTTTAATCTTGAATTGTCAGTATTGTACAAATTCAAAACCATTAATTGTTGTGCATGTTTCTTCCAGCTGTGGGTGATTCGGTGGCTGAAGATGAAGTGGTGTGTGAAATTGAGACGGACAAGGTATGAATTAGGAAAACTAAATTGTCTAATGAAGACCTTTTCACCTTTTTGATTTTAAGTGAGTTTGATTTTAGGTGCCTTGCTTTCTAAAGTGTGTGTGTTTGGTACCGGCAGACTTCGGTACAAGTACCCTCTCCTGCGGCTGGTGTCATAGTGGAACTCCTGGTGGAAGATGGAGGGAAGGTGGAGGGAGGAACGGAACTCTTCAAACTCAAGAAAGGAGGTACACACCTGTCCCTGGCTTTGTGTTTATAATTGTATTCGTCTTAACAAGCAATACAGCATTTAATTTGATTCACAGATTCAAATCAGTTCTCACCTGTTTCTTAGACTAAGCATTGTCAAAATGTTCAAATGTCTTCTAAAGTAGGGGTGGTGAAAAATACTCGATTCAGCAATGCATCGCTATTCTGCCGTGCTCGATTCGGATTATTGCAGCAACGTGACATAATCAAAGCCTAAATACTAGTAAGACACCTCAGGGCGACAAGCCATGTCTTTTATATCGGACCAGTTACCATTATATGGAGACCCCTGGTACCCATATATGGAGATATGCTGTGAGAGCCCAAACATGCTTACTCAGTTATTTGTTATGTGAAAGTCCTATGATGTCTATCACATCTGACATCATACATACAATCCCTTTTATGCCCATACATGGAGATCCCTGTCTGAACCAGCCACACGGATATGGGCTGTCTTCCTTCATATATGGGCATTCCCATATGAAGTCTTGTTAGATCTGGACTTAATATTGATGACATTAGGGATCTCCATATATGGGCAAAAAAGGGATTCTGTTAGAGTGGTTCCCATGACGTCACAGTGATGTCAAACCGTGATGTCAGAGCAGCAAACCCATAGACGTAAAAAGTGTACATGTCTAGACAGACAGAGTCAGCATTAGGGATGTGAAAAAAAAAAATCGAAAAAATGTTTTAATTGCTTGTTCAAAAACGTTATAAGCGTTAATGTTTTCCAAATGTAAGAGGACCGGTGTGTGTGTGTGTGTCGGGGACGAGTGAATGTCTGTGTTGTGCATGCATGCATCGCAGATTCACATGCATGTGGCGATAGTCAGGTCCTCGGACTACTGGTTGAGAAACACTGCTGGTCTGTTTGCACGCGTCATAGCAGTGCGCGCTGACTGGATGTGTTTTGTTTACGTGCCTGTGTGCATGCATGCATGACACGAAAGCTTGCTTGTTAATGGCAGCGTCGCCTCGTGTGCGGTGATTTTGTCAAGATTGACAATAAAACCCAACACAAAATACACTACTCGTCGTGGAAGCGGTCAGGGAGGAAGACATTGAGCGCTCCCACTACTTTCCATGGACTTTGTCACTCCGCTTCTAGTCTCTAAAGAACAGACTCCATGCTAACGCAAGGAAGAGCAATTATTTGTTATAATTATTATTAGGACTTTGATGCAAGTTCTGATGGGTGCAGCTGCATAAGTTGTGTTGCTTAAAGTAATGCGCCATTGTGCTCTCCTCTCAGCTGCTTAGAGATGGGATTTATGGCTCTTTGAAGTGAGCCGGATCTCTGGGATCCGTTCCTTTCAAAGAGCCGTTCAAAAGACTGGCTCATTTGAGTTACTAGCTACTTTGTAGATTTTGATTATAAATACAAATAACTTCAACCCTATATACATTTATTTCTGACATACATAGGTTACATACCTGCCATTTGAAAATAGCCGATCTACAAGCTCACAATGCGTCGCGACGCAAAGAGCCGTTCAAAAGACTCGATTCGTTCGCGAACGTCCCATCTCTACAGCTGCAGCTTCGACGCGTCGATTTTCGGCCTCGACGTGTCTATTAGCAAATAATGCGGCAAGCATGTGCCGTTTCACATACTAAATATTATATACAGTATTATTGCGACCAATAATACTGTATATAATATGTTATATAATATTGTTCATTATATGCTTGTATTGACCGATGAAACATTTGCCATGTTGTGCAGTAATATAGAAAAGTGTGATGCATCGTAGAATCAAATCCTTACCAGGTGAATCGTAATCAAATTGAATCGTGAGGGCAGTGCCAATGCACTTGCTCTATTCTAACGGTGGAAAAGTGAAAGCTCTTTCCGCTTAATTCATTGTCGTTAGCGGGAGCTGCCGCGCCTGCCCCAGCTGCCCCTGCTCCAGCTGCTGAAGCCCCTGCAGCAGCAGCAGCACCACCACCTCCGCCACCTCCTACTCCTGTCCCTGCTGCCATGCCACCGGTGCCCCCAGTGCCAGCACAAGCTGCCCAAGCCAAATCTGGTATGTTTGACCCACCAGTTGCTTCACAAATTACTCTGTGGGAAGGCTGATTCATACTTCGTCATGCAACCCTTCACTTGATAGAAATGGCATATCTTAAAGTGAGAAATGCATTGTCGTCGATAATGTTTCTGTTGGAAATATGTAATTTTCATCGTTTGACATTTGTCCAAGGGGCTGTACAATTAAAGCTATGCTTCATGAGGATATTTCAACACTTTTATTCCTTGTTATTGTTTCTGCAATCCAGAATCTATTTGAATTAATAGAATTACCAATATGTGTGGTATTTATACAGTATAACTAGCACACTTACATATCATGTAAGGATTGCTGCTTTAACCCATTAGGTTTTTACAAATAATTTAATTATTCTGTCATCTTCTGTTTTAATACAGTTTCTGCTATCAAGCCCACTGCTGCTGCGCCGCCACCTCCAGCATTCACTCCTCCAATAGCAGGAGCCAGAACGGAGAGCAGGGTAAAACACACTTGTGACACTGAGACATGGCCCTTGTAAAAGTACTGACTTGGTGGTGACCGTGCAGATAATAAAAGCCACTCAGGCGGATGGTCTGTCCAAACATGTCAGGTGCCAACTGAGATTGTTAAGTTATTCGGTGCAGCAGTCATCATGACTATCCATTCTTTATCCTATGTTCCATATGTTCCCCTGGGAATGCCAATCAGTTGACTGTGTAGCAAGCATTTTCCCCCTGTCTTTTCAGGTGAAGATGAACCGTATGAGGCTTAGAATCGCCCAGAGGCTGAAGGAGGCTCAGAACACTTGTGCCATGCTGACAACCTTCAATGAGGTTGACATGAGGTGAGCAACGCATACAGTAACACACTTAATGGACCCTTAACAGGTCTGTAACTCTGAGAGTTTACAAATTGTCTCTTGGGGAACCATTTGGTTCCATTTGTACACTCTTAAGTTGTGGGGGGCTGTAGACTAATGCATACCAAACTGGGAGTCCTTGAAATTAGGGTTGGAGAACCACTACGTACCAGACAGCCAAGTATACAGTATATATATATTCTTTTTCTCTCTCTCTCTCTCTCTCTCTCTCTCTCTCTCTCTCTCCAGCAACATTCAGGAAATGAGGAAGTTCCACAAGGACGCCTTCCTGAAGAAACACAACATCAAGCTGGGCTTCATGTCCGCCTTCGTGAAGGCCTCAGCACACGCCCTGACTGAACAGCCAGCTGTTAATGGCGGTAAGCCTCACCACTAAGACGGCTTCTATCTGCCGCATAATAGAGGCTTACTACCAGTGTTTGCACTCAGAAGTCAACCGGCTTTAGTGTTTTGCTTTCTTCATGAGCTTATGTACCTAATTGTTCCATTGCTTTCCAACATTCATCTGTTATTGTGCAAATGTGTGAAGACGTCATTCTTTTCATGTACAGTCAATGATACTAACTGAATTAATCAAATTTAACGCTTTACATCTGTCAACATAACTTTTTTTCCCCCCCTGCAGTTATTGATGATACAACCAAAGAGATTGTGTACAGGGATTATGTAGACATTAGTGTGGCCGTGGCAACTCCAAAGGCAAGACTTCTTGGACACTTAAAACAATTTTCCCTATTCCTGCAGAATTTTGTATTTATTGTTTTAATATTGTTCCTGTTTAAACATTCAGTTTACAGCTCCAATATATTGTAAATAAGTATCAGATGTGCTAAGTCGTTCTCAAATTCTCTCTCCATTTAATCTAGGGTCTTGTTGTACCAGTGATCCGCAATGTCGAGACCATGAACTTTGCGGACATTGAGAAGACCATTAATGCTCTAGGAGAAAAGGTAAAATAAGAGAAACGTTTAAAATAGGGCCAGACCGATATATCTGACATAATTTGACTTTTTGTAAATGTATTTTTAATTTTAGGGAGACTGGTTGGTTCTTGTAGATCTCTGTGTATGTATTTATCTGTGGTGCTATTACGTAGCTATGAGCAGATGCCTGAAGAAGGTCTATTTGGCCGAAACCTTTCTTAAATAGTGTTCGTATTGTGCAAGTGCAGACTGTGTGTGCAGGTGATTTAGTTTTATTAGGTGTTGATTCCTGACGATCAGGTGTCTGTACGACTAATTTTCTTTTTTGCAAAATCAGTTATGCGGCCAATGTTTCCAGACTGTTAACCATGTGTCCCCAATTTGGGCATGTCATTATAGGCGTTTTTTTTTTTTTTTTTTGTAGGAGATCTACAAGCTCACAGCGTGTTGTGATGCGATGTGGTGTGAGCTTGTAAATGGCTATTTCTGAAACGGAACAAAACATCTCCAGTCAAAACGTTTGTTAACAGTGATGTCTCCCTCTGTGTGCTTCAGGCTCGCAAAAACGAGCTGGCCGTGGAGGACATGGACGGCGGTACATTCACCATCAGCAACGGTGGAGTGTTTGGGTCCATGTTCGGCACGCCCATCATCAACCCACCACAGTCTGCCATCCTGGGCATGCATGGCATCTTTGACCGGCCTGTGGCCATCAATGGCAAGGTGAGTCATTCAATATATCCTCGGTTATTGTTGGCTAAATCTATGCTGCTTTGTTTTTCTTTTCTTTTTATGAGAGATGCTCCGATTGCGATTTTTGGGGCCGATCACCGATCAACTGGAATCAGTATCTGCCGATACCGATATTCCCGATCACAGCGTCAAATCCATAAATTCTTCTATTTATTGTTACTGTAGCAGCATTTATATATTTCTTCTTACAAAACATTGACATTGTATATTAAGTATAAACATTAAGAGATTGCACGCTGAGGTCCTTTAGTATCGAATTCAACTCGGGAGTTGAAGCTGAGGTTACATTCAGTCCCACAGATAAATATTGTGATCTAGCTCGTAGATCGGCAAAGCCTATGGAGGCATTATCGTCCGATCGTGATCACTCACTGATCAATCGTCACATCTCTACTTTTTATTCTTTGTTTTCAAATAAGACTATTGCAATTACTGACTGTTCCATAAAATGTTTTAAGTATCTGACATATCTCATGCAACCCCCCCCCCCCCCCCCCCCCCCCACCCCCCCCAAACATTTGATTTTAAAACAAAGACAGATTCTTTTCTCTTTTTTTAACCCACATATCTTCCTTTTTTGCAGGTTGAAATCCGGCCAATGATGTACATAGCACTGACATACGACCACCGACTCGTTGATGGCAGAGAAGCAGTCACTTTCCTGCGCAAGATCAAAGCAGTGGTAGAAGACCCACGGGTGTTGCTACTTGACATGTAATGTCCCTAAAGGTCACTAAAAAATGCTCTGTTAAAAACATGGCTTACATACATGGAAACTCCACCAACATTTAGCTGAGGAATGGGCTATGTGTTTATCCATCTATGAGGCTCGCTATAATTTCAACATTGGATTTGATAGTTTATACACAAGCAGCCCTCCATTTATTTGATTTTACTTGAATCCCAATGTAAAAGATTGTCCTGTGACACTTCTGCATTTCTTACGACAAGTTTCAGAATCTCTTAAATGCCATATATACATACCTGTAGTTATAACATGTTAAAGTTATGTTATCTGCTGCTCTGATGGACACTCATGAACCCCCATGCTTGAGTCTAGCATGAGGGTTCATGAGTGTCAGCTAGACTGATCCTAACATTAATTTGTTGTGGTTTCTCAAGGGTAAAGATTCAGTTATGTGATCACACTCCCTGTTCGCCAGTTACAGTAGTTCCTTGTGTGCCAAATGTCTGCAACAGGGCACTGTGGATATGACTAGTTTCACCTGGTTAATTTAAAACGGTAGAAATAATTTCTTGCTGGAAACAAGCTGTAAAGCAGGAAACTCTGTTGTTTTTGAGGAGTGTGAGGAATATATCGGGCTCTTTCTAATTGGACAGACAAAGGGATGTGGTATGTTTGGATCAGAGTAAACCTTTGAAAGAGCATGTTGTGGAGTCACGCATAGCCATATTCCTTCTCCTGCAGTCATCTATGTCCGGGTTTTGTTGTCTCCTAAAATGTATCTTTGAATTTATTTTTTGGGGGTTATTGTCTGGGTGTCAAAATGTCCATTGATCAAACATTTTGTAAGCATTTATCAAAGAGTATGCACTTAGCCTCCTAGATGTATGCCAAGGGTTCATGAGCTGAAACCATGCAAGGTCGCACACTATTCTTTTCAGGATTTTTATATAATATACTTTAAGTTGTATTATATAAATATATAATGTTGGGAGTAGTTCAATACGCACAATTTGGCAGCATGTCTTTCTCATGAGCTCTACGGGAATGCCTGGGGAACATATTCTCGCTGTGCTATACATATATATATATATATAATGTATCTATTTAAAGAAACAATGATTTTAAACATTAAACAGCATAGAGTTTTATATACTCATCCTCTGTTGTGTGCATGAATTTACCATCAGCTTGGTTTCTTAAAAGAACTCATGCAGTGATGTCGGCACTCAAACAAGCTCAGTCAACCCTTGATACCGTATGTACTTGGACTGGTATCCATCAACGACTAAACCGTGGACACTACGGCAAAACAAAAGTTTAAAAGCATAAAGATCAAGCAAGGAATGTCAACCACTTAACCTTAGCGTCCATATTTTGGGCATGTCATGATAGCTGAAAGTTTCACAAAAGAACATTTGGTAAAAATAGCGGCTCTACAACACAATGTATTCTGAACTCTTGGATCATATATTTTCAAAGATTTGGTGTAGAGGGAAGAAATTAGGGGGCCAACCCTGGAGGACCCCAGTCAATCAAGTATATAGGGTTAACCTTGACATTGTCTTGAGAAATTTGATCATATGTCTTGGTCTTCAAATCTCTGCCATCACTACCTGCAGATGAAACCTATGTACTTTATTCCAAAGATGAACCTTCAAAGCCTTATTAGCCATCCAAGGGCTCTACGCTTAGGAGGACGCTTCACAATAATGGGCTCATCTCTGGCAACGTCTTTAAGGGTTGGTTGGCCCTTCCTTCCACTTCACAGATGCTGGTTCAAGTGTGTGCAGCTGTGTACGATACCCCTTCACTATGTTTGTTTACTTTAATAATCGCAGAGGACAATGAGTCATAATGTACGTCTTTGTTTCTCTGCCTGCCAGCACCTACACAAATGTCTGAACAACACCATTTGTCAGAAAAACACAGAATCCATTATGAGAGTACACAAAACACCCCAAACGTTGGATTACCATGAGAATACTCGAGCTCCTAATTGGCTTGAATACGAAACAATGATGCAAGGGTTCCTTTCATTTATTTACTTTTATTGCCACTCAAGATTCCATTAGCGCATTCAAGGCCATGTTAATTGGCAGCTTGCGCTGTGAAGTGCATAGATATCCGAGAGGGCCATTTGTTGGTGGGGTTTTTGTCTTCGTCTTCAGAATTTGGCCAAATTTGTGAATTTCCAATTGGACTGCTGAAAAAGATGTGGGGTTTTAAGTCTTTGTGTCCATTCAGATGAAAGATGGGCTGTTAGATTTTGGCAGATAGCTGTTTGTTTTTATTAATCCACATCAGAGGGGTAATTTACTTAAATTATTCCTTTTTATTCTTTCAAATAAGCTAATTAATTTGCTTATGTAAAGAGTTGTCTTGTATTGGGACTCTTTAAGGCGATGGCATATGAACAAACAAAATCAGGTGGAATCATCCCCAACAGTTGATATAAAATGTCAAACATAAATGTAGAAAAGGCTGGGCCTTTTTGTGAATGTGTTCCAAAAGCTTGGAGTATGAAAAGTCTTTAAACGACTGTTAATGTTTACTAATTATGTAAACTAGTACTTAGTTGACCGGGATTGACTCTACTTGGTCCACTCTTTTTTGTTTACCTCTACATCAAATCTTGTCAAATATCAGATCTACAAGCCCAGAACATTCCCCCCAGAATAGAGATGTTAGTGGCTAAACTGATTTCACAATTAGTTATCTTCTGACACAGAACATACCCACCAGTAAGACTCCCTAATCGGGAGATAAGCTACCGTAGGTCACTTATCTCCACAAATAGGGCAAAAATGTGTTTTGCCAAAATCTTACGTTTCTTGCCTTTTTAAGCTGTATCAGATCTGCTTCATTTATTTGTACCTTTGTGTTATTTTACCTGGAAAACAGCCAGATCAAACTTGGACAGGATAGTGTGACTCGATGAGGCTCAGCTACAGAGACATAGGCCCTTAAACTGTTATCAATGTTTTATAGGCTAATGGTAATATATCTGTGAAGCAGGACAATTACTGGAATTGACCCCCTGCTTAAATATGTATTTTAAGTCCGCAAGAATGATGGTACTCACAATTGACTTGGACATTGGTTAAAAACAAACCAAGAATGTTGCTCTTCTAGTCGACATCAGCAGAAAGTTTGGCTGAAGTTAGAAAAGGCCAGGAGGTCATTGGTTGGAGGGATTAGCAACACCTAACAAGAATAGCTATCCACTATCATACCAGTAAGACTCCCTACTCGGGAGATAAGCGAGCGTCAGGTCCATGTATGCACAAATTGGCCTTATGGTGGCGCTAGAATAGGGGCATGTGAGAAATCAGGGTGGAGGTTGTGGTTTGCCAGCCAAGGAGTGTGTGTGCAAAGTTTGGCATGGATAGGGGCAACGGTGCCGGAGATAAGAGTAGGGCCAAAAGTGTGACGTGACGGACAGACTGACCGTGGAGGTTTTCATAGTAGGCCTAACTTGCGACCTGACGGTCGCAATCACACCTAAGACACGATTCACCCACACAACCTTAATTATCCCACTCTGCAGTGTTTATAGGTAATGGTGCACATGCATATTCACAAGTGTGTTGTTTCTTTTACAGGCTTTTGCTCACAAAGCCAGCCTATGAGACAACATCGCTAGCTTGCATCTGCCCCTATTCTTTCTCTGCTCTCGGGCCTTTGATATGTAGGCAGGGGCCAGGGTCTGCTTTTCTTCTAATCCTTGCTCTGTTTTCATACCACCAGAAGATTAATTTTGGATGGAGAGAATGGGACACAGACCCCCATAGCCTAAGCATGGGCGCAGCTGGCAGAGCTCATGCAGATGGGCAGCTGGCTGGGGTTAAAGGTCACTGTATTCACACAACAGAATTGGGGATCTACAGTAGGAAGAGAGGTGGATTATTGGCATCACAGGAGTTTATTCTAGTGGTACGACATGTCTCATTGGTGCGTGATGTCTGGGTGGGATGTATTTTATTGGATCCTCTGTCTCTCCTCTTTTGGTTAAAGAAGCCATCAAAGTAGGCATTCACACCACTTAAGCCCCATCTATTTCTTCATACTACAAATAGCGATAATAGCTCACATTTTTGTGTCATTATTTGTACCAAGTACATGAAATGTATGATACACTTTACTTGCAAATTCATTCACTTGTTATGTACGGTATACTACCTGTACAGGCACATTTTCAGTTATTTTCTCATTTAAAGTTATTTCCATATAATACAGAAAGAGCTGAACTCTGTATCATGTAAATATCTGATCTGAGGTTGTCCCTTATCGGTTGCCCTACCTTCAATATCCAAAAATGTAATGTGAGGACTTTACTGAGTACAAATAGAATGGGAGACTTTCACTGTCCCTTTTCCAAAGCCTGGAGGAAGTCAATTATGCTTTCTTCTGTCTCTTCTATGATGTGCAGAAATACAAATAAAAAAACCTTTTCCCTGCAGTAAAATATGCCAAGAGAGACCTGCTTTTAATGCCTTGGACAATCTGGTCCTGATGATAGTGACGATTGTACTGGAAGTCCAGACTCCAGAGCAAAGTCTGTTGATAGAACCCATTATGTCATATAGCCATAGCCATGCTCCAATATGTGCAAAACCTCTCACCCACACCAAGACCCATCAGAACATCAGCCTCACCTTTATCCACCAGCACTGGCTTCCAGTTCAATTCCTCATCACATACAAAATTGTCCTCCCCAGCTACAAATCTCCCCATGCCCTCCCCCTAGTATCTGAAGTCCTCCTAGGACCTAGAATCTTGGTTGTAAGTTCTGTGAGGGAGTATGATGATCTAGGTCCTAGATCATCATACTACCTCACAGAACTTAACAGTCCTCTGATACAGGTATCCTCTCCGTCCCCTGCCTGCACCAGCATGAAAACCTTTGGTGACAGTCTTCAGTGTGGCAGTCCCCACCCTCTGGCACCCTCTCCCGACAGAGATTCGAAGTGCCCCAACACACTGGACACATTTAAGTATACCCTGAAAAAGCATCTGTTCACCAAGGCCTTTGACTGCTAGTTTTGGTGTAAAGCATCCTTGGGTTTCTAGAAAGCTGCTATGAATCTGTTATGAAAGTTATTATGGTACTTTATGTCCGGAGCAGGGCGGTCCAGAGAGCCTCACAAATGTCCCATTGCTAGTGCCTACCTGCAGTCAGAATCTAAGTGTAACTGCACAAAAAATATTTCAACAAAAAGCGTACCATTCTTTTGTATGTTTCTGCACACAGCAGCCTGTACCACAGAATCCAGAGTTACACGTTGCAACATGTAGTTCTCTACAATCTCCACAAGATGGCGATATTAGCTGTGAATAAACAGTAACTTTACCAAACAACTCTCCAACAAAATGACCCCAGAAGTGGTTTAAAGTGAAATGCCATTTGAATGATGAACATGCTGTAACTCTATGCACCTTTTATTGGCAGGGAATCATATCCCTTCCCTCTGAACAATTACACCCACTCTCCAGTCCATGTTTCCTTACCCTAACCCAAATTATTGGAAGTTGCCTTTAATAGTCTGATAACTGACTACTAATGTAGTGCTTTTAAGCCTTGCTTTTGGTTGAATAAAGCTACCTCAGATGTTACAGCTACTTTCAAATAACTGAACAAGCATCAACTATTTCTTAAAGGATCCCTGTCTAATAAGCCTTAATACATTAGAATTGCCATTGCCATTACCAACTAAACACTCACATATTTTAGAAATAGTAATCTTTCACTCAATGGAACTCCTGTTGCAAGTTAATGTCATTTGTCCATGTGTGGCCACAGTCCTATTTATGGAATGTATGTGCTGACAAGTAGTAAAGGAATTACGTTTTTTTATTAGCCCCATGCATTCCATAGGCTGTACCCATAGAGGTTATATGGGGCTGTACCACACATGGACAAATGACATCCTCAACTTGCGACAGGAGCATAGGGCAATTATAACGTATTAATGCATAAGGCTAATATCCAGGGATCCTTTTAATTAAGATTTTAACCACATTTTGTGAAAGATAATCTTGATTAGTATTAATGACTCAGGCTGAACAGAAAGTTTATTTTGAAGCTCAGCTGGTCCTATAACACACAAAACCTTTGTAAAGTCAAATGAAGCATAAACCACAGATTAACCACTCATACCCATTGTGTGCATTTTAATCTCAAATTAAAAGTCATAAACAACATTCACAGTAATGAAAGAACAGGTAGAGGGGATGTCACACGGCCCATTTTTCCATCATATTACATCCGGCCAATGGCAAACCAGAAGACAGAATGGCCTAGTATTCATCTTCTTCGTCCTCCTCTCCGACACTGTCAGCGCCCACCTCTTCGTAGTCCTTCTCCAGGGCAGCCATGTCCTCTCTGGCCTCAGAGAACTCCCCCTCTTCCATCCCCTCGCCAACATACCAGTGGACGAAGGCCCTTTTGGCGTACATCAGGTCAAACTTGTGGTCAAGGCGAGCCCAGGCCTCAGCGATGGCTGTGGTGTTACTGAGCATGCACACGGCCCTCTGGACCTTGGCCAGGTCTCCTCCAGGAACCACCGTGGGAGGCTGGTAGTTGATGCCCACCTTGAAGCCCGTGGGGCACCAGTCCACAAACTGGATGCTGCGTTTGGTCTTGATCGCGGCGATGGCAGAGTTGACGTCTTTGGGCACCACGTCGCCACGATACAGCAGGCAGCAGGCCATGTATTTACCATGACGGGGGTCACACTTCACCATCTGATTGGTCGGCTCGAAGCAGGAGTTGGTAATCTGGGCAACAGACAGCTGCTCGTGATACGCCTTCTCAGCGGAGATGACTGGGGCGTAGGTGGTCAGAGGGAAGTGGATACGAGGGTACGGCACCAAGTTGGTCTGGAACTCTGTCAGGTCAACATTCAGGGCTCCGTCGAAGCGAAGGGAGGCGGTGATCGAAGACACAACTTGGCTCATGAGCCTGTTGAGGTTGGTGTAGGACGGCCTCTCCACGTCAAGGCTGCTGCGGCAAATGTCAAAGATGGCCTCGTTGTCCACCATGAAGGCACAGTCCGAGTGTTCCAGGGTGGTGTGGGTGGTCAGGATGGCGTTGTAGGGCTCCACGACAGCCGTGGACACCTGGGGAGCCGGGTAGACGGCAAACTCAAGTTTGGACTTTTTCCCATAATCAACAGAGAGCCTCTCCATCAGCAGGGAAGTAAAACCGGAGCCGGTGCCTCCACCAAAGCTGTGGAAGATGAGAAAACCCTGGAGGCCTGTGCACTGGTCAGACTGGGAAAAAAACAAACACAAATTGTCTTTTAGTCAATGCTGAATTTAAGCAGTTTGCCGATCTGTGGTTTGAAATAAAGCCATTAAGGCCCTCACCAACTTCCGAATTCTCTCCAGGACCAGGTCAATGACCTCCTTGCCGATGGTGTAGTGTCCTCGGGCATAGTTATTGGCTGCATCCTCCTTTCCTGTGATCATCTGCTCAGGATGGAACAGCTGGCGGTATGTTCCTGTACGCACCTCATCTGTGAATGGAAGGTTTTAAAAGAAAATGGTTGACTTACTTGACTATCATTTGTACTTTTTAAAAAAATATTTTGATTAAAAGTAGCAAGGGATTAAATGGTTCAACTGACCGATGACAGTGGGCTCCAGGTCAACAAAGACAGCTCTGGGGACATGCTTTCCTGATCCAGTCTCGCTGAAGAAGGTGCTGAAGGAGTCGCCACCTGCAATGGTCTTATCACTGGGCATCTGGCCGTCAGGCTGGATGCCATGCTCCAGACAGTACAGCTCCCAGCAAGAGTTACCAATCTGGACTCCGGCTTGGCCAACATGAATAGAAATACACTCACGCTGCATAGGAAGAAAAGGGGGTGTCATGGTGTTAAAATGCACTGCAAGAATAAGAATTCTGAATTTATGGCAAGACAACGTTATATCTACAGGGCACTGACTGAGGGCAGGCTACACGACTGGGGACGAAAAGCAGTTTGTGGGAAATCCAGCCTGCCAATTCCATCTGCTTTTTGTCTTTCAAGTTTCAAAGCAGTGGTACTAAAGGCCCAACCTCCACCAGAACAGGTAGGCCCAGGCTTTGATTTGTTAGAGGGGATCTGCGTGCCACTGTTTTTGCTAGGCTATACCTATAGGCTACCTGGTCAGTAATGTATCCTTCAGTGTGAGTGACCAGAGTTTTATCCCTATGGTGGTCACCCTGAATGAAATACTTCATAAAAAAGTGAAACCATTTTGACCTACTTGGCAAAGCGGTCATTGGTGTTGCAATACTAATAATTAACCCATTGTGTAACTTGTGTTCCTTCCATTGTGGTCGGGCGTAAACAGACAACTATTCCACAATCTCCAAAAAATGCTAGGCCTATTTGCTATTGTCAAATATCCGAAGCATTTACCATTGGTAAGCTAACACGTGGAAGTAAAATGATATGCCTATTGCCTACAACAATCATTTAGGTCAATATGGCTGCTGTGAGGCAGCGATATCCTGGGATCTCGGGTGGGGTGTGGTGGGTGCGTTGAAAATATTGTCATAACGGTAGAAGAAAGAAGAAGCGCTGCATTGTTATATATAGGCTATAGGCTAATAGTTTTAGATCAAGACTATTACTTTCATATAAAGTAAGGTTAGACTCGATAAAACACATCTACGATAGTCTTAATCTAAGGCTAGTTGGTTCTATAATAGTTCACATTATCCAGGTATAGTTTTCATCGATGCACACTCATGTCATGACGTGGTCATTTTGGACATCGTCTCGCGTAGCCTAGCCAGACAAGACAACTATTCTACAATCTCCGAATGCGGAAGCATTTGAAAAAATAGACAACGGTCTGACTGACCTATATGATAATAACGCCTCATAGATTTGCCTCTATTTGACTCACGAGAGACCAATATTTAGTCCCCAAATCCCACATTTTCACAGTCAGCTAGCTGCCACTTACCATTTTGACAGTTTGCCCTTCGAGTATTACCGAAAGGAAAGGGTTGTTTTTCGCCTTGAGATGGACAACTTTCTTCTTTCTCTGTAACTTCTCAAAGACGGCTTCTTCTAGCTTGATAATAAGAAACTTTGATCACTCCCTCTTTTTACAGGACAAAGACCGGGTTTGGTCTTTGGTCTAGTCTCGCGAGCCGAAAACTGTTGCCTCCCACAGTTTTCAAAGTGTACGCTTCCTCCGTCATCATAATACCTGCTGTGATTGTGCAATAGTTTATTGTTTCTCAATGTGGGGTCCGGGGACCCCTAGGGGTCCTTGAGGGAGTTCCAGGGGGTCCCCAGCTAAATGATAGGAACCAAATGGACCCTTATGGGTAATGAACCCTAATGGACCCTAACGGGATTTGGTTCCACACTTTCTGAGATAAATTAACATTGATTTTACTACTAGGCCTATAGATTGGGGTCTCAGAGATAGAAATGCCATTAAATGGGAGTCTGTACATTTTAATGCAGGTCAAACTGGGGGTCCTTGAAATTAAAATGGTTTATGGGGGTCCCTGCCTGGCATATTTTTTCAAATGGTGGTAAAAAAAAAATCTCTCATCAAAGGCTCTGTTGTATGATTTGATCTATACTCAAAACTGATTCAGAGCTCCAAGACTGATTCAAAGGAACCCCACCACCAAAAACATTAAATAGGCCTACATTATTTATATTTCTTTGAAAAAGGACAGTCGATTTAGCCAATAATTTCTGACAAGTGCAACCCATTACAGACCCATTACTTATTATAACTAGAGATTCGCGGCCGCTGGCGCGGCCGCTCATATCTAGAAATCGCGCCCTAACGGGCGCTCATATTTGATCATAGTCATTGAAGACACAGAACTGTTTTAAAGTAGTAGTGTTTCTGGCAATATCAGCAAAAAGACAAACGAACAGACAGACAGAGGAAATTTAATATATAGTGTGTTGTTACTTTGCTCTCTCTCTCTCTCTCTCTAGCCCCTGATACATGTGGCAATATTTTCATCAATATCAACCAGCAATGACCAGAGGCGTCAACTGGCACCAGTCATGTTGCCATACCTTATCAACAGGCATGAATTTATTTTAAGAAGAACATTTTATTTTTTCCCCCCTTTAGCCAAGGTATGGAAGTTGCCATACCCAATTGACGCCTCTGGTCGTTGCTGGTTAAATTGCTACGTGTATCAGGGGCACTGGGAAAGATCATAATGTCTGCACTACACTCTCCCTGCCACCAGGGGACACAGTAGGCCTACTACACTCAAAGTACACTGCACCGTTTGTGGAACTATTTGTAAGTATGTGTTTCGGCCGGAAGGTTTATAATGGATGTACTATGATGTAATTCGCGTCATAGCATTAAATTATTGTTTTGTTTAATTGTACATCGTGCAATTACAATACGTTCAGGGAAAGCAGCTAGGAATGTAGGGGGGAAATGCAGCGATGTATGTGTGAAAGGAGGAATGTGTAGAAGTAGTCGTGTGAGAGTCTATCAATGACATGCTTAAACGGCACCATGAGGCTGGGCTTGAATTAGTAAGGAGATAACATCTAATGTAAGTACATTTGAATGGCTTGCAACTTGGATGTTGAGACTCATTTAATGTACAGTATTTTCTGGACTATAAGGCGCACCTGACTATAAGGCGCACTGTCAATGAATGGTCTATTTTCAAACTGTTTTCATATATAAGGCGCACCTGACTATAAGGCGCACATAATAGACGCTACCGTTGCGTTATGCATCCAACAGATGGAGCTGTGCTAAAGGGAATGTCAATGTCAATGAATGATCCATATATAAGGCGCACTGGATTATAAGGCGCACTGTAGTTTTTTGAGAAAATTAAAGGCTTTTAAGTGCGCCTTATAGTCCGGAAAATACGGTAACCATTTTGTTCTCTGAAAAGACCTAGCTTAGCTGCTATAATAACCTTGGCATGCTATGCTATGCATATTTCATGATGTGAGGTTTGAATCAGGACATAATAGTCTTATTCTCATTAGAAAATAAATTTTAATCTATGCAGAGTAACAAAGACATATATAGAAGGTACGGTTCCAAAGTAGACATTGAAATACTGCTCGGCTGATAAGATTTCTGCTTACTTTTCACAGCTGTTTGACAGCGCAATATTGATGACAGAAAGACCTTAGAAGTTAGTTAAAAAGAAATCACGTCAAGTGATTAACAGGCATTTCATACACGTTTATGTGTTATCATATATAAAGCAGTATAAAACAAATACAATAATGGACAGATGACAAGGCAAAAAAGAATGCGACTGTAAACATTTTGTATATATATGTGCTTTTCATGACGCCAGCGTCACCACAGATCGGGTCAACCGGTAACTGCCATCGTCAAGGCAGGGTATAAAAATCGACGTTATAAAAACAAAAAAACTCTACTCCATCCGATGTACATGTATTGGGTATCAAATCCTAAATGACACTACACCTGTATATTTCAACTAGTATACATAGGCAAACTGTGCAACCATAAAGCCTAATTTATACTTCGTCGAAAGACCGTGTCATACAACAAAAACAACGTATTTTCAACAGTCGAAAACACATCATTTGTGTTGTATGACACGACCGTTCGATTAAGCATGAATTAGCCTGTCTGGGCCTCCGCGCCTCAAAACAACGCCACACTACCTACTCAGGGCTTGTGCGACTGAGAGCACCATATCGGAAGTAGGTGTGTTTCCACAATGTTGAACTTGTTTCCAGTCGTACACTATCTTTCCCACCAGTCCCTTTATGGAAAGATGGTTGCAGTAACAAGGAGGCACAGTGGGTGTCACAACAAAAACAACACTTAATGCAGAGATGAAACTGGATTTCTTTTCCCCCCCAGTCTTCCCATGAATAGAGCCAGCTCATATAGCAATACTGAGAAAGCCCTACAACAACCCCAATATGTCTTTGGGCAGAGAGTCTCCGAAAGTCTCCAGCTCAGAGCTCAAGTGCTTATTTAGAATAACATATTGCCAGTTATTTATTTTTCCTTAAAAAAAATGGCTGCCTTGATGGTGCAACTTTGGATTCCTGCATTTGACTCCTGGGTTTTGGTGGTTTTTCACTTGCTGTCGGTAGCTAAGTGCTCCAGCAGTGGGTTGGCCTCGCCCTCAGGAGTCTTGACGCTGTCTGTCCTCACGATGCAGGTGGGCCGATGGAGGTTGAGCATAACCATGAGCTGTTGTCTCTCCAGCCGCAGCTCCTCGATCTGGGCCTTCAGCTCCGAGTTCACCATCTCCAGACGCTCCGATTCCTGGACAGAGAGATGTGTTCGTAGGAGATGAATATACAAAGTGAAATCCCGAGGGTTAGTGCACTCCCAGGGGCATCACAAGGGGGGGACTGAGTTACTAGGGCCCAAGGTGGAGGGGCCTTAATTATTTAGCTATTGAGAAATAGCAGATATACAAGCTCACAGTGCCGCGCTGCAAGCTTGTAGATATGCTATATATTTTAAACGTTGTGAAAATGTGTGCAAATCTTTGAATACATTTATTTTTAAGCGAACTTTGTAACTAAAATTTTGCTTCTGGGGCAGCGCCATACGCAGACTACGCAGTCTGCGTAGGGCCCCCACCGCCCCCTCCTCTGCAGAAATGAACGTACCGAACTGACTTTTCACACCAGCGCTACTGCAATCTTAGCCTGAATGAGACATCTCTGATTAACCTTGTATAGCCAGACTTACTCATGTCCCTGATTGGCTGTCCCGGCTCTATGACATTGTCCCATTGGCCAAAAAGAAAAAGGAGCCAACATTTCTTGACTCTGGAACTCTTTGGGAGTTTACTTTCCGCCCCACCCCCTTTCAGAGACTAGTGTTTGTTTACTTTCGCTTTGACAATGCACGTTTATCTTTCTGGATATGAGAAAAAGAAAAAGCGTCAAACGGAACTGCGGCAACAGCAAACAGGTAAATAAACATTCAACTTGCACTGTCAGTTGTAACTTGTGTTGTGCGATGGAGCCATGTTGCTGCTTTAGCTTGATATGCAAGGGCTTTGAGTTGTGTGTTCGCCTGCTGCCTAATTTGCGTGCCACGGCTGGACACTTCTACTGCTGCTGTTTTGTAATCTCTCCTCACTCGCTGTCTGTCGCTGACAGTCGCTGTAGTCTTCAGTGCTCTTTCTTTGTGACCATTGTCTGTGATTTGTTTCTGCTGTTGGGTTTTTGGTTCTGTTTGTTTGTTGTTGCTAACTTGCTGCTGTGGGTTCTTGACTTGTTGTGAGATGTCTGCAGTGGTATAAATGAACTAAGTACATTTACTTAAAAACTGTACTTAAGTACAATTTGAGTTATTTGTTGCTGTTTTTACTTCTACTCCAATACATCTCGGATCTAAATATTGTACTTTTACTCCACTACAAATTCATTTGAAAACCTTTACTATTCATTATAATATTATAAAACATACATAAACCACTCTTTAGCCCCATTTTATGGGAACATAGTCGATCTACAAGCTTACATGCAGTGATGTAGTATTAGTCTGTAGGATTTGCATTTTGCTTAAGCAAGAACCTGTTTTGTTTAGATGACAACTCTTACTTAGCAGTAGCACTACACCCATGTGACTGTCATGACTACCCTACACCACTGGACATCACAACAGTCTACCCTAATGTTGATATTCCTCTTTCTACCTTCAAACAGCCCACATTTTTCACCGATAATAAGAAGGCCCCATAGCAGAAATCTTGCTTAGGGCCCCTGTGGAGCCAGAACCGGTTCTGTTCTGGGGGGTCCCTGTAACTAAATATTTTTAGATGGGGGTCTGTGGCCAAATACATGTCATTTTGGGGGTCCTTCACATGAAAAAGTTTGAGCACCACAGACATAGAAACATAGGTTTTTCAAAAAACCTTTGAAGAATTTGAAATATTCAAAGACTTGCACACATTTTCCAGATTTTTCAAAAACAGCAGATCTACAAGCTCGCCGCGCGGCACTCTGTGCCGGGCTGTGAGCATGTATATCTGCTATTTTTCAATAGTTAAAGTACCCAGGGCCCAGAATTTGGTGCGACACCCCTGTGCATTCCTATACTTTCTCAGCGTTAAACTAACTCTCTGGATTTTACTGTGTAGAGGTGAAAATACAGAGCTGCGTTTTCCAACAACAACCTTTGCATTGCAATTGCATCTGTCTAATAGGCCAAGCTTGTTTTGGGGGAGAGCCAACATCTGCTCTCCTGTACATCTGCATCCTCTGTGGCATCTGGTGAACTCACCCTTTGAAGGAAGTCCGTTCTTTCCTTCTTCTTGTTTCGGCACCGCGCTGCGGCCACTTTGTTTTTCTCTCTCCGTCGTTTCCGCCTATCGTCATCCTCATCCATCTGCAGTGAGAAAGTATAATTGAGATGTCATGTCATGGTGCATTTTCACCAACAAAGACAACACATAAGGGGACAGATAGATAAAGCTATCATAATTTAACAACAGCCAGATAGATGAAGCTATCTTTATATGGTTTCCAAAATTTCCAAAACAGCCTGATCCCAGTGTTAATGATTATTGTACATCACTGAAGACAAGAACTCCAAGTCCTGATGGGATTCATTTTCTACAATGGCTGAATTCTTATACCAAACACTAGAGGGCACTGATATCAAAAGGGCTTTGAGTTTAACCAGTTTGAGTTACTCAAAGGAATACATTTAATCAATTTGCAACAAAACTAAACACTCCCATCCTGTATTTCATTTGGCCATTTCAAACGCATCATCACTTATTCATATTGATACAAAACCTAATGAAAGTAAATTTGAACAGCTCGCAACTTCATATTGAGACAAATGGTGTGATTCCCCATTTTGCTTGCACTAGATTAGAATTACTATCACTATCACTATCAGAATTAGTAACTATCAGAAAACTAAAATTATTAAATAATAGAAACAATGACATTGTATCTCTTCAGAAAATACTTGAGCACTAAGCAGGATAGCTATCCTTTTTTGTGTGACAAAGTGAAATTAGACAATCTCCTCCTCTATTTTCACAATATATATATATATATATATATATATATATATATATTTTTTTTTTGGGGGGGGGGGGGGTAAGGAATACAAAGCTAAAACGCCAAGGTTAATGTGATTAATTCCCCACTCTTCCTCATTTTCCAACTCAGACTTGAAATTCATTTGCGTGCTCGACCGCACAGAGCTTAATCATTTCCTATAAATAGACAGCAAACAGACACCATTCCCTCTCCTCCAGTACTACAGCTCTTCCTCCTTCCTCACCTCTGTCTTGATGGCCAGCGGCCTCTTCCCCAGTCTCCCCAGGAAGTGCAGCGGGGAGAGCATGGTGCCCAGCTGGCGGAAGTCAGCCAGTCTCAGTTGGTCGGTGAGCGTGGTGGCTGAGATGCCCGCCAGCGGGCCCAGGCCGGGCAGGGAGCCCGCTGCAAGTGAAGGGTCAGGAATCTGTCCCGGCATCATGTCCAACCCGGCCTCCACCACCGCCGCTATACGGAGACAAGAGGATTGTGATGTTCAGAAAGGAGGAACACTGATCGTACAAATACAACGTCAGCGGCCGTGTTGATTTTGATCAAATTTGGTCAAGTTTGGTTTTAGTCATTTATGACAGGCCAAGAATAGGGATGCTAGGGATCATGTGGTTAATTTAGATCTGACCGTACAAATGGATTAATTACAGAGCATTTTACGGTGTGCCGTAATCAAATTTGTGTCATTCACAATTCATTGCTGTTGTCCACGAGTGTTGTCATGTCTGCTTATTATAAGCGACTTTGGGCTTGTTTTTCTGTAAAGTTGCTTGAAAATATTGGTCTTTGCGTTTCTTTGGGCTTGTTTCTGAAGTGTACTTGCTTATTTGGGCTTGTTTCCTAATGTTTTTTAAACCAGTAGTTCTCAAACATGTTCATGTCAAGCCAGGATTAATTACAGAGGATTTTACTGTGTGCCGTAATCAAATTTGTGTCATTCACAATTCATTGCTGTTGTCCACGAGTGTTGCCATGTCTGCTTATTATAAGCGACTTTGGGCTTGTCTTTCTGTAAAGTTGCTTGAAAATATTGGTCTTTGCGTTTTTTTGGGCTTGTTTCTGAAGTGTACTTTCTTATTTGGGCTTGTTTCCTAATGTTGTTTAAACCAGTAGTTCTCAAACATGTTCATGTCAAGCCCCCCCTATATATCAAAAATATGAAAATATTTTGTGAGCTTGTAGATTGCCTATTGTCACATCGCCGATGGTTAAAGCGCTCATGTGGCCTTGTCGTTTCTTTTGGGCTTGTTTTCATAGATCTTATTTCTCCCACAAAATCTGGTAACACTGTTGTCCATGTCAACACATTAAACAAATGCACCTGGGGTGCAAACCCTTCCTACATCTATTGTTCTACATCTCTTCATTGTGACCTTGACCATTGACCTGTTCTGCCCAAAGATTGATCATGTCTTCACTCAGGCAGCCTACTGATCACAAAGTCTGACCACTAATTCTCCAGTTATCGTGCTATGTATCAAACAAACACAAACAAATAGGAACACTAACAGTCCCCTGCCACACATTGTTGTGGGCAGGGTAATAATTTCATAGCTACTATTGTGTCCAAGATTAAAAAATGTAAGTCTTGATAGTTGGCAACCAAGAATGGCAAAACAAACTTCTCTCTGTTTACACCCACTCACATGTCTGTGGCTTGACTTGCAATGGGAACTAGCTAGCCTAGAATCCTTATACAGTATGAAACATGCCACAAATAGATACCCATTCATATTTTACTGCATATCTCTTAATCAATCACAATTAATATTTGTCATATGACAAACTGTACTTTGTCACGTTTTCACACTTGTCACAGTTTTGAGTGGAAAAAATAGCAAGGTACACCCTCACAACACATCTTATCATGACACATTGTGAGCTTGGAGATCTGCTATTTTTACAATTCTCAAACTTATTGACAACTTTCTAAGTCACATAAAGACATCAAAAGCAGCTAAATGCAAAAATAAAGCGGATGAGACTCATGTATTCCGCCACCGCCCTCTTTCAACAATTTTGGGCAATTTAAAAGGTTTGTTTGACCACAGTACGTTTTAATGTAATCAGGGAGGAATGAAGGGGCGCGAGAGGAGAGAAAAAAAGGAGAGTTTGTGCAGGCCCAGAGGAAGTGGCTGGAGAATTAAGACGTCTCTCTAATTACTGTAAGACCAAGACTTGGAAATCTTCTGATGGCCAAATAAAAAACAAATGTTACAGATGGAAACAGTGCAACATGAGCCCGTCTCTCTGCCCTGCCCTGTCTCTGTGATCTGGGAGGAGAGGCACAGAAGAGACCACTGGATTTCACCAAAGTCACAGTTTACTTGCGAGCTACTGTAGTGGATCGGCAATTTTCAGGCCAATGTTTTCAGACCGAGGACCCCTTAGTTGAGAGAAAGATGAAGCGGGGACCCCCACAACCTTTTCATGGATTCCATATAGTTTCAATGTTTGACAGCACAATCATCAGTGTATTTTGGATTCATGTCAATTTGTGTTTTCAGATATTTAACCACTTATGAACTTATGAACCTATGAACCTATGAACCTCTACACCAAAGCTCTTTGCCGAAAATAGCCGATCTACAAGCTCGGCGATCTACAAGATTGGCTATTTTTGGCTAAGGTTCTCCGAATATGGATACGAGGGTTCAAGTGGTTAATATATCCATCACTCAAAGATTTGGAGGACCCCCTGTAGTAATTCTGAGGACCCCCTAGGGGTCCCGGACCCCCTGTTGAAGACCCATGTATTAAACGTTTCTGAAAAGGTTTTGAAATATTTTGTAATTAGTTCTTATACAATGACATGGCTGAAACAGAGAAACAGTTGAAAGTGGTAGATACAAGATTTGTGAGCATCAGTCTATATTACAGTAGCCTATACGCTGAACTGTAATAGCTCAGAACAAATCTCAACAACTTGTGTGATAACTTTGTCTACAAAGGAAATGTCAGATAGGACTACTGGGAAAAACCTTTAAAGTTTCAAAACCTTTATCAGGATGGAGCATAAAAAGCCTCTAGTCTAAAAACTATCTACTTAAAGGACCATCTAAAAAATATCTACTTAAAGGACCATTTCAACCATCTTCATACTAATGCTCATTATAAGACCATTTCTGTCTCAGAAGGCTGTGAACAGTTCAGAAACCTGCCTACCAATGACATCATCGGGTTTGGACGTTTCAAACAAGATTTCAAACTTTTATTTCGATTTTGTGATTTGTTATTAATTCAAGAGCATAGAAGCAGAAGACATTGCTCTTGCATTAAAAGAAGAGAAAGAAAACAGTTGAAATGTCCAAACCTGACTACCGATCACTGGTAGACATGTTTCTGAACTGTCCGCAGCCCTCCTCTGAGTCACAAAGTGAGTAGACAGCAATGGGGCCATCTTATAATGAACATTAGTGAGGACAAATTATATGAAGATAGGTTGAAAATGGGTGACGTGGTCCTTTAAAAGAACGCTATTACTGTATGTTGTTGATGAGTGTTTCAGTTCATTGTTGATGATTATCAATCTCGAGAAACAATATTTACATTACAACCCGTATTAAGAGCACAATTTCAGCAGCATTTCAGAAAAACAAAGACTGCTCAGTGGTATGGCTGCTGATAGAACTTTAGTCCTACTGTATACATGTAGAGGTAATGTACATTTTGAGTGTCCCTACTCCCTGTAACTAATTCTTTTTTATACAGTAGAGCAGATGGATTTCTGTAAATGATGCCAATTCATATTTGCCCCCCCCTAGAGTATTTATTCAGGAACGCTACAAACACTACAGGTTGGCCACAGACTGTACAAAGTCCCTCTCATATGGAACCAACAAAGACATCTATTGTGAGGTGATGCGAGACAGCTGACTTCGCTGGTGGGTGACCAGCTGACAAGCCGACTGTATTGTAAGATTGAGTTTTTCTTTCTTTGCGATATACAGAGCCTTTCACTTTGCTCCGATGCAAAAAAACACGAGACGAGGTAATGAAAAATGCAGGGTTATGTAACTCTATTCTAATGTACTCCACCCTGCGTTGAGACTGTCTGGCCTCAGCGTGTTTTTGTAGTTGGATTCCAATGTACTCATGTGTCAAGCATGAGTGAGACCAAGTTCAGCTCTGTTTTATTATTGTTATTTATAGAGTATGTTATCTCGTATGTTCTTATGATATGGTGCTGTTACCACTCTGTGTGTTACTGTGGTGTAAAGCAGTGTTTCTCAATCTTTTTTGGCTTGAGTACCCCCTTTCCCTGATTTCTGAATCCAAGTACCCCCTTTAAAGGAGTCATCCAGACCAAAACACATATAGGGTTAAATCTGTCTTTTATCATACCCCTTTATACCTGCTTTAGTCGATTTTTTTCATAGCTGCCCCTTTTGCTAGATTTCGGCTGCCCCTGTTGCTAGATTTTGCGGGCCCTCTCATAAACAACAGAGTGTATAGCCTTTATACTAGTGCGGTTATTTCTTCAGCTTCAAAGTTAGTATTTTTTTATTGGATTATGTTTACACAACGTCCTGAGACCAACCAAACCGCTGTTTTGACCTCACAGGCACCCTTACTTGTCAAACGGCTTCTGCTCTGCACCAGAGCAGGGAGAGGAGAAGCTAGAAAGAGAGGGGAGGGAGGGGTCGGTTTGACAAGTAAGGGTGCCTGTGAGGTCAAAACAGCGGTGTGGTTGGTCTCAGGACGTGGTGTAAACACAATCCAATAAAAAAATACTAACTTTGAAGCTGAAGAAATAACCACACTAGTATAAAGGCTATACACCCTGTTAGTTATGAGAGGGCCCACGAAATCTAGCAACAGGGGCTGCCGAAATCTAGCAACAGGGGCAGCTATGAACAAAATGGAATAAAGCAGGTATAAAGGGGTATGATAAAAGACAGATTTAACCCTATATGTGTTTTGGTCTGGATGACTCCTTTAACCAGACATCAACATTTTTCTTATAAAACTGCAATTGAAATATACATAAATGATGCTATATGATGATGTGATAACCCCCATTTCAAGAATATAAAATATATAAATAAGAAGCTTTCATGTCAATAATTCAATACATTCAAACAACTTTAAAACACATCCCAGTTTCCTGGTACCATGTAATTTGGGCAACTCAAGTTTTTCCATGTGTCATCATTAAATATATATGTACAGGTTTTCCCCCTCCTAATTCAATTTGAGTTAATTCATTAACTATGAACGATATTAGCATAATTTAAACTTCTATTTTGATTTTTTGGGGCATTTTCGAGTACCCCCTGCAGTACCTCCACGTACCCCCATTTGAGAAACACTGGTGTAAAGTATAAGAGGTATTTTAATGCATTACTGGAGTATTTCCAAATTTCAATACTTGACGTCTACATCTCACTTTTACTCCTCCATTACAATTGTGGGAAAACACAATTTGTAGATTTTGATTATTATTATAGAACACATAGAACACGTCGCCATGTATTGTATGCTTGTACATGTACATCTGCTATTTTAAAAGGATTTGTATATATTTTGAAAACCTGAGAAATACATTTTGAATACTGGACTTTTACTTGTATTATTATAATTTATATTATTTCTTTATTTTTTACAAAAAAAAGAGAGTAAAGAAATGTGACACATCACTGTTTGGTCAATCTGGCTAGCCATCGTCAAAGAAAAGGGAGCGCCCACTCGGGTTGTCCATCTTAGCCAGCTACAGACTCTGTCTCGAGAGAATGCTGTTTGGTTAACAGGATGACTACCCAGTCCCAGGGCTATATGAGAAGTCTGTCAGATATCGTCAGAGATTACTTAATTCATTGCTTCATCATAATAAAACTGGATCCTAACCCACGTTACTTAATGTCTATGATCAAATGTGTTATAGTTTATCCAGATAAATCTTCTAGATTGTGAGCAAGAAGAGTTCAATATGTCATCTGCCACCTCTGGGCCTGAATTGACAGATTTATGCTCCGTCATATGACGGCAACGCTCCCTGAAAATAGCCGATCTACAAGCTGATGTGACACGCGGTGAGCTTGTGGGCGGGCTATTTTTGACTTGCGGCACCATCGAACGACTAAGTATAAATCAAGCTTATGATTTATTAGGGCCAAAGACAAGCTGGTGTACAGACCCTGTCTCCAACGAGTCATTTTATTATTTAACTCCTTGCCACTATTCTCTCCCTCTCTCTCTCTCTCTCCAACCGTATGTATACTCCCATTTACAGTGCACTTGGCAGCCGCCGAATGTTTTTTCTGGAGAGAAAGAGAACAAGACCGGCCCTGGTGAAAATCTGTCTCGGACAAAATTCCCTTTCGCTCAACTCCCAGAGGAGGTTAAGCAATGGAGGGTGCCAAGGTCTACTCAAAGGCTGTCTAACAAGACAAACCATATGCTAGCTAATATGGGGCTGGGTGGGCTTGAAACCCATTAGAAACCTGCCAGACAATGGCATGCCATGAACCGTTGGATTACAGCAATTGAACCATTCCTGTTCACTCGACCTGACACGCTCTAGGGCACATCCACCCTAAAATCTTTAGAGATTTATATTGTTAGACAGACTTGTGGTATGTGTAAAATATACTTAAAGTGAGCAATCAAGCTGCTGAATTCCATCCATATGGCAACTATAGGGGCGGGCTGGTGATATTTTCAAAACAAAATATCAGATTCAGAATTATATTTTGACTGAATACCACAATATTGATAATACTACCACATTTTGTGGATGGTTATTGGTGCTTTCACAAGATAATGACACACATAAACTTTGAGGAACGATCATTACTAATATGGATTTTTATAATCAGTTCTGCAAGCTCACAACGTGTCACCTTCCAATGCGTTCAGAGCTTGTAGATAGTTATTTTCATATTGTTTTCTTTTTTTAATGGGGCCTAAGTGGTCAATGGTTAGAATGCTGACATTTGACTCAACAGTGTGCTATGTATGCAATTACATTGTCCATTGCTGACCAGTAACTCTGCATCGGAGTCCAAAAGATGGAATCCAACCCGGCCTCGGAGCCAACAACCACAGGAACTAAAACATCCATTACTGTAGCAATGACAGCGCAAGAGGTTGAGACAGAATCAGAATGGAGTTCAATCACCCTGCTGGCTAGATCAGGGGTCTTCAACAGGGGGTCCGGGACCCCTAGGGGGTCCTCAGAGACAGAGTTACAACAGGGTGTCCTCCAAATCTTTGTGTGATAGAAACTTTTTTTCTCCTTTTTTTAAATTAACCTCTTGAACCCTAGCGTCCATATTCTGAGAACTTTAGCCAAAAATAGCCAATCTACAAGCTCACAACGCTTCGCAGCTTGTAGATCGGCTATTTTCGGCAAAGAGGTTTGGTGTAGTGTGAGTGAAAGGTCAAGTTTATTAAGTATTGACGGTTCAAGTGCTTAAATATAAGAAAACACAAATTGACATGAATCCAAAATACAATGATGATTGTGCTGTCTGTCAAACAATGAAACTATATGGAATCTATGAACAGATTGTGGGGGTCCCTGCTTCATCTCTCTCTCAACTAAGGGGTCCCTGGCCTGAAAACGTTGAAGCGACCCCTGCATGGGCTAGATACTTGGGAGTCTGTTTACAGCTAGGATATGATAATGCTGTGCCCTAAATAATAAAGCAAAGTTAGTTTCATGTCTACTAAAAGTGATAATATAATTATGATAAATGCTACTGGATATGTTCTTAGACAGACATACATGCTGCAAGGAAATCCCCTCTCGTGGGTCCTTGGCTTGTTGAAACAAGTTGGCCCATCTGATCTGAGCCCACCTCTGCTCTGCTGCCAGCCACACACACACACACACACACACACACACACACACACACACACACACACACACACCTGTTGTCTAGTATTTCTCTGCACGGTGAGATGAGATTACACCATTTAAAACCCCGGTAGAGGGAGAGAGGGATTGGCCAGAGGGTAACAAAGTACAGATGGAATGGAATGCACTAAATATACAGCGAGACTCTTTTCAATTATGATACATTAAAGTGAGTGGTGTGTGCACTGCACACACACTCGCACACACATAACATTCCATCATAGTTTATGAAACTGTTATAAACTAAAGCAGGGGTCTTCAACGTTTTCAGGCCAAGGACCCCTTAGTAGAGAGAGAGATGAAGCCCCACAACCTGTTCATAATAGATTCCATATAGTTTCATTGTTTGACAGCACAATCATCAGTGTATTTTGGATTCATGTCAATTTGTGTTTTCAGATATTTAACCACTTGAGCCGTCAATACTTAATAAACTTGACCTTTCACTCTGTACTTATTCTGCTCTTTTTCCCCTCTGCACCAAAGCTCTTTGCCAAAAATAGCCGATCTACTAGCTCACAACGCCTTGCAGCGCGAGGCGTTGTGAGCTTGTAGATCTGCTATTTGTGGCTAAAGTTCTCCGAATATGGACGCTAGGGTTCAAGTGGTTAATATAAAAAAGGAGAAAAAAGGTTTCTATCACTCAAAGATTTGGAGGACCCCCTGTAGTAACTCTGGGGACCCCCAAGGGGTCCTGGACCCCCTGTTGAAGACCCCTGAACTAAAGCACAGTGGAAAGACTCTGGAAATGTCTCGCTTTTGAGTTCAACTTAACTTTTTAAAGTCGGGTAACAACAAACCAGAGTATTTGTGCAAAACTAGAAATATAGCAGATGCATACTGTACACTGCAAAAAAAATGGATGAAACACTTTTCAAAAAGAAGGGTATTTTTCCAATTTTTCTTTTTTTTCTTCCTGTCGCAGTCCTGCCCGCCTGCTGCCCGGGATTAGCGGTCAGCGTTTGATGATGCAACACCACCACTGTGTTTTCTCAGTCAAGCAGAAAAGCCAGTGCCACACAGCTCTAGGCCCGCTCTGCCCTCAAACAAAGACACCTAACACACACAGCCCTGCAGCGGCGGCGGTGTGCTGGTGTGGGCACTCACACTGCCAGGGGTGCCGCACCAAATTCTGGGCCCTGGTAGTGCATGGGTACAAGGATTCACTCACATTTTTGAGCTTTAACTATTGAAAAATAGCAGATATACAAGCTCACAGCACGGCACCGAGTGCCGCGCTGCGAGCATGTACAGTAGATCTACTATTTTTGAAAAATCATGAAAAGTTTTTGAAAATTTCAAATCCTAGGTTTTTTTTTGTTGTTGTTGTTGAAAAACGCATGTTTCTATGTCAGTGGTGCTCAAACCTTTTCATCTGAAGGACCCCCAAAATGATATGTATTTTGGCTACGGACCCCCATCTCAAAACGTGTAGTTCCAGGGACCCCCCATAAGTGAAATTTGAGTTACAAATGTTCGCTTAAAAATACATACATTCAAAGATTTGCACACATTTTCACGACTTTTCAAAAAATAGCAGATCTACAAGCTCGCAGCGCGGCACTCGGTGCCACGCTGTGAGCTTGTATATCTGCTGTTTTTCAATAGCTTAAGTATAAAATAATTAGGTCTCCTCCTTGGGCCCTAGTAACTCAGTCCCCCCCTCGTGACGCCCCTGGCTGCTGCTGCTGCCACTACTCAGAGTTGCTGAGCAGAGAGGGGCTGAAGCCAAGCGCACCGAGGGTGGGGAGCGGAAATGTCATGTATTAGTTATGAAATATAGAACTGCACTCAGTGCTGGGGCCTGGCAGGAGACCAAGACCAATTCAGTTGCATGCGAGCCGTGGCAAGGTGGAGGTGTGTGTGAAAGGAGTGTGTATATGTCTGACAGTAATCATAAATGCAAGTGTGTGTGTTCATATATGCATATACCGGTATGTGTGTGTGTTCATATATGCATATATGTGTGGGTATAAAAAAAAAAATATATATATATATATATATATATATATATATAGACCTTTTCCTGACTGCTCCGCTGTAGAGGGCGCCGTCGCCATTGCCGCGGTGTAAACGGTTGTGTAAGTAACTAGTAGCCTACATTTACTTGAGTACTCTACAGTTACTTCTACTCCACCACTGGCTGCTGTTTACACCGCGGCAATGACGGCGGCGCTATCTACAGGGGAGTGCTTGGGAAACGGTCTATAGGGATCTTTTTGGGATAAAGCACTGCATGAATGCACCATCTACAATTACCTATATCGTATATATTGTTGGAATCAGGTAGCCGCAGAAACCTTGTATCTCCATATTTAAACTATACACCAAGTTGTTTTCAATGTTTTCAGGCCAAGGACCCCTTAGTTGAGAGAGAGATGAAGCAGGGACCCCCACAACCCATAGATACTATATAGTTTCATCGTTTGACAGCACAATCATCAGTGTATTTTGGATTCATGTCAATTTGTGTTTTCAGATATTTAACCACTTGAACCGTCAATACTTAATAAACGTGTCCCTTAATTCTGTACATAGTCTGCTCTTTTTCCCCTCTACTCTAAACCCCTTTGCCTAAAATAGCCGATCTACAAGCTTGTAGATCTGCTATTTTTGGCTAAAGTTATTTTCCTATCACACAAAGATTTGGAGGACCCCCTGTAGTAACTCTGAGGACCCCCTAGGGGTCCCGGACCCCCTGTTGAAGACCCCTGCTATACACTATACATATATACAAGTGTTGCACACAATAATGCACGCACACACGCACATATACAAACACACAGTCACACACTCCATTCGCATACTCTATCTGTCTGCAGCCCAACCAAATAGGTCCATTTCCTGAGTCATTCCTGAGAGCAATTAGCAGCTTCAGGGCTGTGGAATTCAGACCCTTAGCAATGGCCAACAGCACAACTGGAGGCCCTATTATACTCAGCTCATATAGTGAAGGTGTGTGTGCGTGCGTGCATCTGTAGGTCTGTGCGTGCATGCGTATATAGGTGTGTGTGTGTGGAAGAAGAGTGAAAGGAAAGCGAGTTATTGAGACTTGCCACAGGCCAATCATTACCTTGCATATCGTCGTTGTCGGGTGAAAACCTTGTATGTCCAAAACCGTACGTTTTGCATTTATCAGTTTGAAAATGATTTAAACTGGTGAAAACTGCCGATCTACAAGCACACAACGCCTCGCGGTGCGAGGCGTTGAGTGCTTGTAGATCTGCTGTTTTCACTACCTTTGTGCTACGGCCTTGTACGATGAAGCAGGGCTTTACTTTGCGAAAGAACATACTAATTTGTAACTTGGAGATACGAGGTTTCTGCCCGACAGTGACGATATTAAGCCTTCTCATGAAACATTGGTTGTGCAAAATGGTTGGCAAAGTGCTCAAAGTTTAAACACGCAGAGGGAGTCTAATGTGGAGGTTTAGTCTATGGCATAGACTAAACCTCCACCAGCACATGGCTCTCGTGGTGTCTAAAAGCAGAAGTCAACAAAGGTATCCACACTGGCAGCACTCTTAACAAGCTAAACATGATGGCCAATTTAACCTCGCACAAGCAAAATGTCGTAGAGACCGGAGGAGGCAGCAGCCACACTTCCTAGAAGTAATTTTTTTTACCGCTAAACTTTTCAACATCCTTTGTTTCCCTCTCGTTCTGGACTAAAGGAATTGCTTGCTCCGCATACCAGCATCTTGCACAACTCTCTCTCTCTCCATGTCTTGTGCTCAAAACTTTTTAAGGTTTTCTATATCTCTCTGCAAGAGCCCTGCAAATGAACAATGAGAGCGGGTCTTGAGCCAAGGCACGCTCTCTCGATCCATGGCCAAGGTCTGAGTGATCATCATTACCGTCTGCACTCAGTCAGGCTATGTGTTGAGTTACAGCCTTTCGCAATCCTCCGGAGAGGCCAGGGAATTTGGCAGGACAGGACTGTCCAACTATACAGTATCAACATTCCTCCAAAAAGCCCTCATTATATTTTCATTGGAGGGACAATGATGAGACAGGCAAAAAAGAAGAGAAACTCATGTGGCTTTACTGTAAAACCCTGAGTTGTTAGTTTAACTCAAACAAGAAGAAAAATGCACCCGTACAGGTCCATTTGCTTCCATCCCATACACTCTTGTTATTGAGTTATTGAGGATTTTACTGTGTTGTTCTGATCATGCTACGGTCATCTCTGGTCATCAAACTCAAGTGTGTGTGTGTGTGTGTGTGTGTGTGTGTGTGTGTGTGTGTGTGTGTGTGTGTGTGTGTGTGTGTGTGCGTGTGCGTGTGCGTGTGTGTGCAATTATCAAGAGTGACAGAAAGAACTTTTTCACAGCTTTCATTTCTCGTTCTTAACTTCAAGTTCTCATGGGCAAAGCAGGACTTGGATGCATACACCCTTTAGCACAATTAGAGAGAGAAGGAACTTGTGATGATGACTAAACATTCCTAACATACAAATATGAGTATGTGACTGTGTGCACTACAGTATATTTAAGGATGGCGACAACGCTAAAATGTGACTTTAATTAGCGTTGTTAATCTAGGCAACACCCCAGCAAGCGAGTTAGAGTACAGTAGCTAGTTGGATCTATTGCTTGCTATTTTGCTCCCAATGAAATTATTTGAGGCTGCAGTACATTTAAATATTGTATTACATTGTTGGCTATGTGTCATAAACAAATCAGTGCAATTGACAGGTCAAAGCAAACACACAAAGCAGTTACGGAAGTGCATCAAGCATGAGACTTTCTGTGGTCTATATTGACAATTGTGATATCACTGGCTAGGTTCCTGCAGTCAGTAAGATGTAAACCAATGCAAGCCACATACAGTACACACCTATGCCCTTTTACTGTATCTGGGTGGTTCTGTCTTATGATGATGCTATTTTCAAGCTTTACGGATTACATGAATCACAATAACAAATGTAGAAAAAAGGCATTCCATAAGTGCTGACTTCTGTCCAATGACAAAGCCCTGGTCAATTTTGACTTTTGAGCAATCCTTGACATTAGCACATTGGCCAACCAACAGAAGTTTAGATTTAATGCCATCTGCTGAAGCAATCAGCAATATTATGTAACATGTGGTTGTCACGTCCATGATGTTTCATACTTTGACTTCTGATATTTCCTCATCTACCCCACACGAAGCACGTGTTTTCTCTCAAACAGAAACCCTGAGGATTATGACTGCAATCTGTTTGTTGTTCTTTAGCATAGGAGGTTGCAGGTTAAAATATAGGTACGTGTGTTGAAACAAAGCCTGCTCTGTGCACAGGGACAGCAATTTGGTTTCACTTCAAAATATGTTCAAACGACAAAGGAATTCAGGAAATCTGGAAGTCATGATTATTTCAAGGCCTTAAAAAAGGACCCTTTTCTACACGTCCTTTTGGTTTTTCTTTTTTTTTCCAAAAACATGTTTTTCCAGCACTAGCCTCCACAAAATGTCTCTTCTCTTGGTTACACCCTTGGACTTCTGGGTGTTCACTCCGATAATGTACGTCTCGGCTGCCTCGGCGCGGTGTTTTCACATGCCATGTGGATAGGCTTATGGGGACTTTGAAATAACAATGTGATAGCCAGCGTGCTGAATGGCTGCTCCTCCAGAATTAGTATTAGTATCACTGAGCTAGCGGAGTTGCACGACTGCTTAGCCTTCCTGCAATGCGTCTACTGTCTATTCAGTCTGCTAGGGGTGCAGCGTAGCAATTCCAGCTCTCCAGAGAGGCACTGGAAGGCATTTCTACTTAAAATAAACCCTGTGCGCCCACGTCCAGCCTCTCACAGCCCCTGTTGGCCCTGCGCTGTCTGTCGGCTTGCCAGCCCTTCCCCATTAATCCACTGCAGCGTTCCATTTATGCGGAAACCATCCCACGGATGTGCTCGGGCAGGCACTGGGGCATTTAAAACCCCCTGTAACACACACTTGTTCTCTTTAGACACACGGGCAAACACAAACAGACTCTTTGACACGCTCGCATGGATGAAGCTCGCTCACATACAGTACATGTTTGCGCTGCATGACATATACATGCACATGCAATCAGCAAAGTGATGGAAAGCATGCACTCACAATGTAGGAATGAATATGCACTGGTTGTCACAAACAGATGCACACACGCACACGCGTGCGCACACGCGCGCACACACACACACACACACACACACACACACACACACACACACACACACACACACACACACACACACGCGTGCACACACACAGTCAATGGGAGACTTGTTATGCCTGATTTATAGCACTGGAATTAGGCGATCTACAATCAGTACTGCGAGATGTGAGCTTGTATTGGCTATTTTTGACAACACCATCATGCAACAATGTATAAATGACGCTTTATGCTGTAATACACATACACATGCATGTGCACGCACACGCTCTCACACGCACGCGCGCGCACACACACACACACACACACACACACACACACACACACACACACACACACACACATCTAAAGACATGCCCACATCCCATTCCGTGTTGGCTTATGGCCTCAGGGCCACCGAGGGCAAATAACTAAAGCTATCTACTGTATTATGAAGATAGAATTTCTGTTAAAGTGTGAATCCTTTTGAAGTCCCTGGCCTGGTGTTGATATAATTTACAGTTTGGAGCAGTATAGTAATGTTTAAAGAAACAAAGCTGTAGTGTAACAACAACACAGTGCAACATTAGGCTGCTTAATCGTACAGTTTTGATGCTTTGGTTGGAAGGAACACAGATTTTAACAGGTGTCGTTTTCCCTTCTGTGGATAAAAGCTGTTGACTGGTAGGCCTTGATTCAACAAAACAATTATCTTGATCTTGATCCAGTCTAGGCACAACTCCGGTAAATCTAGGCTATGTTACACAGCAAGTTAATTGTGAATTGTTACTGTTGTTGTTTTCAATGATTTATTTTCAGCAATGCATTATTCAAGATAGAAGAATGAAAAGACAAAAACAGGACCTCAAGATCAGAGACATGCGATACAAGACAGAAGACACTCAGATAACTCTGATCCTTCTGCTCACAACAATTTATGATCTGTGCACACCATTGAATCAAATTGAAAGTTAAATCAAAAGTAAGCTGTAGCTTACTAGAAACGATAATCATGGCCATTAAGGAACTTCCCTGAGTTACAGTGCAACAGGGTGTGAACTAGAACTAGGCCTACTGAATGCTATTTCAGTATTAGGTTTAGCATCTGATCAATAACACAGTTGAGAGAAGCTGGTATACTTACTCAAAGAAAAGTTGGCAACCCTCTTCTAGCAATGGTGCAATTGTGTTTGGACGCTGTAAGACACAAAGTTGTATTATTACTTTTTGTCTTCTTCGTCTTGTTGTTTACTTCTTTATCTCAGATTTGTGGTGGCTCACTAACTTCACTCTGTTGAGTCTATACAGGTATATCCACCTTGAGCCACCTCAAGTTGAACCAATTAAAGAGAAAACAACTTTTGTTTTCTCTTTGTAGTCTAAGGTTTATGACACAGACAAGACATATAATTATAAATATAATCAAGGCATAACCAATAATCTATTGTACATCATCTAGGGTAGGTCAATTGAGATATAAAAAGGCAAAAATGAATACATAATTAAGAAACAGAAAGAAAACAGAACAATAGCTTCCTGCATCTGGAGACAATTTATTGTAGGCCTATTGTATGTAATCTTAAAAGTGCCAAAAATAGAGGCGTGCTTTTAAGCTGTGCCACTTCAATCCATACATCCATATGGTTGTTGGCTAGACGTCCATAAACTATCCAATCATTTTGCCTACAATGGTGCATGTATGGCGTTACATAACTTAATTGACACTTCACGTGCTATGTAAAACACTGTATCAAAAACGAAGAATAACATGAACATAAATAATGCATGCAAATTGCAAACCATTAACCCATTAGGCCTATATAGTGGCTAAAATAAATAGTGTTAATGTTATAGCCTAGTTATTATAACAGCGTAACAGTTGGTAAAGAAAGAAACACATTGGGATCCGCTGCAGTTTCACGAGATGCTTAAATATTAGTCTATACGTTAACCCTTATTGTATATAACCGTGTTAATACCCAATAATGCCTTATTGTTTTTAATCAATAAGGCATTGTAATGTAGGCTATAATAGTGGCTAATCTGATCAGCCTGGCACGAATACAACACAACTACAACAGATGTCGGTAATAAAAGCCACAGATGACAAAGTATAACGGGACAAAAGTTTACAAAAATCCCCAGACTCTGTCCCATATGCAGTTTACTATCACGACAACAATCCTAGGAGAAGTCATAACAACAACGCGTACTACGTGCTGTGAAACAGGCTTACCTGTTATGCGTCCAAAGCTCGAGGTGAAAAATGTGTGGCGCTGAGAGTTGTGAATCGGATGTAGCTTTTTGAGACTGAAAGCCGTTGCATCAGCCCGTTTAAATAGTGATCTGTGTCTGGGAGGGTTCAGGAATGCGGAACTGTCGTCCCAGACGTAAGCATGGATGAAAATAATAAGAGGAGGGCTTGAATACAAAAAAAAGTTGTTTGACTCCTCCCCTAGCAACCGAAAAAATACACAACATACTGGAGAGAGGAAAGTTTCAGCCTGTGGGGGACACAGACAGACAGAGACCTGGCAAAATGTATCTATGTGCTATAAACAAGTTAATAAATACAAGTTATGGCTATAAACACACACACACACACACACACACACACACACACACACACACACACACACACACACACACACACACACACACACAGTAGATGTGACTAAAGACAAGCGTTTGACAGCTAACATACAGCAATAGTCAATGAGCTAACTCTGCTTTTGTTATTGTTTGTGTCATTGTGTGTGTGTGTGTGTGTGTGTGTGTGTGTGTGTGTGTGTGTGTGTGTGTGTGTGTGTGTGTGTGTGTGTGTGTGTGTGTGTGTGTGTGTGTGTGTGTGTGTGTGTGTGTGTGTGTGTGAGAGAGAGAATGGATCTCATCATTGTACTCATTTTAGGAGGGAAATGTAGTTTATATATAGGCTAGATGCTTTAGGCCTATAAGATAGACTACTTTGCACCATGTGTTGTACTCATTTTAGGAGGGAAATGTAGTTTATAGGCTAGATGCTTTAGGCCTATAAGATAGACTACTTTGCACCATGTGATCTGTCCCCATGTTTTTTGCCATAATTTACAATAGGCTACATGACACAAGCCGACAAGCGAATATGTCAGTTTCATGTTTAACCTAAAAACACACAGTACAAAATATGGAAAGAGTCAAAACTATTCTATTTGGGTCCATATTGAACTCAGTTAAAAACAATTGTGATGTAGCCTATATTAGCTGTTTCAGTTACTTAACATCTTGAGGAATTGGCATAATATCATACTGGCAACTGCCAATGAAATAGACTGTCATGCTCATTAAACTGATTTAGGTCAGTTTGTTTTTGCTTTTGAACAGGTTTATCTTTGATCTAATAATGCAATTCCAAACAAAAACTAAAATGTAATTATATCTTTTTTCCTCCCCTGATTAGGCTACAATCATTGCACCTATAAGACTGATACCTAAACCATTCAAAAGGTGTAGGGCAGGGGTCTTCAACAGGGGGTCCGGGACTCCTAGGGGGTCCTCAGAGTTACTACAGGGGGTCCTCCAAATCTTCCAATCCTTTTTATATTAACAGCTTAAACCCTAGTGTCCATGTTCTGAGAACTATAGCCAAAAATAGCAGATCTACAAGCTTTGCTTACTGTAATAGATTATTTATTACCATATAATATCTGTTATAGGTCACTTGATTCATAACATAAATAACAACAAAAGAGAATATGTTCTTGTCTTGGTGAGGCTTCCAGTAAATTCCAGAAATGGATGAAAGAAGAAAAAAGAAAAAGAGCTGTAAGTAATAGTTCCCTCTAGTGTGGGTAGCAGTGACTACAACCTTTCAAAGTGTATTTTCATACGCCTTCGTATCACAGCAAATAACATTATTAAACCCTATAGGACTATAATAATTGGAAAGATGCAATTGGAAATTGCAAGTGTGGTTGCCGTGACGCGAGTCACACTGGCAAATTAATTTGCGTCTTACCATTTGAATTCTCCCATTTCAAGTCAAAGGGGAAGATGTATTCACTAATAAATAGCTAACTAATAGCCATTAGATCTCTGTGTCAGTCCTTTTTATGCCCCATGAAGATCCCTAATGTCATCAATATTGAGCCCATATCTTGGAATACCCATATATCGACTACTGTGTCAGTCTCATGATGTCTATGATGTCAGACATCTATGATGTCATTCATCTCCATATTTGGGAAAAGTAAAACTTTAAAATAAAGTAAAAAATGAATTCAGGAATAAATCCATATCAATTATATAACAGTAGGCTATAAAAGGCCTCCCCTCCCCAGTTTGCATGTGAGATCTGGAGGAAGCAGACGTGTACCCACCAGCTCCTATGCTACTCTCCACCATGCCCCTTCTGTTCCCTTAGTTCTGTTTGACTTTACTTCCATGCAACACCTCGCACGCCACCATGTCTCACGCATCCACAACTACACCACTGATCACTGACTCCACACTCCATTGGATCCTTTGTTATTGAGTTTGTTGATCCCCTTCTCAGTTAATGTTCTAGGCCCTTTATTTAATAAATATACTTTTGTTATACTTTTGACAACATTTGCCTAAATTGTAATCCTATGCGCTACTCTCCCTCTGTCAACCAGGGGAGAGCCCCGAACTGAGCTCATGCTTCCTTCAGTGCACGAGGAGTGAGCAAGCCGCTTCTTATCACCTGACAGGGGGGGGAGTTTGCATGGTAGGACGTAGCACGTGGAAGGAACACGTTATTCCAACCAGTTCCTTTCCCCTTCATCAGTTTCATCCCACTGAAACCTGTCATCTTTTCTAGGATTTAGAATCAGCCGTAAAACCTCTGAGTTGAAGAGACAGTTTTATGTTGCCATAACAATCATCCTACCTGGAACAAGCAGCTGTACTATCTGAATCTCACCAAAATACTCATTTATAATCTGTTGCACGATGGTGTCGTTCGCTGAAAATAGCTGTTTCTTTTTGAGGAGTGACACCGTCGTGAGACAACGTATAAATTAAGCTTTACTCTGATCCTTTTTATAGATTCTAATTTGGTTCCGCTGTGATTTATGTCCAGCATTTGAGAGGATAAGGAGGGTGGTATGCGTCACACTGTCTCTATCTTTACCAGGCGCGTGCACACATAGTCATCAAAGGGGGCTTGAGCCCCTGCCCTTTTATCCGCCTGTAAAAAGTGCCCTCTCCAGACCATGAATGCAGTTTTTACTATGGTGTAAGAAATGCAAACGCCCTCTTTCCATGCCATACCTGAAGGCAGCATTCAAGAGAATTGCCTTGTCCAAACTCTCCTGAACTTGAACGCAGCATCTTATGTTGAAAGAATTGCATTCTTTGTGTAGAAATCCATGCAATTACGTCACATCTCCAGGATTGGCTTGATTATGCCAATGATTCAGTGTGGCTTCAAGCATCGAAAATAGCCGACCTCCAAGCTCACAACACGTGGCAGCGCGACGTACGCGTTGTGAGCTTGGAGGTCTGCTATTTTCGATGTTTTCACCAAAAGTGCCCTTTTAGAAATGTCAGCCCCTGCCTCTCTAATATTCTCTGCACATCTCTTCTCTTTACATAAGTCTCAGGAAGGCATTTCTTGATCAGAGGGGATAAAAGCAGAACTGTGGCAGCAAATGGGCATATTTCACAAGCAAGGAAGGTTTTTGAGCATGCATAATTGAAGTTGCAGACAAAATCCCCCTGTCTCACCATGGCATGTACCCATGGAGTTAAAGGCATACTGCAGAGATGTCACTCAGTACATGAACACACATGGTGCACGCAGGCCCGCCTGGCACTTTCAACCTTATGGAGGGAACTACACCAGCCAAGAACAATAAGCCGCAGTAATGACATTGCAGTGAAAATATACAGGTCTTGCTATGCAGTTCAAAATATGTCGAGCTTATTAATATGTTCAGTGTAGTGATCCGGGGCCTGTGTTGTTTGATAGTCTCGTATCTTGGAGAATGACTGGAGCCATTGAACCATAGGTAAATCAGTGAGGAGATATCATCTGACTTTACCCTGCAGGAAAGGACAGTGTAAAATGAGTGTTTAAAGACTGTAGTTTCTTTGCCCAGCTTGTACACTACACAGACTCTATTTCTTCAAACATAAGGTTGCAGTAGGTGCACTTGCCAGCAACTGCCTGCATGATGAATTAAAGTTGTACCATGTAACTTTTTTTATAAAACAAATCTTAAAATGGTCCTAGCTGTTAAATCGCTAAAGTTTTAGAACCCCCACTCCGTTATTTTCAGCTTCTAAAGCCTTCTCTTTATATGTTTTCTATGATCCCTGCCCGGGACCGGTTTTCGCGGAAAAATTGCGTCATCACACTACCGGCCAATCACAGCGAGGGTTATACACTGCCGGCCAATCACAGCGCAGAACATACACTGCCGGGCTCTCTGGTGGGTTTAGGAAACACGCCTTCAGGAAGTACACTGCAGTGTTTACACTGGAGGAGTCTAGCATGTAACTCTCCAACCGCTGCTCGTAGAAGGACACGGGAGACCTCATTGAAAGCGCCTCGGCGAGGCGAGGCGGACGCGGTGGTCTGACGGCCCGGTCCGCGAGCGAAAAACGGACGAAAAAAGCAAACGCGACCGCGGTTTGCTATACTGCTACAGACCACCAGTTGAGCAACTTACACAGTATAGCTTTAAGTTGTAGAATGTAGGCCTAGTTGGTTGCAGCTTTGCCAAATGCATCAGCCTTCTTTTTGAATGGGTGTCATTAAAAAAACAATGAAATGGAAGTTTCCTTACATTGACATTGTTTTAAAATGAGTTTACAGACATTTACATTTGTGTTTGGAACATGTTATCTATACATTTAGTAAAAATGTATATTCGATTCCAATTCCATATTAATCTACCAAAGCTACTGTTTATTTTGACCGTTTGTTGCATTTTTTTAATATCCTTTAGTCTGAGATAACTATAAGGATGGATTCACAATACAATCCTGTGTTACCGGTAAATCCATACACTTTCAAAGGAGTTATAATTGCAATAATAATATATATGAATGAATTTTACTGTGTCGGCAATGTGGCTATAAGAATGGTGAACATGTAATGGTCATTACAGTATCCTCCTTCCATGGGGAAATACCCAGACACATAC
Organism: Nannobrachium achirus; assembly: GCF_963921795.1. Classification (NCBI taxonomy): domain Eukaryota; kingdom Metazoa; phylum Chordata; class Actinopteri; order Myctophiformes; family Myctophidae; genus Nannobrachium; species Nannobrachium achirus. The sequence goes on from NC_137823.1 coordinate 51,439,751, forward strand.
ATCCAGACACTATGCTTACTCATCATCCATCACCAAACATTGCAGACATTATAGACAAGGTTTATTTTTACTACCACCCCATTTATTTTCCTTCCTTCCTTTTTTCTTCATTCAAAATAAATTCAGACAGTTGTCAATCACGCCAATGTTTGTCTAGAGAACTTTTGTAACAATGAATAATTTCAGGCAGGATATTTAAAGCTGCAAATGTTTGCCCTTTCCGGAATGCAATCAGAAAAAGTAATTTGACCAACAAGACATAGCATTTTATGGACTTATTCGTGCCCTTATCAAATTTGATTTAATCTTCTTGCATTTATTTATAAACATGCAATATGCACACGATGCAAGCACACACACACACACACACACACACACACACACACACACACACACACACACACACACACACACACACACATGCACAATGTGGAATATGATGATGCGCCATCTGTTACAATCAATATTTCCTTAATATATTGCTATTAATTAAGCAACATCTTCCTTTCTTTTCACATGCATGAACATGCATGCACGCACGCACGCACGCGCGCGCGCGCGCGCGCACACACACACACAAACACAAACACAAACACACACACGCACACACATGCACACACACACGGCAATCCTGTACTTCCTAACCCTAAGTGTACTAAAGGTTCTTGTTGTAGAATCAATGAAATCACTCACTGTTCCAATGAAATGCTGTTTAATGTTATTAGCCTTATAAAACACAACCTCTGTATACAGCATAATAAGATATACTCTATGTCCACAGATGTACTCTATGTACTCTATGCCTTTATGAAATTATGTTATCTTGACTTAGTTTAATGTAAAATGGTGGATTTATATAGCGCCTTTATCCAAGGCTTTACAGAAATTGTGCGTTACATTCACACACAGAGTCTTGCTCAAGGACTCTTCGACACCTTTTCTGGGGGAGTCCGGGATCGAACTGGGAACCCTCCGTGTTCTAATGAGGGTTTCTCTACCCCTGAGCCACTGCCTTCCCTTAATAATATATCTATGGAAAGGATCAGTGGTGTGTTCTAGAGGTCGTGTAGACACGCTTCCGCGTTTTCAATTGATGAAATGGTTAGTAGAGGGCTACGCTTTCTTTCAAAAACATTCTGCACGTCATACTACGTATATAGAGTAACATGGTGGAACACACCACTGGAAGGGATGTCATCATCTATGTTAACCATGTGAACCTTAGTGTCCGTATTCTGGGGGAAATATCTGGCAAAAGTTGCAGATCTACTGTATAACACGTCTACAACATGTCGCGTTGCGACGTCTTTGAGTTTTTAGGTCGGCTAATTTCAGCAAAAGTATTTAATGTTGTACATTTTACCTGCTCCATTCTTCAATGTAATCAAAGACCTTCCAATCCACTCATGGTGCATCCGGCTTTGGCAAGTGTCTATACCAGGGGTTCTCAAACTTTTTTAGGCTGTGACCCACAAAATAAACATATTTTAACTGGGGACCCACCCTGACAAGCACTTGGAATTGTAGGTATTACATTTAATGTGACTCGGTTCCAGAAATACTGTGAAAATAGCCGATCTACATGCTAACGTTGTGAGTATGTAGATCGGCTATTTTCACAATGTTTGCCTCTTGCTTGACAGTTTGGCCAGTTTGATATTAAAACGGTCTTGAAAATCCTTAAATTGTTACTTTATAAATGTGCAGATACACTGTACATACTTACGTTGGGTTTGTTTACCGTTGAGTGAGACATTTTTTTTACATTAAGCTAATCATCTGGGGACCCCACAAAATAATTTGGGGACCCCACTTGGGGTCCCGACCCCAAGTTTGAGAACCACTGGTCGATACAAACACAATTGTGTTCTGGAGAGGGAAGCCAGGCGGGGAGCGTGATATTTGTAACTGCATGTAGTCCTGCCTGGGTTGGGGCGTCCCCTGACAGCAGGGAGCGTGAGGAGGAGTACTAGAAAGGAGGCTCTATGGCCTCTCGGTGGGGGCTCCTCACTGAGTCAGTATAGGATACAACATCAGTGACTGACAACACACAGAAATGTCAGTGGGGAGGGAAATTAATTGAAATAACGACTAATTAGGGGAGAAAAGGGGGTAAAAAGCTAAAAAAAAACAATGACCTATAAGAAAGAAATATTTTTAGTGTAGAGCAGGGGTCTTCAACGTTTTCAGGCCAAGGACCCCTTAGTTGAGAGAGAGAGGAAGCAGGGAACCCCAAAACCTTTTCATATATTCCATATAGTTTAATTGTTTGACAGCACAATCATCAGTGTATGTTGGATTCATGTCAATTTGTGTATTCCGATAACCACGTGAACTGTCAATACTTAATCAACTTGACCTTTCACTCTGTACTTAAGTCTGCTCTTTTTTCCCCTCTACACCAAACCTCTTTGCCAAAAATAGCCGATCTACAAGCTCACAACGCCGTTGTGAGGCTTGTAGATCTGTTATTTTTGGATAAAGTTCTCAGAATATGGACACTAGGGTTTAAGTGGTTAATGTAAAACAGGAGATTTTTTTTTTCTATCACACAAAGATTTGGAGGACCCCCTGTAGTAACTCTGAGGACCCCCTGTTGAAGACCCCTGGAGTAGAGCAAGTATAGGGCCGGACTACAGTAAAGTGCATAGGGTTTACGTGGTTACATTTTTATACAGCACAGTTGTTGCTCCATTTCCGCAAGCAAATGATTCCCCACTATCAGCACCGAGATCACTCCTCCTCATATGCATATGATGTCTTAAGTCAGAACCCAGACAATGTTGTGATTGTATGATTCCATAGCCAAATTAATTCCTCCACAGGCACCAACGCAAGGTTGCTCACTCCCCTCTATGTTCTGGGAGCTCTGGCGTCATCCATGTCAGGTGATCCAGTGTTCCCAAGCTCATATGACATTGATTTATTCCTGTAAATATAGCACATCCTTAGGAATATCACAGTGAGCAGGAGGAAACAGAGTGGTCACAAGGTACAGTACATGAGGGTGAGATCACGCATTTGGACAGAAAAGGTGCACGATAGGGATATGTAAGACAATGTGAGACCTGTTATAGCATTTGTTGACATTGTAGACTTATAATCTTATCCTGTAACATTAATGTGACTAGTACGGCCACATCATCACACTGTGATCATTGTTTGACAAAAGTGCATTGACAACTGGCAGTGCAAGTTCTCAAATGAAGATGCGAGATGTTAAAGGGATATTTCACTTTTAAAAAAACTTTTGGTCATTTTATCATAATCAGGCTTTTATGAACAGCCTGGACAGTAGTTTGCTTGATTCAATATTTAGATATTTGATGTATATTTGAAGTTGCCTGATAATATTTACATTTGAAAGTGGAATATCCCTTTAATATCCATAGGCTATTATCATCATTTATAGAATAAGTATGTGTAGGCTATTATAGCAAATTAGATTTTACAGCAGCTGTAACTATATTATTGACTGTTCTGTGTGTGTGTGTGCATGCATGCGTGCGCGCTCACGTGTTTCTCTGGCGGCATGAAGCTCTTCTGTTTTTACAGTCGGCATTCAATCATCTGACTGAGAGTGCATACTAGTTAATGTGTGGTCTTAAAAGATTAAAATAATAAATAAAACAAATAAATAAATACACTAAACTCCACAATTCATGCGTCATGTAGACTAGAGCCACATGCTTATTTCGTGGCTGGCTGTAGTGTAGACAGAAAAGAAAACTCTGTATTGTTTCCTGCATGGATGATGGTTCATGGTTGCATTTGAGAATTTCTCACACTGCATGACTGCATAATACTTTAGCTCCCTCTATCGATGACATAACATATCGCACAGGGAGAGCGCTTACAAAACAGATCGATAAAGCCATCCATGCAGAGCAGCACCACAGCTCTGTCAGGGCTCACCGCTGCACAGTAGCTTTCCCTTTGAGACACGAAATAGCATAAATGTTTTAGCTACTCCATTTGTGGTTTTCTAAATGAAAGCAACAGTGGGTGGCAAACTGGAAATAATAGTCTACTTCACAAGAACACGGCACGGTCAGCAACTGACAACGGCAATACAATAGCTGAGGAGGGAAAGAAATATTTATGTAATTGCCACATAATTATCATCATAAATGTCGCTGAGGTCCCTTTTTTTTATTCGCAGCCTCGCAGGCATATGATGGCCGTTAGGTTATTTACCGTAAAATGAGAGCTGTTTACTTGTTTTTCACAGCACAGCACAACACTTGTTCGTGGTGTTCGTCTGCTCCATGGTCCTTTTTCCGGTAAAAAATCTTCCAGCTCGAAATCTGACACCCCCGTCTCCATGGTAACAAAACAACGGCACTTTCCAAATATGGTCAAAGGAAGTGAAACGTGCGTTTTGCGAGCAGCGCAAACACGTCTTGACGTAATATGTTCTGCACGCTTTGTATTGTGGAATCAGGTTCCCTTGACCGTGAGAATATTGGAAAGCCAACTATAAATAAATCATTAACTTGCCCGTCTTGTTCGTGTTCCCTCTCAATGAAACATGATGAAATCCTTGATATGTTATGCTGTATGTATCCAAAAAATGACATGTTTTAGACATAACAGCATTAAGGACAATAATAACAACCTAATAATTGGGTTTAACAGTTTTTATTTATTTCTAGTGTTATACTTTTTTTTTGCATCTGATCAACGAACCATCATTTTATAAGTAAAAAAATAAACTATGTCATAAAATACATCTTGATAAAATACATGAGATGTTGTTTTCATGGAAAACTTCAAAAATAAATGTGAAGTTGGTGGTCACCAATCACCATACAGTGAGATGATACAGTACATGTTATAGCTACACATCATCAGTAAACCTGTTAGTTTCACTTGTTACAACACAACTTCTTAACAGTTCACATATTAGTTTCACATTACATCTAGGGTTGAAGAATACTAAGATACAGCCTCTTTGAAGGGTTCATAATTGCATGCATTTATACCAGCACAAAATCTCATTCCAGAGAATGAACAGCGCTGCCTTTGCACCACTGTAAAACCCTTAGTGTTAGTTTGATCACTTTACACCCTATTTTATACCTTCAAAACATTTTAAAATATAGAAGAAATAGCCAGTCTACAAGCTTACAACATGTTGCATCGCGATGTGTTCGTGAGCTTGTAGGTCGGGGCGTCGGGCTATGTTTCGCAATTCTGAAAATGTTTGAAAACTGCAGCACTTGTAGGTTTTTGCAGTATAGGCGTGGAAGAATTCAACTCTGCAACTGTTACAGAAAACATGTCATAACCCTTGAAGTTAAACTTTTACACAACATCAAAACATTACAAAACATTATTGGGGAGAGACCATATAGCTTTGTTGGCTGGTTCGCATCAGCACTGTACAGTATGTCCAGTCCAATCAATTGCATAACAACAGCTTCACTTTCACAAGGCCAGAAGTGTCGGAGAATTAAGACTATCTTTCATGACCGCAGAAGGACTGAGGCCCTTGAGGCTCTCACAACCCTCAGCCATGTAATCAAGCTCAGGGTGGTTGAAGGAGAACACGGTGCGGTAACTGCTACATGTGGGGCTGGAAGACATGACCGGTGTGCTCAGAGACTCCAGGTCGTTGGCCACCGACCTGTACAGGGTTTCCCAATCCGACAGGCAAAACGGCCCGCCGAGGTCTATGTCAGGGACCGATGCCGCCGTGTCAGGAGCCACCGCCATCTCTAGGCTGGGGACCAAGTCGTCCAGGTCGTCTCCTCTCAAGTCTGCCAGGGTCTCCTCTTCTGCACTCGAACAAAGGAGGATGTTGGAGTTCCCCAAGATGGCTGCTGGGGAGAAGCACGGGACGACATTGTCCATATCCGGGGCCATTGCTGCGTTGCTCTCGGGTGATTTGCTGTTCTCGAACATGGAGAGGAGCTGTGGGGAGGCCGGAGGGCTCTGGAGCATTGCACAAACGTCATCTTCATCGCATTCTTCTTCATCAGCTAATTTGCAGGCCGGCGTGTGGGCAGCTAAAATCTGCTCAAGTCTCTCTTTCTCTTTCAAGAGCTCATCTATCTCACTCTGCAAGGCTGCTTTTTCTTCTTCCAGCTCGTCGGTTTCCTGAGGTGCAGGACAAAAAGAAAACAGACACGATAAGGAGGCATAGATAGAAGGCTGCTTGATGTGGTTTTCAAAGTGGGGTCCAGGGTTTATACCTCAGCTATTTAGAAATATACGATCTACAAGCTCACAATGCCTTGCGATGTGACACCTTGTGAGCTTTTAGATCTGCTATTTTCAAAAGATTTAGAAAAATCTTGAAAGCATGTACACAGATCTCTTATGACTCTTCTCTCATGATATTTTCAAATGGGGGTCCATGGCCAAAAGGGTCCTTGACATGAAAATGTTTGCGAACCACCGGCTACTCTGTCCCCATGCATGTCATGGCATGCCATGCTGCCTGCTCCAGTCCTCCAATCACCTCACATAAATAATACATGACAGCTATGCTCTTATGTGGAGAATGTTGATGTATGAACACGTTTCCACGCGCATCTAAGTAGGCCCAATGTTTTCATAAAACATTGGGTCCGGTGGAAAACTTGTATATCCAAAACCGTTTGTTTTGCATTTATCACTTTTAAAATGATTTAAACTAGTGAAAACAGCCGATCTACAAGCACACAATGCCTCGTGGTTCGAGGCGTTGTGTGCTTGTAGATCGGCTGTTTTCACTACTTTTGTGCGACGGCCTTGTATGATGAAGCAGTGCTTTACTTTGCGAAGAAATTTACAAATTTGAAACTTGGAGATACAAGGTTTCTGCCCGACAGTGACGATATACTGGTACTTACAGCTTGTAAGGTGTCTGTAAGCTCCCTCCGTCTGTTACGACACTTTGCTGCAGCAATTTTGTTTCTCTCCCTTCTGATCTTCCTCTTTTCGTCATCCACCTTGGGAGGCTGAAAACAAAAGAACCCCATTTGAATTCGTATTCTCCAGATTCTTGCCACATCTGCATTTGGCTTTACGAATCCGGAGTCCGAGAGAACAATCTTCCCTCATTCATTGCAGGGAGGGGACCCCAATTTAAAAAAGCCAAAAGCTTTCTTGTGGTTTTTACACTTTTATTTGACCTTGTACCTGTGAACTGTATTGTCCTGTACCTTTTCCTATGCAAACCTCTAATAAAATATTTTATATTTAAATATAACATTTTAAAAAATCTCCCTGAATGGAAATGGACCTTTTTTTGGTGTAATCCCTTTAGACTACATGTTTTTACTGTCTGTGCTTGTTTTACATTTCTGTCTAATAAAATATTCAATCAATCAATCCCAGCTCATCATCATCACCAAATCGTTCAGTGCATGCTTGAAAATGCTGCACTGGCACGGTCTATACCTTGCCAGTTAAATGAACGTGCATGTTTGTATGTTCGCCCTTTCAAAACAGGCTATAGGCAAGACAGGCTATATAGGCATCAAGGTAAGGGAATGGCCATCCATCTCTGCATAATATAATACCTTCTCTTTCTGTCCTTTCCGGCTGGCGGATTGTGCCTTATTTGCGCCTGCTGCTGGGGACTGTTTCACTGCGACGTGTGGTTTAGGCTTTGCGTGGCCGAGGGAGGGGGAGACAGATGTTGTTAGGACTGTCGGCTGCACCATCCACTTCAGATCCGGGGAGGTGGAAATTGCAGTCACAGTGGGAACAAAGGAGTCTGGAGTACTTGTTTCAGTATCCTGTAAAACCACCACACACATTCACGCAGGACATATACGTCCGTGATCAACGGTATAGCCTCTACTCCATCCACGTTAGTTTTTATATGAAAAATCAATCGGTGGCAAAAAAAAAAAAAAAAAAAGGGGGGGGGGGGTCGATTAGCATACAGTGAATGAAAATAGCCTTTTTTAACATTCCTCTTCGTCATCGTGATCATCATCATCATCATCACCATCATCATCATCATCATCATCATCATCATCATCACCACCACCACCACGACCACCATCGGGCTACAGCATTTCATCACCATCCTACTGAAAGGTCATCACCAAGACATGCATCTCAAAACATGTTTGAATATTAGGCTATAGAGTGACAATCATCAAGCATATTATCGCATATGGTGGACTCATATCCTTATACATCCAATTTGGCAAATAGACTGCAGGGATTAATTATTCAAATAAACGTATAATATCCTAGGCTAATATTGAAATGACATGCTCTGTTAAATAAATTGGCCAGCTATTTTCATTCAAATAAACTGGAAGCTTTTACCTTGGTGCTGCTGTCCATTGATGATGCGCTACAAAGCGACTCAGGAGAGCGCTGGCTGCACGCCGGGGTGTCCCCGTCAGGCGATGCTGGGCTACAGCTGGATGACGAGTCGTAGTCGGGGCTGGAGTCGCGATGCATGTTTTTTTTTTCTTCAAAAATTGCAATTTATGTTAAACGGTATGGGCTATATGCTAGTAGTTTTTGCAATGGAACATCGAAGACATATATCGCCCACTGGCCACTGCTATAGCCTATTCCCCTTGCCAGGTTATAAACGGAAACTGGACAGATAGTGAAGAGGCCCGCCTTTTATAGTGAGATGGAATTTTATGAATGAAATCTGTGTGGATGAGACTGAACCATTTCGGAAAATGACAGGGTTGTTGTAAGAGGGTGAAAGAACAACAAGCACATGTTTTCCAATTTAACGAGAAACACATCTTAAAAATAAAGGAATTAGTATAGGCTTTACATTTGAAATAATATTCTTCGTTTTATTGTGATTAAAATGTAATAAGCATTACCCCCCAGGCCCCCCACCCCCCATGCATGTAAAAATGTACCCAGTACCACCACCATGAATGAACAACGTCACATCAGCAGCACCTTCATTGTGTAGCCTACATTACGTCCCCTTTGTGTCAACATAGTTAAATTATATAATGAAAAATAATATATATGCCTATATATACCGTAAATACTTGGCTATATTAATTATAATGAATACAAACATTACTTTTCTTATTGATATAGCCTATATGCCTTCCCTTGAGCTGTAAGCCTAAAAAGAGGGGGAAAATAAGAAAAAAAGCATATCCCCTATGGATACCCATACCCCTGTGCCCTGTACTTAAAATCAAAGTAGCCCAATTAATTTCCATAGGCTATTTGTCTGTGTAGTGCAATGTGCGTTACCCGATCAGCTGAAGAAACGGTTGATGATAAAATAATATTGTTGTTAATTGGTTTCTTTATTAAGTCGATGTATAGCCTATTTATTATAGCCTACTTGCGTAATAATCTGTAGGCTACACTCGTCTGTAAAATGCCATCTAGGATATTATCACCTGTCTGTGCACAAGCACATATGATCGTGAGAATCCAGTAACAAGACTTGTCGCTGTAGTAAAGGAGCCAATCACAAAGTAGTCTAGCCGGACCATATATGGCACTTCCGGTTAACAGGGGCACAACGATCTGCCGCCTGCCGCACACAGTTCAGACAGCAGCAGCAGCATGGCATGGCCCACCATTCAAACGCAAATGAAGTTAACTTAAGTATGTGCTAAAATGAATGCCATAACCATTGTCGTTAATGGCTGCACCATTAGCTTCATAGAAAGGGGATGGGCAAATATAGCACTGCATGGCAGTTTGGCTACGATAACATGAAAATGTCAGTGTTGAATTGATATATCAATTTTGCAACCAAATGATGCCATAAAGGTAGACTATATTTGGTTAGATTGCACTTTAATTAAATGGATATTCAGGTAGGCTAATTAAGTAAACGGAACAGGAGTTGCCTCTGTAGCCTACTTGCCCCCTCCTCTCATATCACTTACTTAGGCCTACTTAAAAACCAAAGGGATTTCCTGACAGCTGTAGCTCAACCTCCTTGTTTTGGGATTTAGGTCTACTTTTTTACGAGAATTGTTTCACTTTCGTAATGGGTTCAAGTGGTTAAATGCTATTCCCACCAAGTCTGGCTTCTCAGATAGACAAATTACAGTTAGGCTATATTTAGCTCCCATATTGTAGTGCATGATGATGACCTCACAAATCCTCCTCTCAGTGAATGTGATGGACCGTGACTGAAGGGGGCTCTCCTCTCTCCCTCGACAGAGAGGGGCAGCTCTTGTTGCCACTGCTGCTGCTTCCCGGCAGTCACGCCCCCCCTCCTATAGACCAGTTACTGGAACATCATTAGGTGGTCGTTTATTCAGACGCGCCGCTCAAAGTAGTTCAAAGGTGAGGGACATAATTACAGGGACCACCCCACGTCTCTTCAGCCCAAATGAGTGCATCATGTGTTCACTGGGACAAGTCGAGCGTGAATCTGGGAAAACCTTTGGAGTTTATTTTTAGACTCTGTGACATCATTCTTGCATGCGGGTAAAAAGTATCTCACATTTCCTCAAAAGCACTAACTAGATGATCTAACTCAAAACATTTGCATAGTCAAAACTTTAGCTTCTGCCAGTGAATGAAACAAGCGGCTGGCTCAGTGCATGCTGTCACCGCAGAGGCTTGGCGTAGTTCCATTGCTCCGCAGCAAACACAGCACAGAGCGTGCTATGTAACTTAGAGCGTCACTGACGCGAAGGGGTGGGGCGTTGCCAAGACAACGAGGAATGTTCAACACAACATGAACGTGGTGGTTAGGATCCCCTCTTCTACAGTTCTTTCAGATCGCTGAGGTGGCACATTTATCGCAGGAATCCCTCTATCTTTATTATTATTACATTTTAAACTTCACAAAACGTTTTAGCACACATGGAAGGCTCACATTTAAAGCTTACTTACATAGAGATATCCAATTAATCTATAGGCTTATCATACTGTTAATAATAACACTTTCAATCATTCATTATGAAATATGATTTAATATACAGTATATGAATGAATATGAATTATTGAATGTGTTAGTTAGGCATAGGCCTACATATGGGATAACAGATCATGTCAAATAAACTTTGGCTTGTGGATTTTGTGGAAGTCTAATCAAGCGCTTAAAAACCCACAAGCCAAAGTTGATCCATAAATTATAAACGTTGTTTTAACAAATCTGTGTGGTTAATACAAGTTACAACTATGTAACTATCTGCAGGGAGCTCAAGCCTGTGGGCCACAACTGCATGCTTCTTCTTGACTGAGAAGTAGAATTTCTCACACAAGGATACCAAAGTTCTAATTGGGAAGAGAAGATACAGTTACACATTGCAGCTTTAACTTAATTGTCTCTCTCAGTGATTAGGCCTATTGTGTAGCCTGTTGAGACTTGGGCAGTACTGGGTTTCCACGCATTAAGTCAAATCTACGTCAAGTCTAATATAAACAGTCCTGGGGAAGACCTTACCTGTTCCGAGAGCAGCAAGCAAACAATTGTGGAAAAGTACACTTGACTAACCAGTTTGCCGAAGCCTACATTTTTAAGACACACCTCTTGTTAGAATGCACACAAGAGTACAAACCCTGCCCTAGGGCAAAGTACACAAGTACACACGTCAGGTGGATAGACGGATCTTGTTGTGACAGGCTCTCCTCCTGTGTGATTATGTACACTATCTTTGCAGCATTCAGTTATTGCAAATAAAATGTTGCATGCTATATTATGTAGGCCTACTTTTTATAGGCTACGCCAAATTAAACAACAATGTTTCATGTAGGCTACATCTTCAGAAATTCTATGTATGAAACAGTCAAACATAAGGGGTCTAGGAGGACAAAGATTATTGATTCTTTAAGTAGGCTAATGTTGTAAACTCACTAACTAAACTGTTAATTTAGCCTATACTACATGTAGACCTATCCATTAGGCTACTTTAACTAAACTATCCCTTTCATTTCAGCTGACAGCTGTCATAGTAGGCTAATAACACACACTGAGCCTCAGAGCCTGAACTAAACATATTAGACAGTTAGTCAGTTTTTGATTCCAAAGACACCAAATTAGGCAAGTCTGCATACACAAATGACCTTTTGTTCTTCTTTATTGTATGTGGTGTCCCCTTTGTTGTTTATTTATTATCCCAAGTTTTCACAACAGCTTCTATGTTTGTTGTCTTACATCATGTCGCCTCGGACGGCGCATAGGAGCGATTCCCGTCAGGGTCCTCCCCTTTTTACAGGATGCACCATATATGGTAAATGACGACAAGGATTCCCCTGTCTTCTGGAAGGTTCCCCTCTGTGGGCGGGTCTGGGTCTCGGGTAACAAATCTTACTTTCGGTGTACAAACAAAACATATAATTATACAATAATTCAATTATAATATATCTTAGTGATGCGACGACACAATTCATAGTTTAGTCATTTATTTATATTTTTTAAATGTGTTTTTCGCTTCTTTAGCCGAAGGCACCGGTGAAAGACACACCCCCTTGGTAGACGTCATTACCCGGCCCCCAGTCCACAAGATATAAAGGCTGGGCGAGCTGTCAGACTCGACACAGTCAAACTTTCAGCAACTCTAGAGAGAATAATAGGAAGGACATAGCGAAACGAGCTCACCTCTCGGGAGTCACTTTACAAATCTAAAAGGGATTTCCTGACAGCTGTAGCTCAACCTCCTGGGTTGTTTTGGGATTTAACTTTTTTTACGAGTTTGTTTCGCTTCCGTAAACAACAATGATGTTCACCGCTTTCAACACGGATTGCGACTCTTCCCGGTGTAGCACCGCTTCCCCGGCCGGTGACAACCTGCCTGGATACTATCCATCACCAGCTGGATCTTACTCTGATCTCGGGTCTCCCCAGTCTCAGGTATGCTTCTTACTCAAAATATAATGAGTGAACTTGCAGTGTTTTAACACTGCAAGTTCTATCCGTCTGTCATTCAATGTTATATGAGATGCATAAAGGTTTCCATTGTAAATAAGCCGAAAAGCTTACTAGGGTCTCCTTTTAGTTGACCTTGTACCAGTGAACTGTACTGTCATGAAACTATACCTTTTCCAATGCAAACCTCTGATAAAGTCTTCCATCAATCAATCAATCAATCAATCAATCAATCAAACAATCAATCACATTCAGAATATATATCTTATCCCATAGATGCAAGCATGCAAGCTATGCAACATCCAAAACATCTATTGACTGTAATAGCAGCTTTATAATTGTATGTAGCCTATAGCTTTGCTCTGCACCGGAGCAGGGAAATTCTCATTGATTCACACGGAACCTCCAGAGACAAGTGTAGCGTCACGGCTTACATCACAGGGATATTTATACATTCGTATTCTTTGTATAGACTGCCTAGTGCACTACTTCATTAATATGTATCATACTGCTACCTCTCTAGGTTATGTGCTCAGTGTACTGATGATTCTCCCTTCATTCCTTACAGGATTTCACTGACCTCACATCATCAAGTGCCTCTTTCGTTCCCACTGTCACGGCCATCTCCACGAGTCCAGATCTCCAGTGGATGGTTCAGCCTCAGTTCAACTCGGTTGCCCCTTCCAATAGAGTTCACCCATACGGCTCCAGGCCCAGCCCAGCTTACCACACATCAGCAATGAAGTCCACTGCATCCAGGGCTCACAACAAGAAGGGCAGATCAGAACAGGTAATTATCATGCCATCTTAATGACTTAAATAACACCGTAAAATCCTGAGTGTTTGTTTAAATTCAGTGCACATTTGTACTCTCAAGAGTTACAACTTGATAAATGAACACAGGATTTTACTTAGTATTGTTGCATAATAACAAGTCCTCTGCATTGTTATGCATGAGTTATTATTACATACCTTGAAGACAGCATGGAGACTTATAATTTCCTCTTTTTGTGTATAGGTTTCAACTGAGGAGGAAGAGAAGAGAAAAGTCCGCAGAGAGAGAAACAAGCAAGCTGCCGCTAAATGCCGCAACAGGAGGAGAGAGCTTACAGATACATTGCAAGCTGTAAGTATTTTACAAATATAATGTAACTAAAATAATACAACATCCTTCATCATTCTTCATGTGTTTCAACTGCCAATGGCAGTGTTGGCCAACAGCCAAATTAATGTCCTCCTTTTTCTCTGTCTTGACAGGAAACCGATGAGCTGGAGGATGAGAAGGCCAACATTCAGAACGACATCGCCAACCTCCTGAAGGAGAAAGAGCGACTGGAGTTCATCCTCGCGGCCCACAAGCCCATCTGCAAAATCCCCGCAGACTTGGACATCACCTTCCCCGCCATGTTAGTCTCCGTCTCCCCGGCCCACTCCTGCAGCTCCAGCACCACCGAGGTCTCCGTGCAGCCTCAGACCTCCCCCGTCTCGGTGGGGTCGTCGTGCACCACCAGCACGGCCCACCAGTCCGTCTTCACCTCCAACTCCATCTTCTCCAACGTCCCCCTCCTGTCCACCACGGCCAACAACATCAGCACGGTCAGGTTGACCGACATTATGGACACGGCCACCCTGGAGGAATATTCCACCGCGGCCTTGGAGGAGTCTCTGGACCTGCTGACCAAGGTGGAGCTGGAGACGGTGCGCTCGGTGCCAGACGTGGACCTGTCCAGCAGCCTGTACACGGCCCAGGACTGGGAGCCCCTCTACACCACGGCCGGCACCACTGACTTTGAGTCCCTGTGCACGCCCGTGGTCACGTGCACCCCGAGCTGCACCACGTACACCACGTCCTTTGCGTTCACCTATCCCGAGGCCGACCCCTGCGCCGTGGCCCACAGGAGAGGGAGCAGCGACCATTCCTCCGACTCCCTCAGCTCACCCACCCTGCTAGCCCTTTGAGGACTCTTCCACGACAATATAGCACTTCCTAATAAAAAAAAGCACACTTACTTCAAGTATGAGAGGTTGAAGTGCAGATCACAGGGCTATGGAATGGACTTGTACTACTACCAGCCAGGAAGCAAAATGTTTATTTAATTTGCCTTTTTGAATATTATATATGTAGCAACTAGCAAGTCGATGCATGTTTTAACTAATAACACCTAATAGTTTTTATGTTTACAAATAGATTTATTTAATATCTGATTTAATGGTGCTAGATGACAAAGTTGTTGTATTGTTCCTGTGTTCAGAGCAATAGTTACACTATAGGCCTATCTGGATTCATTTATTTCTGGTTGATGGTGTGTGAGAGTATTGTACAATGTGATGTAAAAGCTATCTATATCCATGGTTTGAGTGGTCTATGTTTATGGTATGCAGTTTTCTGTGAAAACTATTTATTTTTTTAAATGTCAATTTATTTTTTTACCTAAAGAATAACAAGGAAAACATTGAATGTTGTTTCCAAAACCTGTAAATAAAAAAAAATAGTAATGTTTAAATTCAATTATCTGCTTTGCCTAATATGTTTTCTCCCCTCCCTCCTCCACACACATTCTTACACACTTATCTGCCTCCCCCATGCTCTCGCCTGCGCAGATATGAAACCAAGGCAGAATATAGCATTTGGAACGCATTCAATTGGGTAATTAAAAGGATGCCTAAAATTACTCTCCATAAAGACTAGTGGTCTACATTTTCCTCGCACCTCCATTGGCTCTATTTATTGTTCCGTCTGTTGCCAAGGTTATTTACGTCAGGCCAGGCAGGCGCCGTACGTCAATGCGTTGCGTTCTTTTCCATTTGTAGGCTACTCAGCAACGTTAGCGCGATTACGTTTTACTTCCGTGCCCAAATTTAGATTTTCTCTAGGCCTACGTCTTCGATCTCGTTTCTTTCTGCTACTACCACCACCACTAGGTTGCTGCCCGCTCTCTCTTTTTACACCACTGATTTTATGTACGTTGATCAGGGCGACTGGATCAAAACGTCCTTCACGTGCAAACCTAAATTGGGCTATGCACGCCACGGTTGGATATTTTAATTTATTTTTAATCTCAAGAAACTATAGGCCCGGCTATTAATTTAGCGCTCCGAATGTTAAAACCATACACTCGGTTTAGAACACACATGCGAAACGCCTGCACAAATGGTTATGTGGTTATCGATCGAATGCCTGTAGGCCTACTAACAGCTCATGATGAATTTGAAAATGTTGTAGGCTAAGCTATCATATTTAAGCCTAAATTGTGAAATGTGTTTATAATAGGCTACTGTAAATTATAGCCTATTAGCTATGATACAGTAGGCTATTTGCCCAGTAGACCTATACGATATTTGTACTAGGCCTACTGTAGCCTATTGCACTTGGACAATATGGCACTTGAACATGAATATGCACTGTATCAATATAAATATAAATATTCTGCATACTTCAAGTATCCACTTTTAATTCACTATAGGCCTATTAGCCCTGCCTTACTGATTATGCTGTAGCCTGCACATGGGGTCCCTCATGCACACACACCTCTTACCTCTATGTATAACATGTCTGTAGATGTGTTGACTATAAGTTATTTTGCTTGATCCTTCTGTCTTACATAAACATTTTTGTATCCACTTGTAGCCTATCTGTGGCTGCTGTATACTGTATTTTCCCCTTTGGGCTCAATAGCTCAAAGTGCCTAATATAAAACGTGGAATTATAGCAAGCTTTAACTTTCCATAAATGTTGTTTTGGGTATAAGAGAAAACGGCTGAGCCAATAACACACTTTTTTCTAATCTTTTCCATCAGGCTGATGCTAACTGTGTATAAAGGAAACCTGGGTCACAAGTCTATTAACTGTCAAGGGAAACACCTTGTGTCTTGGTTGTCAAAAAATAGCATAATCTTTGTCCATCAATAATAATCTAGATGTGATAAGGATTTTCCTTGTGTGACAGCAGACTGCCTATTACAAACATCATGAAGGAAACTGCCACGGGAAACTTTGAACATCCACATTAATAACTGACTAAAGACATGGCCAAATAGACATGTCTTAAGCTATTATAGCATAAAACATAGCACTCATATCTTGGGATACATATTTTAAAGTGAAAATAGGATTTTCTGACAATTACCTGGATTTGTGAATCTATACTTGTTTTATTAATTTGTAAGAACTGTTGCAAATATATTAACCAAGGTGTGTAAACATAGCATAGAATTCTGATTGGCATATATGCTCAGCGAATGTTCTCCCTCAGAATAGAGATGTTACGGTTAAAAAGAAGTTCCTAGTACAAAAGATTTGTCAGTCCCCTAGCTTGTAGTAACCCGGACCCACTGTTGAAGACCCATATCATACAGTGATATTTGCCCCTAGGCTTTGTCCCTATAACTGAACTCTCATTAACTCTTCCCAGGAAATACGTTTTATCTGCGTTAGTAGGGCAGGACCTGGACGGAAATCTGTCATAGCAATTTCCTCATTCTGGCTGTTTCAACATCCATTTACACAACACTCAAAAACCACCAATCACTTTCACATTATTGCAGCAATCATATGGGTTCTAATCGTCACACAGTCCATCCTAAAGCATATTTTACAAAAAGTAAAGAATCTTGTAAGCATCTCTTTTTTTCCTGGATTAGACCTCTAACACAAGGGTCTTCAACAGGGGGTCCAGGATCCCTAGGGGGTCTTCAGAGTTACTTCAGGGGGTCCTCCAAATCTTTATGTGATAGAATAATTTTTCCTCCTTTTTTATATTAACCACTTGAACCATATATGTCCATATTCTGAGAACTTTAGCTGAAAATAGCAGATCTACAAGTTTGTAGCTTGTAGATCGGCTATTTTCGGCAAAGAGGTTTGGTGTAGAAGGGAAAAAAGAGCACACTAAGTACAGAGTGAAAGGTCAAGTTATTATGTATCGACGGTTCAAGTGGTTAAATATCTGAAAACACAAATTGACATGAATCCAACACTGATGATTGTGAAAAGGTTGAGGGGGTCCCTGCTTCATCTCTCTCAACTAAGGGGTCCTTGGCCTGAAAACGTTGAAGACCCCTGCTCTAACATATTTTAACTCAAACTCTCCTCCTAATCCAATCAACACGTGCTAGACAGAAAACAAATGGCTTGTACCTGCTAGTTTTATAACCAATGATAACCACTGGATTTTGAGTACTTGCCTCTGTCTCCCTTTTTTTTCCCTTCAACAACACTTCTATGTGCAATCATGCAGTGTCTAATAAACTCTATTAATATCTCTATGCCAGCCCCTGGGAAATGGGGGTGGGGGGTGGTGGGCAGCAGGAATAGCAGGTGCCCATTGCTTCTTTTAACATCAGCATCAACAGCAGTAAAATTAGAACACTGTGACGCGCCAACCTGCGTCGGTGCTGCAACCCAGGGGAAGCAGGCAGCGTATGCTTGAGAAAGGCAGAGGAGGAAAACAGGGGTGGCGAGAGGGGAGGGGGAGAAAGGCAAGGGGGTGTGCAAGGAATAGAGGGGAACAGCGAAGGAGGGAGAGAGTTAGCGAGAGAAGCTTGAGTGGAGATCATTTAAGAGAACCCTGAGTGGATATATTTTTGAATTCAGTGGTGACGAAAGCCTGGAGTTCGCCTCCATGTTACGACAGCAAGTGCTCAGTTTGGATCAGCTTCATATTCATGAAAACCCATCTTATGGCACCACTTAGCTTACGAGAGACAGAGAGAGGATGCGAATGCTTTAGAAATCCATAAATACCTCCCTGTCTCGCCATTGTGCATGTCTGTCTGTCAAAGTGATACTACACTGTAAGTCTGTTTCTGTACAAAAACAGCAAGTGTGCGTTTACTGATGCAAATGACAAATTATATTGGAGTGTTAGCAGATTTTTACCCCAAAATATTTCAAAGGACTATTCCAGTTCTTGTCTATTAACATCCACAAGAAACATGGCATACAGTATATTCATATTCCATCTACAGTGCCATCAGAGTATTTCACTTAATAGAAGGCAGATGTACACATTAATCCTTCATACAGGGACTGTGATGGGATATTATGGCCAATCACCTCCAATTTAGGAGGTGGACAGGTTCCTGAAATTCTCTCTGACAAATGTGCTTGTCGGTCTCTCTGCTCTCCTCAGGAAGTGTTACATTCAGTAATCTTTGACACACCTATTGACGTAAGCATTTAAAATGCGTCAAGAGGTTGTAAACCTTATCACCATTACTGAGGTTGATCACAGAGGTGATATAGTGCAGTTCCATTCAGATTGGCATGCCAATTGCCTCACCCCTATAAAATATAATTGTCATAATAGTGGCTTGAAGGTTAAACAAAAATAAATAAAAGTGCACAGCACAATACAGTTGGAGTGTAAGGAAGGGGAGAACATTTATTAATTTGAAAACGGAAACAATTTCATGAACATTAAATATGGCATAATCTTGAAAGAAAAGCACAACATCAATCACAAATGTTTTTGCTTTAAAATAAAATGTAAAAGGCAAATTGCATGGGTAGCCTAATTGCGACCGTCAGGTCGCACTTACTATCAAAACCTCCACAAACTGTAAGTCCGTCAGTCTGTCTGTCACACCTCACACGTCACACTCTTGCCCTGCTCATATCTCCGCAACCGTTGCCCCGATCCATGCCAAATTTTGCACACACACGCTCCTTGCCTGCCAAACTACAACCTCCCAGGACCCCCGGAGCTCCAGGGACCCCCAGGTCCCTGGGGGACCCCCAGATGTAAAAAATGACCAAATGTGCAAAAATGACCAAATGACCACCCCAACGGGGCTGCTCACGGGGAATTCCCGGGGACCACCGACTCCTGGTGCTCCAGAACGGATGCAAAAGTGGTGGCGCCCCCCAGTGGAGGACCCCCTCCACTGCAGCTCACATAAAATGCCGTAACTCGGGCTAGGAGCGTCCGGGAGAGCCGGGGCCGGTACCTATTCGTCCGCCAAGGCAACGCGGAGACCCCACCCCTCATTTCTCACATGGCCCTCTTCTAGCGCCACCATGAGGCCGATTCTTGCTAAACACATTTTTGGACACTGCTCCTACAGATTTTGCCCTAAAATCACACAAATCGGTACACACTATGTCTACACTCATGTCATCAACATGGATCTGTCCCATATAGCGCCACCATACATGTGACCTGACGGTCGCTTATCTCCCGATTAGGGAGTCTTACTGGTAGATATCAGTAGCATGTTAGTGTGGGTGACATGCTATTCTTAGGGGTGATTTGACGCAATAAGAAACAATGCAAGAGGGATTTCTCTGTTTGGTAATGGTCACTTGGCAGCAGCAGGCATCCTCTTCTTGTCCTGTGGGATCAGCAATGTTTCCCTGGAAACTGGACAGCACTGTCACATGTTGTTGGGTAATCCCTTCACTGTTGACAGAAAAATATATTTAGCTTGGGCTTTAAATTTAGGCCTAGAATTATTGAATGCTTTAGCCAGTGAAAAATAGCAGATATACAAGCTCTGCGAGCTTGCAGATCTGCTATTTTTGAAAAAGTCATGAAAATGTGTGCAAATCTTTGAATATAATGCATTTTCAAAGCGAACGTTTCTAACTCAAATTTTGCTTCTGGCTGGTCCCTGGAACTAGATATTTTGAGATGCGGGTCTGTGGCCAAATACATATCATTTTGGGGGTCCTTCAAATGAAAAGGTTTGAGCACCACTGACATAGTGTCTCAAGAACAGACCAACTGAGCTCCAGTTCAAGTGAAAAGGACCTTTTCTTTGACGATGGCTAGCCAGAAGGTTTTTCAAAAAATCTTAGAAGGATTCAAAAGACACTTATAGAATCGGGTCAAAATTCTAATTTTCACAATTTTTCAAAAATAGCAGATCTACAAGCTCGCAGCGCGGCACTCGGTGCCACGCAGTGAGCTTGTATATCTGCTATTTTTCACTGGTTAAAGCATAAAATAATGATACACAATATAGTGTACCCGTTCTGAATGGGTTAAAAAATATCCTCACCAACAGAATATAACAAAGAAATCTAAATTTACTCCACACATATTGTGTAATTTAATATCGCATTGATTATAAGGTTCTGCACTTATGGGGTTGGGATCATAATACTGAGTCAAATTGTTTGGGAATGGCAAATTATTTATCTTGTATATATAATATGCACATCTACATTATATTGTATATTGATGCTTTTCAGCCCAAGCCATAGGCAAGGTTGGATGTAAGTGCAATGACAAATACCAGATTAATATGATGATTTCTGATTTGTTACAGTTTAGCTTGAGAAAGTTTTGTTGCATCCATTGTTTAACATCTGTGAGGCACAACCCTGTGAATGGTATAAATGGTATAATCCCACTCTTATTCCCAGACATGTGGGGCAAGAGTTACTAGTTCAGAACACAAAATGTATTCCTGATTCAAAGTTCAGGCAACTGTTTTCTACTTAGGTCCTTAACTTCAATGTCTTAGTAAGAAAGTCCACCAAACCATTCTGGCCATTTATCTCCTTTTTTTCCTGTGTGGTGATAGTGATTAGTGACACAGTGTGATGTCATCGCTTGATCTTATTTTGCACATAATGCAATGCATACAACTCAAAATAATAATATAATAAAGGTGTTTTTTCCCTTGGTGGAGCAATATCAAATTTGAGCTGATATATTCTCTCTCTCTCTCTCTCTCTCTCTCTCTCTCTCTCTCTCTCTCTCTCTCTCTCTCTCTCTTGAATCTGAAAATGTACACCCCTGGCAATGATAGCTACTATCAGAATAGAGATTTAACTTTTGTAGCAACAAAGCTTTTGTTTTAACCATAACATATCATTACAAGTTGTCTGTCTTGTTATCTGGACAGACAAGCTCAAACATGGAGATACAGTCTCTTCCAAGGTTGTTCCATCATGCTGCATGCTGTACTGAAACAAAGTAGCCTACTGTACTGGAAAGGACCTGGCCGCCAAGTACTTTGTACCAATTTCAATTCCTGTATAATGAACCCAGAAAAGGATAGTGTTCTTGGCTCTGTGTGTCTGTGTTTTTTCGTTTCCATCATCATTTTACATGCCAAAAATAATTTATACAATTAGACTAGAGCAGTGGTTTTCAACCTTTTTCATATCATGGTACATTAAGTTTTTGGCATTTGAGCCACGACCACCGTTTGATCCAATTCCAAAATGTAGAATATTTTGTTGTTGTTTGATAAGATTTTGTCCACAATTCCATGCTGTATTGATGTTGGTACTGTGACAACAGGCAAACGTTGATCAAAATAACAATTCTTCTACGTTCTCCAATTGTGTAGACTTCTTGTAAATTAAGTAATGCAGATGTCTAACAATAATTTAACAAAATGATCCATTTTGGTCCATCTTGAGGGTCCATTTGGTTACCAACTCCCCATCATTTAGCTGGGTCCCCTCAAGGACCACTGGTGGTCCCCGGACCACTGGTTGAAAACCACTGCAATAGAGCAGTGGTTCCCCCACCCTGACAAGCACTAAGAGTTGAGGCATTACATTTTGTATAAAACAGTTGAAAATAGCAGAACTACATTGGCTATTTTCACCATTTCTGCTTCTAATATTTGACAATTTGGCCAATGTTTAATTTCTCATTTTAGAGGTATTAAAAAGTCCTCAAATTGCCACTCTCTGAAATGTGCGGATACCCTTTATTTATACACTTGGCTTGTTTACTGTTGAGTGAGAAAACAATGTTTCACATTGATTAAGCTAATCATCTGGGGACCCCCGCAAAATAATTTGGGGACCCCCCTGTGTGGGACCCGACACACAGGTTGAGAACCACTGCAATAGAAATGTCCAAACTTTTTGTGCACCTTACAGACAGTACAGGCTTACCTTTCTAATAAATAAAGTGAAACTGAAACAGCGCTGAGTGTGATGCTTCCTCCGTGCCAGCGTTGGTGCTAGAGCGACCGCACTCCTCGGCAGAAGAGGACTGTTGCTTTGCTGGGTAGAGATGGGATTTATGGTTCTTTGAAGTGAGCCGGATCTCTGGGATCCGTTCCTTTCAAAGAGCCGTTCAAAAGACTCATTTTAGTTACTTGTCATTTTGTAGATTACAAGAAATCACTTCAACCTACATTTCGGCCATACATATACATTTCGGCCATTTGGAAATAGCCGCTCTATAAGCTCGCAACGCGATGCATTGTGAGCTTGTAGGTTGGCTATTTTCAATAATTTTTTTTCTTTGGAAAACTTGTGAAATGCAGCATTTTGCATAATGAGTATTTTCTACTTTAAGTGCATTTTGATACCACTACTTTTTGTACTCAATTACATTTTAATTCCAAACTTCTACTTGCGGCAGAGTATTTCTACATTGCAGGATTCGTACTTTTACATAGCTTAATCAAGCCTAAGTAAATAATGTTTGTACTGTTTAACAAATGATCCATTTTGGTCCATCTTGAGGGTCCATTTGGTTACCAACTCCCCATCATTTAGCTGGGTCCCCTCAAGGACCACTGGTGGTCCCCGGACCACTGGTTGAAAACCACTGCAATAGAGCAGTGGTTCCCCCACCCTGACAAGCACTAAGAGTTGAGGCATTACATTTTGTATAAAACAGTTGAAAATAGCAGAACTACATTGGCTATTTTCACAATTTCTGCTTCTAATATTTGACAATTTGGCCAATGTTTAATTTGTCATTTTAGAGGTATTAAAACGTCCTCAAATTGCCACTCTCTGAAATTCATTAACTGTTCATTAAAAAAAGGAACGGCTACCTAACCGAACTAGCCTAGTTCCAGACACTGAATCACTAGCCACACCCCTTTAAAATAATGAAGTGAAACGAAATGTCAATTTAGGCTGAGTGTCAGGCTATAACCGAACCGGATCTCATCGTTCATTCCAAAGAGCCGTTTCAAAAGACTCGATTCGTTCGCGAACGTCCCATCTCTATTGCTGGCTGGCTCGGGTTGGTTGGCACTGGCAGCTTCTAACAGCAGCAGTAGCAGCAGCCATGGCTCGACTCGCCGCACTACTGCTGTTACCGGTTCTCATTGAATCGGTGTTCTCCATCTCCTTCTTTTTACCGGTCAACACGAGGAAGTGCTTACGGGAAGAGATCCACAAGGACGTGCTCGTCACGGGCGAGTACGAGATCAGCGAGCAGTCCAACACCAAGACCAACCTGAAGGTGAGCAACCTCGGGTAGCCTCTCTTGCTATATACCGGGGGAAATAGCCGATCTACAAGCTCACAACAAGTCGCGGAGGCGACGCGTTGTGAGCTTGTGGATCTGCAATTTCCCCCGGCGCGCGACGCCGCCGTACGAGGAAGCACAAACCGGGGCTAGCTTTCTTGTGAGAAGGCCTCGGAGAAAGATCTCAACAACAACGTGTCTCCCTCTGTGTTTGTATTGTTCTGATTAGAGGCGACGGTACAAAGTCAAACGGGTTAAATCATGACCGTGGTCTTGAATCTCGTCCCCTCCGGGCAAAACCAATGAAAGCACAACTACTAACTGACAGCTGTTGTTGTCCTGTTAGCCTGTGCTAAGCTAAACTAGGAAGCTGCTGAACTAACTGACTGGGGCCCGATGGCATCTTCCTGTCTAATACAGTAGCATCTGCTGCTAAACCGAGGTTGATTTCCGGATATTTTAGTTTTATTTGTTTATATCTGATCTTGACTTCCAGAATGATCACATATATCTCTGCCTGTGCATGTGTAATAATTCTGTGCATTTCCAGCAAAGACCATCCAGTTTAAGGCACTAGTAATGGTCCATGCTGCTCCTCTAGTCTAGATGTTACACGTCAGTCTTATCCTCCCCAATCCCCATTCAAAGCTGCAGTCAGAAGTTAGCTCATTTTAGCACATTAGCCGTTTCGCATGTATCACGCTATCACTGATGAAACAACTGATGCTCGTTCCCCCCTCACCTTAACAATGAAAAAAATATATAGGCCTATATATTACAAGGCTGTGTTACATTGTAATACTCAAATCATAAATGCACGTGGGTAGTAGACACTGATGTATCCGTTTGACATGGTCAGTAGCAGATGTTTCTAGAGCTGATGCACACTGACAGGATGGTTGTTCTCATTTACAGATCCCTCTAAAAAAATAGAATATTTTGTAAAGTTCACTTTCTAATGTAATATAATTCAAAAATGTTAAACTTTCATAATTATTTTTGATTTGTATGGCATACAGCTCCTGAAAATCAAAAATCCATATCTTTAAATATTATAATAATACAAGTGACCACTCGAAAGAAACTATAATTCAGAAATGTCAATCTTCTGAAGTCAGAGTTGCTTGAAGTCCACTGTGATGTTTCTGCAGTCAGTGATGATTTGGAGTGCTATAGCATCGACTGCTGCTTTTTATTTTTTTTGTATTCACATTTTTTTAGAGGGATCCGTCTGGAAATCAGCTCACTAACTATACATGCTTGAGATTGTTAATTGTCCTAAAGCAGTGGTTCTCAACCTTTTTACGCCAAGTACCACCTCAGAAAATATGTGTCTCTCCAAGTTCCACCATAATAACTGAGGACACACCCCATCCTATTCAGTTATGTAAATTTAACACAGGAAAGGAGGCCAATTTAATGAATTTATTCCTTGATTGAATTCATGGAGATTTTTTAGTTTTTGCTGCATCTAAGCCAATAATTTGATGACCGGGTCATCGGACAGATTTAGCTATTACATTTGTGAACTTCCTTCCTGTGCAAACTGATGATATTTCTAATGTGATTAATCCGTTCTCAAATCCTCTATTAACGGCTAGGTGTGCCCTCGTGTTCATTTCTGCAAGGCTGGACAGGCTATTTCAACCAATTGCTTGGTCTGGACTCTGGAGAACTACCTGTAGTATTATATAAATATTTCACTCCACTTATGTATTTTTTCTCATTTTTGGTAGACTCATGCCCATGTACAACCAGTGGTACACATACCACAGGTTGAGAACCACTGTCCTATAGCATAATGATGTTTAGAATACACATCTGATCAATGTCCTCTACATTCTAGATCACAGATTCCTCGAGCCACACGCTATATTCAAAGGAAGATGCAACAAAAGGGAAGTTTGCATTCACCACAGAGGACTATGACATGTTCGAGGTGTGCTTTGAGAGCAAATCACCTATGGGTAAGTACACTGACTGAATCAGGACGAACTCACCCAAGAAAACTGTCAATTTTTGTTTTGAGTCACTATTTAAAATGTACCATTATAATATGCTCCATGATCTGTGAGTGGGCTTGTCACAACATGCTATGCAGATTGCAGACGCATAATTAACAGTTTTAGCAATGTATTTTGCAACTGTTTTTGTGATGAATGTGCAAGTGATGATAATTTTAGTGAGCTGAATTTGAGATGTACGTATTCTGCACTACAAAGCCAGAGTGAAGTAACACATTGACTGAAAAATTGGTTAAAAGTGTTTCAACTGGCCAGCCAAATGAGATATAGGCATATAAGTGATATTACACTGACTGTATATCTGTTCTTGAGGTAATTGTTTATCCCCCAATATCATGAAGTCTAATTTGACCTTTGGGATACACAAATAAGTCTGTGTGTCCAAAAACATAGTTACTGCACTCTGTCTTTGTAGGGCAGTATTGTTTCTTTGACCGTTCCAGCTGATTAGACATAGCCTAACAGTGAATTTGTAATTGTCAACCAGGAACCGGGAGGGTCCCTGACCAGCTGGTCAATCTGGACATGAAGCATGGTGTGGAGGCCAAAAACTATGAAGAAGTGAGTAGAACTTGTAGATGGAGACCATCAATGACACATTACCTCTGTTAGTGCTTGCTTAGTTTGTAAATTATTGGGTGTCAGAGCTCCGGAATCCGACTATTAAGTCATGCCTGACTTTTTATATATTTTTCATAACATAACATTTATCAATTTAACCATATAATATTAGCCCCAGAAAGCTAGGCCAAATAACAGCATAAGGGCTACTGTTTCCTCATCAA
The DNA here is from genome assembly GCF_963921795.1 of Nannobrachium achirus. Taxonomy (NCBI): domain Eukaryota; kingdom Metazoa; phylum Chordata; class Actinopteri; order Myctophiformes; family Myctophidae; genus Nannobrachium; species Nannobrachium achirus. Next base: position 51,466,515 of record NC_137823.1, read on the forward strand.
ATAATGAGCAATAGAAGAACACTAGTATTACTTATGAACTTAGAAAAAGCTCTCTATCAATATCTTGCCCTCCCTCCCACGTCAATATTGCATGCCATCACTTTTGCAGACAGACAGATGCAACGCACATATGAAACCATGGCACGTTCACAAGAAATGTGGTTTATCGACCGATATTAAATACTACTCAGTTTTGTCAGGCACAAAGACACAGAACACAGACAGATATGCACTGCCCAGCTCGATTAACAACACAGACAGACTACTAGAGACAGATGCACATCTGCGTGGCGTTATTGTTTATTTACTGACATCAAACTTGGAGGAGAGAGGGAACTCACTCGTCAATTCACGCTCATGGTGTTCCTTTCCTCTCTTGGGGACAATAGGGACATTTCCACATCCTCTCATCAACTTGACAACTACTTTGACATGGGAAGGTGGGGCCGTTGTGTTATTTGCAGTCCACTGAAACTAACGTAGTGAGCGTAGGAGTCAGATCACCAGGTTCATGGCGCAAAACCTTTCCGATAATAAAGTGTTTACATTTGTGGCACTCAGTTTCATTTCATCCATGGCTTTTTTCCATTGCAGGAAGGGACATGAGGGTAAAATGTGAAAGTTTAATTAAATAAAACATGTGCACTTTGAGGTGACGGAGCACCTTGTACATTTGCAGGAGCGCAGCAGGCAGGTACCGGTGCTCGGCAACAAATGAAGCCCTGCCTCTGTTATATTTGTTTTGGGGTTAATGTTTCCATTAGCAGTCAGAACACTGAGCAGTCTTCTTTGACTAGCCAATCTACTAGCTTGCATCCGTGGTCGTTTTCAGTGCAAGACACGGACACTGAGTATACATTATGCATTACAATGTTGTGGAGAAAAATCACAGCTGTCCGACTCTGAATTACCCCTCACCTCCTGGGTCTTAGCCATTACCCTTGGTTCTTGTTCACCGAGTTTAGAGCGAAATACTTCAGACTTACAGTGAGAACATTTTGATGTACTGTAGTTGATGTAATTGCAGGCTCAGCCATAGATCACATGCCAGGCTGGTGCTTGCCCACATCATGGCATTTGTAGGAATTAGATATTTATCTATAGAAATAGATGTATTAAACCAGTGTTTCTCAAAGTGGATTCCAAGGACTCTGTGGGTTCCTTTAGGGGGGTCTAAATAGACCCTAACAAGTCTGTAACTCTGACAGTGTACAAATGAACCCTAACGGATTCATTTGGTTCCATTTGTATACTGTCAGAGTTAAGGGGAGACCTTGAAATTTGAAAGTTTGAGAAACACTGTATTAAAGAAAGCAGAGTAGGTAACCTTTAGATCTGTGTATTGCAGATGTGGTGATAACAGCATTTCTTCTTGATGCCTCCTGACTAGATAGATACAGACACAGCATTTAGCAGAGTGACTAAAAAGATAATCACCCAACCATAACTAAGACCTTGAATGTGTATGTTTGCGAAGAAGGTGAGTCAGGGCAAGACGGAGGGGCTGCTTCCTGCTCTCTGCCTGCAAGTGAAAGTTGCAACTAGTTTTGCTGAAGTTATGTCTCAAAGCACATACCTGTATTTTGCTACACCGGTATTATGGGGATTTTAAGCAACTTACTATCAGAACTAAGACCTTATAAAAAGCTCTATACTTAAGTGTGTAGGGATGGGTGCAGCGACTTATTTCACGGACTAGGTTTAAATGACCTAGTATTTAGTCAATGTTGGCCGAGGCACACATCCCTAATAATGTGTTCCCTGCTGTCCGCTCCGGGAGCTCTGCAGCGTGAGTAATGAATATTGCTTGCCACCAGAACATTGCTCTGTGCTCCATATATGTAGTTAACATATGGATATTGTTTGGATTGTGATGTTAATGATAATAATGTTAAACAGAACATGGTGCATGTGATTTGGCACACAGAGCACATACATACGTTTAAAAAGGGAACTATTGTTTGAATAGAGGAGACATTGATATTAAATGGATCGTATTTATATTCAGTGTTTCACCTTTTGGCAACCCATAATATTGTCAAATACTACAGGTTATGTTTTTCTTGGAATGTCAAGATCATCCATGGTGGCGCTAATCTGAGTCCTGGTGGCACTGATTTCACAGCTCTGTACTGTAAAAGATAACGGCTTATTCACTCAAATAATGGTTGAATAATACTATTATTAAAGTATATCATTATACTAGAAAGCTTTAGTTTTAACACCTACCCTTTGTTAAGTAAGTTGTTATTTACTTTTTTACATAACCTGAAATCCATTCCTAATAAAAAAGTCTTATCCTGCTAGTTTGCAGATTTGTAACGGTATTCTAAATTTGAATTTGGAGAAAATAATGACTAGATGACTGAAATCCAACAAAAATAAAACTTATTATAGCCTGTAAAGATATTTCATTGTGTGATTTTCTAGTCTGTCCCAAAAGACGAATTAGTTATTTATTCGTGAATGTATTTATTAATTACATTTGATAACATTTTGTCATACTAAATTGAAATCAAGATTTTTTTTTTCTATTTCTCAGCTCACATATTCGTATATTACATTTCTTCTGATAAATGCTAGAATTATTTTAATGAAACATTTTTAGTCCTCAAGGTTACGGAGTTGAGAACAGACTTCTTATGACTACCGTACTTGGAATGGTAGCTGCGTCAGAGTTACTGGGGGAAGACCTTTTGCATTAATTATACAGTAAATCCTCAGTGTTAATACATCCATTTATAGCTCCGAGCATGTACAAATGTAACCATTTCGTACATTGTGAGTCAAATGAACACTGGGGATTTTACTGTGTAGAAAGGCAAAAAAAAAAGCTAGCTGAGAATCACCCTCCACACACCCACGCACAATCACGCACGTATTGCGTACACACTGCGGTGCAAGAAGATGCTCAGCCGTTCTACAGAGTATCTGTGTGGGCAGCGAGAGTTCAGTGAACAATTGAGTGTGGGCATGCCTCTCCAGTCTGTTGGTGGCAAATACGTCTGAATGAGTACTATACGTACTACTGTGCGTATGCAATCATACGCACTGTAGTAGCGGCATGAGACTGGTGGGCCACTTTCAACCTGGCATCCCAACTTTGGGCGTATAAATGTTCAAAGATTTTCAGAAATGGCCGATCTACAGGCTCACAACGTGTCGCAATGTGTCATGTTGAGAGCCTGTAGATCGGCTATTTTCACCTTGCAACACCGCCACGCGACGGAATGTCTGTCTCTCCCATATTGTTTGAACAGAACAAACTACTGTTTATTTATTCTGGCCTTGTTGGTGTACCCCATAGAGGATGTGATATATGCTCTATGGGAGGATAAATTATGTGATAATGAAGGAGGTGAATTACTGAACAGTCCAAAAAGTTAATATAGCATCTAGTTCATGTCTAATGCTACTGCCCAGCGCAAGAGAGACACTTAGTGGACAAAGAGAGTCATGGCAGCATGAGGGAGTTTCCTTGTTGGCAATTTCCCTTGTAATCTATCCTCCCTGTTCTACAGAATGTATACAAAAATCAAATGACAAACAAACATCAACAAAGAGGGTACATTAATTTAAAAGGGTAACTAACAAACATAATGATTATTACTACAACAACTAATATTAGTATACAATGATGTGCTTTTGGGATGCACAAACCTGACTTGAATTTCCAACTGCTCTCGCAAAGATTCTTTCTTTAGCAAGTGACACTGTCGTACAACAGAGTATAAATCGGGAGTTAGGACTCATGGTGTGTTTTTAACCCATTTAGGCCTAGAATTATTGACTGCTTTAACCAGTGAAAAATAGCAGATATACAAGCTCACAGCACGGCACCGAGTGCCGCGCTGCGAGCTTGTAGATCTGCTATTTTTGAAAAAGTCGTGAAAATGTGTGCAAATCTTTGAATATATGTATTTTCAAAGCGAACGTTTGTAACTCAAATTTTGCTTCTGGGTGGTCCCTGGAACTAGGTATTTTGAAATGTGGGTCCGTGGCCAAATAAATATCATTTTGGGGGTCCTTCACATGAAAAGGTTTGAGCACCACTGACATAGTAGTCTCTCAAGAACAGACTAACTGAGCTCCAGTTAAGTGAAAAGGACCTTTTCTTTGACGATGGCTGGCCAGATTGCTGACATAGAAACAAAAATCTTTGAGGGATTCAAAAGACACTTATAGAATCGGGTCAAAATTCAAATTTTCACGATTTTTCTAAAATAGCAGATCTACAAGCTCGCAGCGCGGCACTCGGTGCCGCGCTGTGAGCTTGTATATCTGCTATTTTTCACAGGTTAAAGCAGTCAATAATTCTAGGCCTAAATGGAGTTAAGACTCATGGTGTGTTTTTTCCCGTTCTTTCTATAACATCCTCTGTCCTTGCAGATTGCCAAGGTGGAAAAGCTGAAGCCTCTGGAGGTGGAGCTGAGGCGGTTGGAGGACCTGTCGGAGTCCATCGTCAATGACTTTGCTTACATGAAGAAGAGGGAAGAAGAGATGCGAGATACCAATGGTATGAACACAATGCACTTAGACTCGTATACACACACACTTCACAGCAGCGTTTCTTAACCCATTTAGGCCTGACCTATGTTTTCTGAAAAAAGTCAAATATTATTCAAAGATTACAAAAACAAATATATTGCTACATACGTTACATGTACTACTGTACCACACTAAAATGTGTTACCGGCCTGAACATGTTTAGTGTTTAAGACCCCAAATTGACATGCATTTGGCTGCCCCATCTGAAAAGAGAGATTATTTTTTTCTTTTCCTCAAATTTTGTGAGTCAGCGCAATGCGTTGTGACTCAAGCTTATATATTGGCTATTATATATTGACTATTTTTGAGTTGCTGAAGTATAAAACTTGGTTAATCTGCCAAAAAGGAGAGAAAATGGAGTGAATGGGAGAAAGAAAAGGATAGGATATAGACATTTAACCATTTTTTTAAACAAGAGGTAGGCTGTACCATAATTCAATATAATATAATAGGTTGTCATGCTATGGAAATTGTAGACTACATCTGCTCGCCTAGACACGTCTGTCACTGTCTGCCCATGTGCAGTTCATGGGACGGCCCCATCTGCTCTTTGCATCCCATATGCCGGAGGGACTGTGACATTACCATTGCTGTGTAAACAGCAGTCGGTCGCATCTTGGCGCCTGGGACTGGACTGTACAGTTGTATATTACGTTGCAAACCACAGTTTTAGGATTCTGTTGCAAGTGGTTAAAAGGTGCAAGTTGTTATGTTGGTCTGAGCTGGGCTTAAGACACCTGCACAGTTATCAGCCTTGTTTAAGAGTTCCCTGATGTTACGGTGCTTTTATGCACTGATTGGGCACAATAATATTTTTCTGCCTTCACAGAGATTCCATTTTCAAGGTTCCATATTTTTGTCCTCCCACTGTTTCATGTTTCAGGGTTCCCACGGTCATGAAATTCCTGGAAATATTTTGAAATTAGAAAAGTATTTTTCCAGTACTGGAAGTTTTGGAATTGATCAAGGGTCCTGGAAGGTCCTGGGGAAAAAAACTAATTTACTGCCACCATAAATTGACTTTGAGGGTTCCCTGCCACGATTTTCTAACCTTTTGACGTGGGCATGTGCGTTGTCCATCGTGCACAATCAGCATGCACGGCCCATTCGCAGCGTGCACACTTAATTTAGTTATTGCGCTGAATTATTGTTATATAGTCCTGAAAATTGGCTTAAATATTCTGGAAAATAATTGGTAAAGGTGTGTGGGAACCCTGATGTTTATAGTTACAAAAGGGTTTTCTCCAATATGCATAGACTAAACTGGCTTCACCTGCTGACGTGTTTCTCAGAATGATTTTCGACTGTTGCCAGGCAGTGAATTGTGAAATTGTGAAAGACATGACATTTATTTTACATGCTTGGTTGCGTGTTCTCTAAGGGTCTGAATTGCCCAAGAGATTATTGTGAAGATTGTTCTTTTGTTTGTCTGCTGCCTGTGAGACTAACGCCACTTTCTTTTCTACTTTTCCCCCATCCCAGAGTCCACCAACACGCGTGTGCTGTACTTCAGCATCTTCTCCATGTGTTGTCTCATTGGCCTGGCCACCTGGCAGGTCTTCTATTTGCGGCGTTTCTTCAAGGCGAAGAAGCTGATCGAGTAAAGCAGCCTCGAGCTCCTACCTCAGGGGCCAAAGCTGCCTGCCAAGTCAGTCAATACATCCCAACATCCACCCTCCTTGGACTAGCTTCAGCAGACAACAGCAAAGCAGGGCTGAGAGGCTCAGACTCTAGTTTTCAGGGCTGTGCAAGAAAAAAAAAAAAAAACGAGTATGAAGGTCATCTTCTGGAACATGATACACCTGCTTATTTAGTAGTCTGAAACATGAAAAGCGCTGTAGAAAGAAATACGAATACATGAGACATGGGAAACACATCTAGCTGCAAAAGTGCGGTGCCTCTTTTACCCATGTTACCTCACGTTTCTGTCTGCACTGTTTTGACCGTTGCATCTTACTGAATAAGAACCTGTTGCTTCAATCAATTGAACAATTCCGTGCGTTTGATTTGAGCTCAGTTTGAATGGATGCGTCATGAGAGAATGTATATTGCCCTTCTATTGTTGTACAAAATCTTTGCCATGCCAAGCAAACTAGATCCTTGGTGCCCTTTTTATCAAGTGAAGGCGTATTTTGAATAGCAAGGTGGATTGTTAAGAGGAAATTGGCAACCACTGACTTTTTGTTATGTCACCTAATTTGCATATACGTTAGCTAAATTTGACAGTGTCTTTAGTTTTGTTTTCATATTGTAAATGCTACTTATTTGCTTTAACGGGTGTTGGCGGGTTTGTAAGTTATCAGAGAAGTTATCGTCATAGTTTAAAAAGTAGGTCAATTCTATTAATATTGCACGGTCAGATTTTCTTTTCAAAGATGAACATCAAAATACGGTAGTGTCTCAAACACATTTTCAACACCAATTGACTCAAATCAGGTGAACGGTAAAATGCTCTCCCTTTTAGGGCTAAGTATGAATAAGGAAAAAAAGTGTGCAGCACCATGGTGAAGTGCCGTTATTTCCAGATCACAGTTAGCAAGAATACAACTTTCCCTTGCCAGGGTGGAATAAGTTGTGGGCTTTGAAGGGACATGTAAAGTATCCCAATTTTTGGTAGAATGTGTTCTGTTAAGTAGAGCACTTTGATGCATACATTGACAGGTGATGCGTTATGGTTATCAATTCAATTCTAAATTACAGTATGCTACTTGCTGATCCATCCAGTGTGTTTTGTTTTGAATTAATTATAAGGCTTGGGTATCGCGCAGCATATGGGTGGTTGCACATAATGCAGATTTTTTTTCACAGGGTTTAATTAAGACATTTGTCATGGGTACATTTTTAACAGTGAACGTGCGCAATCAAGGATTTTTATGTTGATTGATACATTTTGTAAAGGTTTATGTTGGGCTTTTATTCAATAAAATATTGGATGGATTTATATTGGTGTGTAAAAATATTTGCTTTTGTCCCCTACTGGGACCACTAATGCTGACAATCATGCTACTGTCTAAGGCATTTTTATAAAAGTGTTCAAAAAGTGACGACCATGGTAGCCTGCATCAGGTAAATTAATTAGACTGAGGAGTGAGGTCCCCCATCTGGAAAGAATTGGTCCCAGGGGAACCCCATAAGATCTTATAGCTGTTAGATTAGAATTCTACAACTGTCTACACCACTGGTTTTCAAACTTTTCTGACTCTGGTCACCACTGTAAATAACCTTTTCATCCACGGCACCCCTGAATTATGCTTTTATTTTTGGGAATCTTAAACGTAGGCTATGTCACAGAGAAATATCTGTTTCCATCAGAACTGACTGAATATAACTCTATACTTGATGTTTAACTACTTGAACCCCAGCATCCCTATTCTGGGGGGACGGTTCACCAAAAATAGCCGATCTACAAGCTTGTGGATCTGCTATTTTTGTTGAAGAGAGTTGACTGTAGATGGAAAAATAACTTAAGTACATTGCAAATCAGGTCTTCACATAGTGAAGTGATATTGATGAATTCCAAATATCAAATTATTCTGAGGCACCCCTGGACTGCCATCATGGCACCCGGTCACCAACTTTGAAAACCCCTGGTCTACTCTACACAGTGGGTGGGTAACAGTAACCTTATCTGAACTGAATAGTAATTTTTACAGTACATTTTCTAATTGAACTACCTTGTAGTTAGAATACACAGTGGAGTGGATGAAATCATACAAATGTTCCTAAACTGCAAAAATGTTCACACAACAAAATGAACCATACACTCATTGAGAAACCATATACACTACAATGTCTTATTCAAATCGAATCATACAAATGTTTTTCATATGAATGTTTTGTTTGGTGAATTCAGAATCTCACACCAAAATATACCTACTTTTTTACAGCATAACTGTTGGAGGTTTGCCATGATCAGCATTTAACTTTTACATGGCCAATACCAGTTGGGAACGCATGCCCTCTGGTAATGCAGTATGTTGTACCTGCTGTACCCATGTGTCTATAGCTTTTATGTAAAAAGAAGGGGATGTCCACACATTATATAGATTACTACTCTCACAAGATTTATTTACATATGTACAGTAATTAACCAACAAGAACATTGGACCATGCAAGGTTCACATCATCACTTGATTATTCATTAAAAAGGTAGGCTATTCAAATAATACATCCCCCTCCCCAATCAGAGATTCTCTGGTATTCTCTAAACGAGGCTCCCCTCCCATGAAAAGGAGATCTCTGTATCTCTGTCGTGTACATATTTGTGAGCAGAGACCTCTTTCTCTGTCTTTGATGCCCATTTATGGAGATCTTATGCTCTTCAACTGGCTTTCATACACTTGAACAAGTCCAGGAATGCCGCAAACCATCGGCGTGGTGGAGTAAATAATTCGAGTCGTTTTTCTGTTGTCATGGCTGACAGTTCCAGCCTGATGTCATGTGGGAGTCCTGACTGCTCCAGACCATGCTGAACAACTGCCAGCATGCATAACGACTTTAGACTTGGACTTAAGTCTAAGATGTACAGGTCATCAGATCTAATATGTCCTCCAAAAAGGATGATCTGATTTCCCACCATGCAACAGCACATCTTTGTCATCGGACCGCTGGAGTAGCCCAACGGAGCCCAAGGGCCGAGGGACTCCCCATTGGGCTCAACCAGCGTCCAGGAGCAGGTCTTTGGATTGTATTTCCAAAAATCATCGAGCTGATGATCATTATAATCTCCACCAAATATATAGAGCTCTCCCTTGTAGGCAAAGGCTGAATGACCCCAACGCATCTCTGGACGCTGTGCAGGTGTGGGCAGCCAGCAGTTGGTCTCTGTGTCGAATACACTCCACTTGTTGCCAAAGTAGTCCCTGTAGCTGTAGCTGTAGCCCCCGAATACAAAGATCCTTGTCCCGATGATGGTGGCAGTGTGATTAGATACCGGTGTTCCTTGGGCGTCGATTAAGGACCAGACCATCGTGGTCGTGTCCAACTTGTGAATGTCACCGTAGCTGTGTCCGGGAGCTCCAGATCCTCCATGGATGTACACGTCCTTCCCCAAGACGCAGGCCGAGTGCAGCCACCTCGCCGCCGGAACAGGCCCAGATACCTTGGGCTTGGACCACGTGTGGGTGTCGACGTCAAAGGCATAGAGCTCGTTGCTGTACTTCCCTGTCCCTGTGCGCCCACCCCAGATGTAGATGGTGTCCTCTATCAGAACGGCTGTGTGACCATAGCGCATCGAAGGAACGCCGTTATCCTCTTCTCCAGCTGCCACTACCGGGGGCAACTTCACCCAGAGCCATGACATTGTGTTGTAGACGTGCACATCAATCTGACCGAGGGGATTGAGCGCTCCTCCAAAGGAATACACCTTGTGCCCAACTGCCACAGCAGCATGGTAGTGCCTCTTGAAGCCTCCTTTCTGATGCCGTGTCCAATGCATCTCAGAGATCGGTATTGAAGAGTCTAGGTTCGTAGTCGGTTACTGTCTCCGCTGGGAACCGTTGTCTGGTTCTGTTCTGTAGCGCGCTCGCTCCGTGCTGATCTGATCGCTTGCTGACAGAAGAGTGCGCTAGAACGACGCTGGGAGCCGGTTTTGTGTGTTGAGCGAAGCGCGCGCGGCTCAAATGAGCCAATCCGCGGCGCGGATAGGCTCTGACGTGGCGGCAGAAGCCACGCCCACGCATGCATTAAAGGTAAACAGACAACTACAAACAACTGATCCGGTTTCCGGTTTGTTTGCTGGGGGGCTAAAAACAATTAGTTTGAATATACCAAACGATTATTAGTTATACACCAAAAAGAAAGGAAACCAACCACATTTTAAACTAGTGGAATCATTTTGGACTGGAGGTGGAGGTGCACGACGCCGGAGGTTCCGTTCGTATAATGTTCCGGCCGGTATAATTATCATTGACAACATGGAAAACAAACTACTAACTACAAAGACTTCGTATTTATTTATTTATGAACAGTGACACTGCCGTTAGCTTGCAAAGCTAACTCACCATGTTTATGTTTCGAGGGAGAATTGCCCTGCTGAATTATCTCACATAAACAAACAGACAAGTTTTGTTTACATTCAAACGTCATAACGTTACACAATGTGCCAATGTTGCCATCTAGTGGTTACTGTTGGTATTGCTACGAGAGGTCACCTGCATGGGGGAGAATTAATAAGTAACCATCTCATGGTAACTAACCACAGGATAGACAGACCCTACAACTGAACTCTTGTTTTGTTCAAAATGTATGTGTGAATAATTAGGATATTAAGGGTGTCACAATTCCCCAAATCAATGTAAGATTTGATTCCATTTTCCAATCAAAACATTTAAATCCTGGTGGCTTTTTGCAGGTGATGAAACTTGAGCTGTTGTAGGCCTACCCTTACATTAGCCGCAAATTGCAACACTAGATTTTTTTATACTCGGATGAATCTAGGGTTGCAATACCACCCATAGGGATTCAATGCATGAAAACAGTTTTTTGACTGTTTCGTTTAATACTGATTGTATTAAACGACTTCAAACTCACCAATATTGTGGCTCTATGGAAAGCTTGGAATTTACTCTTGCTAACTGCAAAGTGTTTGTTTCTGAAAAATCCACCGAAGAATTGTTATGATTTATTTTCTCTTAATAAAATCCGAGCAGCCATGTTTTTTTTCGAAGTCTTGAACTTAGGAAGCGCTCGTCTTCTATAACACCACGTCCCGCTGCCTCCTGCATTAGGCTATGTGACAGAACCAGCTGGTACACAGGACTGCTGAGTGACTTCCCACGAGCGCTTCCAAACTCCAGCACTTAGAAAAAATAATCACCCGAACTGAATTTCTTGACAGAAAATAAATCATAACAATTCTTCGGTGGATTTTTCAGAAACAAACACTTTGCAGTTAGCAAGAGTAAATTCCAAGCTTTCCATAGAGCCACAATATTGGTGAGTTTGAAGTCGTTTAATACAATCAGTTAGCAAAAAACTGTTTTCATGCATTGAATCCCTATGGGTGGTATTGCAACCCTAGATTCATCCGAGTATAAAAAAATCTAGTGTTGCAATTTGCGGCTACCCTTACATAACGGATTTAAACCACTGACCATAGCATGGGGTTCCCTGACATTGTTTGGGAATTTGATTTCTTTGTAAATGACTTCATCATAACCACCATGTCATACTAGCACATATCAGTTGCCATGTGGTCCTGTCTTGGTTTGTGGTGGACTTCCAGCAGCACTTTGAGATCAATGTTGCACTGAATGGAGTGTTGCAGGATGCCAGTCATGCCCATCAGCAACATCCACCAGAAGTCAAGAATGCTGCATTGTGACACTGCAAGTGTGAGCTTTGAGGCCATTACACACCAGGAGTGATGCGAATAAACTATTCGAAAATGTTTTTTTGGGGGGAAATGAAAATAATTGCGACCGTAGGTCGCACTTACTACAGAAAGCTCCACCAGGTGTCCGTGCGTCAGTCAGTCAGTCAGTCAGTCCGTCCGTCACACGTCAGACGTCACACTTTTGCCCTGCTCATATCTCCGCAACCGTTGCCCCGATCCATGCCAGATTTTGCACACACACTCCTTACCTGCCAAACTACAACCTCCAAGGACCCCCGGAGTTCCAGGGACCCCCAGGTCCCTGGGGGACCCCCAGGTGTAAAAAAAATACCAAATGTGCAAAAATGACCAAATGACCACCCCCACGGGGCTGCTCACGGGGAATTCCCGGGGACCACCCACTCCTGCTACTCCAGAACGGATGCAAAAGGCACCCCCAGTGGAGGACCCCCTCCACTGCAGCTCACATAAAATGCCCTAACTCGGCCTAGGAGCGTCCGGGAGAGCCGGGGCCGGTACCTATTCGTCCGCCAAGGCAACGCGGAGACCCCACCCCTCATTTCTCACATGGCCCTCTTCTAGCGAGACCTACGGTCGCTTATCTCCCGATTAGGGAGTCTTACTGGTTAAACAATTATTAAAAATAAATGAAATGTGTAATTGAAAAACATGGCCCCCCTCACGCATTAGAAGTACAATATCAGTCACCAGAACCAAGAACGGGTGTTTGGTTAAAATGAGTTTGAAGTTACAATGGAGTTTAAAGGAAGGCTCCATCATTGTGACTGAGTCAGACTGACTGTAACTTCTTGAGTGTCTGTTGTCTGGATTTTAGGCCGCTATGCATTCCAGTTGTGGAAGCCACTTGGACAGGTTTTCTCTGAGACCGTCAAGAAGATGTCCACATCAGTGAGTAATGAATGAACCCTCATGTCTGTGTTGTTAGCTTGTAGATCTGCTGTTTTCAGAGTGCGAAACAGCACACAACCACATATAAAGTAAACCAGGCATAAGTCTTTATTATGTGAAGATTTTATTATAGCAAACAACTTATTTCTCACCACTGCGTCCTCCTGAAAACATGATGGCCTCTCTTAGTTGCTTAAAACGTTCAACTTCCTGTTGATTTACTATTTTCTTCCTAATAAAATACCATTGTTACTTGAATGTATATAGGCCTATGTAATCTTTTAATATAAAACAATACTGTTCCCTGTCTAGGCCTTCTCATCATCATATTACAAAGGTGGCTTTGAACAAAAGATGACCTATGAGAAGCTAGCCTTGTCCTTGGCATCAGGTAAGGTTCAATGAATGTTAATTATTTAGTATTTGTTTGCAGATTTGTGTTTCTGAAAACAACATAGTCAGGTCAGGTGTTGTATTTAATATTGATGACATTGGGACAGGGATCTCCATTTATGGGCATAAAACATATGTTAATTAGTAAAGCCAAGTTTCAAGTTTATTTCGCTATTTATATTAAAATTTTAATTAAAATGCATTGGAATTCTTGTTCACAAGGGCAACAGTCCGCCATTCCGAAACACCTCTATTCCGAAGCAGGGTTAGGGTTAGGTTTAGGGTTAGGGTTAGGGTTAGGGGTAGGGGTAGGGTTAGGGTTAGTTATGGTTAGGGTTAGGGTAAGGGTTAGGGTTAGGGTTAGGGGTAGGGGTAGGGTTAGGGTTAGAAGTCAACGTTCGGAATGGCGGTGTTTCGGAATGGCGGGTGTAACCTTCACAAGCCACGCAGAAGCGAAGACAAACATAATACAAGACAGTACAGAAAGGGTACAATCAGCATAGCGGCTCAGTGCATCAGTTGTATAAAAAAGTATAAAAAGTAGGTATGCAGCAACTTTAACAATACTATAATAAATAAAAAGGTGCATTAGTGCTGCTTATGCAAAAATCGTACCGCTTCTGGAAAGAAGCTGTTTACCAGCCTACTAGTGCGAACCTTATGCTTGGTCTTCCCGTCAGGGCAGCGCTCCCAACGGTAGCGTCTGCCTGAAGGTAACAGGGTTATAAGACCGTTGCCGGGGTGGCTGAAGTCCCTGATTATTTTCAGGGCCCTGTCAAGGCACCTTTTATTATAGATCTCCCTTACCGAGGGAAGATCAGCACCAATGATCCTCTTGGCTGTTCTTACTACTAGTAGATCTATAGAAATTGATCAGTGTCTTTGTGGATACTCCAGCTTTCTTTAGACATCTCAGAAAATACAGGCGTTGTTGCGCCTTTTTTATAACTGAGGTGCAGTTAAGAGACCATTTGAGATCGTTAGAGATTTGCACTCCTAAATATTTAAAGCTATCCACAATCTCAACATCGACACATTAATAGTGATGGGAATGAGTGCTCGCTTGTTTGACCTGAAGTCAACAATGATCTCTTTGGTTTTGTTCACATTTAGATCAAGATTGTTGTTGTTGCACCACTGTATTAAATCGTTAACTTCCTTTTGGTAGGCGGATTCATCATTGTCCGCAATCTTCCCAATTACGGTTGTGTCATCCGCAAATTTAACTAGAAACAGTGCTCTTCCGAGCACAGGTCTCCACCAGGCTGTGCATCCTGGTGGTGCTACTGTATAATAGGCCAATGTAAAAAGGGTGGCATATGTTCTTCACCTTAGATCTTTCATAGCAATCGGACGCTGCATGCATGATTTGAAGCATTGTGTTCCAAAAATGTGTTTTGCTAAAGTCTACCTGCTGGTGGCGCTATAACAGGCCAATGTGAAAAAGGTAGCATTTGTTCCTTGACCTAGTGGGAATATGTGTGGCAAATTTCACGGTAATCGCAAGCTGCGTTGATGATTTTGTTCAAAAACGGAGCAATCCTGCAAACTTTGGAAGCCAATATTAGCCAATCAGGATGGAATATGAAATATCAGACGGATCGGACTTGATCACATGACTATAGAGATACTGTGTACCGATTTGCGTGATTTTTGGATAAAATCTCAAGGAATAATAGGAAAAATTGTGTTTTACATAAGTCGGCCTCCTGGTGGCGCTATAAAAGGCTGATGTGAAAAATGCAGGGAAAGGGTTTTTCCTTGGCCTCTAGGGAATGCGCTTACAAAGTTTGAAACTGATCGATGGAGTTATAGGTAAAACCACAAATCGGCCTGTTATAGCGCCACCATGAGGCTGCTTTCAAAGATTTTAAGTGGCATTTCTTCTTCGACCTAGTGGGAACGTGTGTGCGCGATTTCATGATAATTGCACTTTGTGTTTGGGATTTGAGGCATTTTGTTCCAAACGGCTCAATCCTACAAACTTTGGAAGCCAATCTTAGCCAATCAGGATGGAATATGAAAAATCGGACAGATCCGTGTCGATCACATGACTGTCGAGATACTGCCTACCGATTTGTAGGATTTTTGGAACAAATCTGTAAAAGTAGTGCACAGAAATGTGTCTTGCGAACATCGGCCACTAGGTGGCGCTAGAAAAAGCCCATTTGAAAAATTTAGGGCAGAGGTTCTAGATTGGCATCCAGGGAATGTGTGTGCTCACTTTGGCAGCGACCGGGCCAACGGCGACTGAGATTAGCTGCCCACAAACTGCGAGGACACACGGACGGACGCACGGACGGACGGACGCACGGACGGACGGACGGAGGGGAAAACATACTCTCCCCTCAGCCTTCGGCTGGTGGAGACAATAAAGCAGTTCATTCCATGCTTTGCAAAGAAGTCATGAGTGTAGAGTAAGTAAAGATAAGAGCTGAGAACACAGCCCTGAGGGGCGCCCACATTTGTTATAATTGTGGAGGAGGAGAAGCTCCCTATTCTCACTGCCTGTTCCCTCCCCACCAACAAATACAGGATCCAACTAGAAGCAGTGCTCTTCCGAGCACAGGTCTCCACCAGGCTGTGTGTCCTGGTGGTGCTACTGTATAATAGGCCAATGTAAAAAGGGTGGCATATGTTCTTCACCATAGATCTTTCATGGAAATCGGACGCTGCATGCATGATTTGAAGCATTGTGTTCCAAAAATTTGTTTTGCTAAAGGCTACCTGCTGGTGGCGCTATAACAGGCCAATGTGAAAAAAGGTAGCTTTTGTTCCTTGACCTAGTGGGAATATGTGTGGCAAATTTCACGGTAATCGCAAGCTGCGTTGATGATTTGAAGCATTTTGTTCAAAAACGGAGCAATCCTGCAAACTTTGGAAGCTAATATTAGCCAATCAGGATGGAATATGAAATAGCAGACGGATCGGACTTGATCACATGACTATAGAGATACTGTGTACCGATTTGCGTGATTTTTGGATAAAATCTCAAGGAGTAATATCCAAAAATGTGTTTTACATAAGTCGGTCCAAAGGTAAAAGGCTGGTGTGAAAAATGCAGGGCAAAGGTTTATCCTTAGCCTCTAGGGAGTGCGCTTACAAAGTTTGAAACTAATCGGTGGAGTTATAGGTAAAACCACAAATCGGCCTGTTATAGCGCCACCATGAGGCTGATTTAAAAAAAAATAAGTGGCTTTTCTTCCTCGGCCTAGTGGGAACGTGTGTGCGCGATTTCATGATAATTGCACTTTGCGTTTGGGATTTGAGGCATTTTGTTCAAAACGGCTCAATCCTACAAACTTTGGAAGCCAATCTTAGCCAATCCGGATGGAATATGCAAAATCGGACAGATCGGTGTCGATCACATGACTGTCGAGATGCTGCCTACCGATTTGTAGGAATTTTTGACAAAATCTGTAAGAGTAGTGCACAGAAATGTGTTTTGTGAACATCGGCCACTAGGTGGCGCTAGAAAAGGCCCATTTAAAAAATTTAGGGCAGAGGTTCTAGATTGGCATCCAGGGAATGTGTGTGCTCACTTTGGCAGCGACCGGGCCAACGGCGACTGAGATTAGCTGCACACAAACTGTGAGGACACACGGACGGACACACGGACGGACGCACGGACGGACGGACGAAGGGGAAAACATACTCTCCCCCAAGCCTTCGGCTGGTGGAGACAATCACAGATGGGCGAGGGCAGGCCCAGGTCTCTCAATTTGACATACAATTTGCTCGGCAAAATTGTATTAAAAGCAGAGCTGAAATCGATAAAGCAGGGCCATGGTGAGTTAGGGCCTGGTTTTGATGCCTGGGGATCTCCATATATGGGCATAAGGGGGTACCCTAACAGGGCATTATCTGGGAATGCCCATACTGTATAGACATTTTATTTATTTTATCCTTTATATATATATATATATATATATATATATATATATATATATATATATATATATATATATATATGGACTTCGTTTTCGGGAAAGGTCGGGTGTAAATCAGAGTAAAGCAGGTTAGGTCAGTTAGGGCCTGGGATTGATGATGACGGCATAAAAGGGATTTTGTTTCTGGGAATGCCCATATATGGACTTTTTTATTTAATTTTATCCTTTATCAATAATCATATGTATCCATATTCATATATCCATATACATATAGAGTTCAATATTTACGTTTTCAGGGAAGGTATGGTGTAAATGTATACTACTTAGTAAGAGGCCTCGGGTCAGATACTACATCACAATTTGAGATAGTTCGGCGGTTCGATTTCTTGGACATCTGGCCAGTGATATATATCGATGACATCAGGGATCTTCATATATGGGCATAAAAGGAATTCTGGGGAATACTCATATATGGACTTTTACATAGGCGATGTCACCTGTGATGTCACAGTGATGTGTCAAGAGAACCATCCCATAGACTGTAAAAATGTGTACACACACACTGACACACACACACACACACACACACACACACACACACACACACACACACACGCACACACACACACACACACACACACACACACACACACACAGAGACAAGCTGTGACTTTTCTCATGGTAAACTGCGACCTTCAGTCACAAATTAAATGCGACCTACGGTCGCAATTAGTTGATTGTAACTCAACAGTTTTTCTCTCTCCGCTCCTCTGCCACTCAGGTTGAAGAAGGCATCGCTGCATGTTTGGCTGACATCTCACAGTGGATGTTTTCTTCTCGCCGCCTCAAGCTGAACCCAGACAAGACTTAGCTTCTCTTCTTCCCAGGTAAGTCCTGCCCCATGCAGTATCTCGCTGTTTGCATCTCTGGTGACTTCGGTTCCAACAGCCAGGAGCCTTGGTGTTGTCCTGGACAGTAATTCATTCATTTAGAGCCTTGGTGTTGTCTTGGACAGTCAGCTCTCATTCAAGGCACACATCGCAGAGGCCACTCGGTCCTGTAGGTTTACACGCTACAGTATATCAAGGGTCCCCTAACTTTTCAGGCTGTGACCCTCAAATAAACACATTTGAACTGGGGCCCCAACACCCTGACAAGCACTTGGAATTGTAGGCATTACATTTAGTTTGACTCAGTTCCACAGATAAATATTGTGAAAATAGCCGATCTACAGGCTCACTTGTATTATGCCAGTTGATAACTAGAGAGCCTTTGTCCAATCCTCCCGCCTAATACTCCCTGCTGACACGTCTTGTCGCACGTCTGTTCATGCAGACGTGCGACAAAGCCAGATGCGCCAGGTGGATTCAAACCCACAACCTCCACGGTGGTGGATGTTTGCCTCTTTCTCATGACATATTTGGCCAATTTGGTATTAAAAAGGCCTTAAAAGTCATTGAATTGTAATGTAAGAAATGTGCTGTATACACCTATACTGTATGTTGGTTTGTTTTACTGTTGAGTGAGAAAACAGTGTTGCACATTAAGCTAATCATCTGAAGACCCCTCAAAATAATCCACTGCTCAGTAACGTTGTAAGGTTCAGACCCTTCCTAACCCAGGAGTCTGACCAGCTCCTCATCCAGTCTCAGACCTCAGTCATATCAAAACTACTGCTAGTGTAACTCTCTCCTCACTGGCCCTCCCAGCATGTTTGTGCACTCAAACCAGACAAAGCTTTCACTCTAGGACAACATCCGGGACAACGCTCCACAAGTCCCAGACTCTTCTCCCTGTCCTGCTCACAAACTATGGAACTACAGTAACTCCCCATTGCAGTTAGAACCGCAGAATCACTCCTGACTTTCCATCGTAATCTTCAGGCTCACCTCTTCAGACTCAGCCTCAGCCCTTAACACTTCACTCTCCCTGTAACCCTTCACTCAGTGTTTCCACCATAACAGCTGAAATTAGTGACTACAGAGTGGGCTGTGACTGCTCCACTAACACAGTGGTTCTCAACCTGTGGGTCGGGACCCCCCAGGGGATGATTTTGGAGGGGGTAAAAAAAAAGACAACGCATATCCTTACCTCCCCCCTGACTTGTCTACAGTAAATACCATTCATTTTTAAGAAGAATATCAATATTATTGTATCAAAATTAATTAACTATACTATAAAAACTGGTCAAACATTGGCCAAATTGTCGAATAATATATTTGACAGCGTTGTCTTTTGTCAATCTGCTATTTTCACAATATTTAATATCTGTGGAACCGAGTCAAACTAAATGTAATTCCTCAACTCCTACAATTCCAAGTGCTTGTCAGGGTGGGGGATCCCCAGTTCAAATATGATTTATTTTGGGGGTTGTTGTTGAGAACCACAACTAGCCCTTCCACATTGTGCTTGATTGATGTTAGTGACTGACCTAGATATGAGGACCATGCAGATGTACATGTATGCTGGTCATTCTTGTGTTTTTGTTACTTAGGCTTGTTCTTCTTGACCACAATGTTAAACTTGTAATTGAGATGGCATGTTATTTAGACTGATGCTAGGTTGATTGTTTAGTGTTTACCTGCTATCCCATAGTTTCAGTGTACAGATCAAACCTTCTGATGGATTTCATAGACTTGTTTGACAGCACTGTCATCGTTGTTTTGTAGGGACGCTTGATGAAATTAGCTCATGAATGTCACCGCTCACTTCACACTGTATGCACGCGCAGCTCAAACTTTGCACGCACACTCCCAGAAGGTCAAGGAAGAACCTCTACCCCAAATTGAGCATAATTATGTTGTCATCAGACTATTTTACTAACACAAAGTAAAACCATGGCTCTGAGTGTTCTAGGGTATATGCTGTATAGCAAATGGCAGCAGGTTACTGAACATAAATTACAATCTGAATCACTCACAAAAGGCCGTTCTCCTCCCATTAAGATTTGAGGCCGATTTAGACCTCTTAAATCACGGGTGTCCAAACCTTTTTCAAAGGGAGCCACATAAGAACATTTTAAAACACCCAAGAGCCGACTATATCTCCTGACAAAATGTACTTTTGGTCGGACCATAACAAAGTAAATTTCTTAATTTGATTTAACTATCATCATCAATATTCAATATCAGGTGTTAGGCGTGTGCTCT
The DNA here is from genome assembly GCF_963921795.1 of Nannobrachium achirus. Lineage (NCBI taxonomy): Eukaryota > Metazoa > Chordata > Actinopteri > Myctophiformes > Myctophidae > Nannobrachium > Nannobrachium achirus. The sequence goes on from NC_137823.1 coordinate 51,486,740, forward strand.
GAACAAAACACAAATAACTCACATTATCAAATGTAACCAGACGTGCAAGGTAAAAGAAAATCAACAAAGTAGCCTTTCTTTGACCCCTTCAGATTGAGACAACAGGGAGCAAGGAATCCTGAGTAATTATACCGCACTATAAAATATTTTAGTTTGACTGTGTTGATGGGCCGTCTATAGTACAATTTAGGAATGAAGCCACGGGCCGTATAACATTTGTCCTCAGATGGATTATAGATATAACTGTCTATAGCTATAAGATCTGAACATTATTCTACTATTGAAATGAATAGATAATAAATATCACTGTGCATCAGTTTGTGACCTATAACCTTTGTGTTTGACCTTCAGGGTGGATCCACTGTTGAGGGAGTGGATCAGGATCCTGATGCCCACCTTCTCTACGACACCACACCATCTTAGAGTGTTACCAGAGGGTATAAATTCAACCCACACACCACACAAATATATCCTAACACCACAAGAATTTACCCTAACATCAAAGGGCCATTCACACTATAACTATGACTATAGTTCACTGTATTTCATAGTGCTCAGTGTGAACTGCCCTTAACACCACAAAACAACACTATTTGGGACATTGAAAATGGGTTCTATACGCCCATATCGTTAATGTTATTTTAATTGAATGGTTAATTGGAAATGTTATTAATTAATGTATTATTGATTTTGTTTTCCTGTAATAATTATATCTGCTCTCCTCCCAACAGATACACACACACACACACACACACACACACACACACACACACACACACACACACACACACACACACTTCTAAATCCTTTTGACAGGTGTTTATTAATATACATTTGTGTCAATAAAGAAATTAAATCAAAACCTACCTTGTCGTGTTTTTTGACGACATAGGTTAGTTAGGTTCATGTTTTTGACAGTATTATTACAGTATGTTGTCATAGGATATGTTGTGTCCTATGATATGGGGGGGGGTCAACTAAAAGGTAATCTCTCGAGACAGCCTCAGTGTCGCTACGCTTCTGACCCTTGTTTATGTCACAAGCCCTTTATGTCACAAAGGGGCTCATTTCCTCTTGGGCCCCCTCGAGAAGGGGGCGGTACTTTTTGGGAGGCTATATTCTATTGACACTATATATATGAGTTGGAACCATGAGGTAAAGTGGTACTAAAAATTGTCTTGAATTGGATTGACGCTACATAATTCCGATCTTGGTACCATGCTAATCTTCTCTGTATCTTTTCAATTTCAGCCCAAAAACAGCGTCCTGTTGCCAACAAATGGCATTTTGATCTTGCATCTGAAATGGCTTGGAATTAAAGACAGACAAACACCTGTATGCTTTCTTTTCCTTTTCTGTTTTTTTTCTCTTTTGTATCATTGTTTGTTGTTCATCTAATAGGATGGAAAACCATGTTCAAAAAGTTGATAATTAGCTCACTAGGTTAGAGCACTGCGTTGATGATTCAGAGGTTATGGGTTCAAACCCCACTCAACTCTTTACTTTGAAAACTGATTTCCAGAAGAACAACTTAAAAAGCAGCACAGAAAAGCACAACAAACGACAGACAAATATGCTGTTAAGTCTTCTTTTCCTTTTCTTTTTTTTCTTCTTTTGTATCATTGTTTGTTGTTCATCTAATAGGATGGAAAACCATGTTCAAAAGCCGACAATTAAGCTATAGTGCCAATCCCGCGAAGACTCGTGAAATGTAATAGAGTATCCGCAGTGCCAATCCCGAGTATACTCGTGAAAAGTAATATATTACTGTAACGGCGGATACATTACCGAGAAGAATGGCCGGAGGTCCGGAGACGAAATCCGTCGCTGATTTCGCATCATCACGGCTCCACGAGCACAAAATAGTCCCATCCATAACATTGAGGTGGACGGGGGATCTCATCTTTCATGTCCATTATCTCAAAACTACACTTTAGAAGCTAGGATGGAGGCAGATGCTCGCTTATGTTACACATGTATAAAAGCTCCCAGTCCGCCATTACACAACTCCACGTGGACAAGGATCGGTTCCGGCGCAGGACCCGATGACGTCAGACCGGAAGTGTTTGCGCTGTGGACTTCTGGCCTTCAAAATAAGATAACGGCAGTGATGCCAGCCTGAAGGTGGCATCGTGGACTTTATAATCCGTTAATTTCATGGGCACTAAATGAGTTAAGCTCACTAGGTTAGAGCACTGGGTTGATGATTCAGAGGTTATGGGTTCAAACCCCACTCAACTCTTTACTTCGAAAACTGATTTCCAAAAGAACAACTTAAAAAGCACAACAAACGACAGAAAAATATGCTGTGAAAAGTTTTATTTTTTTTCTTTTGTATCATTGTTTGTTGTTCCTCTAATAGGATGGGCGACCATGTTTTAGAAGCTAACAATTAGCTCACTGGGTTAGAGCACTGGGTAGATGATCCAGAGGTTATGGGTTCGAATCCCACTCAACTCTTTACTTTGAAAACTGATTTCCAGAACTTCAAAAACATCACGGAAAGCAGTGTGAATTGGCCGGGACCAATGGCGCAGCGGACTAGTCTTAGAGACTAGTGTCGCAGGATACCTTGACGTGTGTAGCAACAGGCTTCACCGCTTGGTTCAAATCCCGTGTCGGGTCCTGAAAATTACCCATCAATGCGTGAGCAGTGGGCGCGTGGGGGGCCGTGTCCTCCACGTGGTTTCCAGACAACACAGAGCAGCGGTTATAGCAAAAACATACACAACCGGCTGGAATCTTGAGAGAGGCAGAGAGGAAGGGGTGGAGCCAGAGAGTGGATGGGGAGGGGCCGGGGACAGGAAGGGGAGGAGTCGGAGACAGGAAGGGGAGGAGCCGGGGACATGAAGGGGAGGAGCCGGGGAAAGGAAGGGGAGGAGCCAGGGACAGGAAGGGGAGGCGCCGGAGACAGGAAGGGGAGGCGCCGGAGACAGGAAGGGGAGGATTTGGAGAAAGGGCTAGGGAAATGACAGAGATTTGCAATAAATGAGATGATAGTAGTTAGCATGATATGATAGAATAAGTTAGCAAGATAGTAGTTAGCATGATATGATAGAATAAGTTAGCAAGATATGATATGATAGAATTTACTAGTTAGCAAGATATGATAGTAGTTAGTGTGATATAGATGATGATGACAGATAGGACACCATAGGGAATTGAACCCTAAACCAGGAGTTCCATACCAGTGTCTTTTTCAGGTTGTCTCATCGTTGTTTGTGTTCTGTTTCTATTAATTAGAGGATATGTGTTAAATACAGTAGCTCTATATTGTGATAGTAATCATTGCTATGGAGTGTTTGTTCAACATGTGTCCTTGTTACTTCAACATGTGTCCTTGTTACTATCAGAATGTATTGTTATTTAACACTTCTTTTACAAAATAATAACTACATTTATACAAGTCATACATTCACATAGTCATTGTTACAGGTGATCAAAAGGAATAGGCTGAAACTGAAAGCTTATTCATGGAGTAAAATACTTTGATCAGTTATAGAAGTGTTTAAAATTCTTCTATCCACCTGTTTCCGCGAGAATTTACTGTAGCATTATCTGTAGGACACTTCCGGTTAACAGCAGATGTACAAGCTCACGTCGCGTCGCAGATGCAACCGTTGTGAGCTTGTAGATCACACTCGGCTGCGGCGCCGGAAGCTGCCGCACACCTTCTGTGCAATGCACGATGGGACGTTGGAAACTTGTGGATAACTGATCAGTGTATTTTACTCTATGAATACGTAGGATAGGCATCCATAAGCTTTCAGCCTCAGCCTATTCCTTTGATCACCTGTAACAATGACTATGTGGATGTATGACTTGTATAAATGTAGTTATTATTTTGTAAAAGAAGTGTTAAATAACAATACATTCTGATACTAACAAGGACACCTGTTGAACAAACACTCCATAGCAATGATTACTATCACAATATAGAGCTACTGTAATGTAACTCAGTATAAACATAACTCAGTTGGATCCATTTGAACACAGTGGATCACAGTGGATCCATTAGAGTACAGTGGATGGGGTCCAACATTGTGTATCTTTGATGAGGGACTTACATTGGTGGCAGTCAGGACAGCAGGGGGCAGCAGAGTCAGTCACACTGTACAGCAATAAAAGAGAAAAGCCATTCAGTATAATTCTTCATCATCATCATTATTATTATTATTAACACAATGATGGTCAGGTATTGACACACAAGGAAAATGGATTTATCTTGTAATCCATCTCCAGATCGCGTTCTTGTTTTAAACAAGCCCTTCTCTACGGACCATAACAAAAGCACGGATGGCTGAAAATTGTTACCGCAACGGTCCATTGTTTAGTTATGGTCCGTTGAAAAAAGAGCCTTTTGACGATCGACACAATCTGGGAGTAGAATCCTAGATAACAATGAAAAGACTAATTGACGGACATACTCTGTCTTCAATGGCGGCAATTAACAGTTTAGTAGTTCAGTGGTCCAATTATAACCTGTAGATGTGAAGAATGGACTAAGATAGTAGACAAGTCCCTAAATGCCCAAAAGGTGAATTGTGTAGGCATTTTTGAGGAAAAGTCGGCCTCTGGGACTCGCTGTACCATAACAATATAGGCTTTACCAAAACAATAGCTACTGAGGCCTGGTGAAGGCCTCTCGACTCCTAACTATCAAGTATCAGTATCATTATGTTTCCCTTAGGGCGTCTTACTGGTATAAGATAACATTAAGTGCTTGTATCAGTTTTTTTGGGTTTAAGTGCTAGGCCTATTACATTTGTGCATTATGTTAATTTCTCAATTTATGACAAAACCGTGACTCGTATCACTCAGCATACGGCAGAAATGGATTCAGTGCATAGAAATCATATAGAAACAATACGTTATGTGCTTTTCCTCAAAAATGCCTACTACTGTGCCATTTTCTGAAGGGTTCTTTTGGCATTTGGGACCAGTCTATACAGTAGCCACTAGATCACAATGCAGTGCTGTTATGAAGTAGGACTCTTTGGTCTGGCCTCTGCAATCCTCTGGTGAGCCCAAAGGATCACAGAGGCACACAAGCCTCCACGCCACGACAAGGCAGAGTCCAAGTGGAGGGAATTTATTATTCTATTGATTTAACGAACACAACAAAAGTTCTGTTTGTTGGGTAAAAATCACCCAATAACCCAGACACCAGGGACTCAAGGTACTCAAGGTGCTATTTCTAAATGTATTTCTTAAAGGACAACTTTAGTTTTTTACAACAAGGGTTCATATTTTAGATTGTGATTAAAGAATATAAAAGGTGAGTGTTAAAAATAATTAAATTTACTTCTTTCTATTGTTTTAGAGATTCTTATTTCAGAGGCTGGGGGCATGCGTACAAGTACTAAATAAGTAATTTTACACAGAATAAGCCCATTACCAAGATACAACGCAACCTTTCATGGTTGGATGTGACTTATGGGGGCTATTGGTGTTACTGTAAATAGCAATAAGGAAACTGCTGGCTTATTGTGTCTAAAAAGACATATTTAGCCACTTGTACGCATGCCCCCATGCGTACGCATGCCCCATATTTTAGCACAGTAAAAGTGATAAAACATTAGAACAAAGCAAATGAAAACATTTTAACACTCACTTTTTCTTTTCTCTAATTACGATCTAAAATATGAACCCTTGTTGAAAAAAACCAAAGTTGTCCTTTAATTCCTTTATTTATTTATATTTGAATATGGCAACTCGGGTACTATAGTAAAAATAGGCAAATAAGTTTAGTAAGGCATGGACAAAAATAGGGTCCATGTTGTCAAAATAAGAAAGGGTGGCCAGACACAGGAAAGGGTTGAGGTCTGGGGCAGCGAATGGGGTACACTGACCTTAACAACTCATTAGTGTCAACATTCTATATACAGTGGTAGACAAAGTACTCAACTCCAGTGCTCAAAGTAAAGACACAACTGGTCAAATATTACTCCACTACCAAGTCAATGTTGCTCAGTCAAACCTTTACTCAAGTTAAAGTAAAAGTAATTACTTTTAAATATACTTAAGTATTCAAAAGTACACGCTTTTAAATACTTGTCACAATGATTTTATAGAACCTTGTAACTCTCTGAAACCACAGTACTGCTTGCACTGATGTGCTTGCTTTTACACTATATACCGTAACATAGAAATGCAATCAAATCAGCAAAACGGAAAACACAGTAAAAAACAATGTGTATATGGTAAACATTTGAAAATATAAGAACCCTTTCTCATCCCCAAAATTGACTTGAGATCTGGCCATGGGTGTTCTGGTTTGTCTGTTTTTCCAGACTCATTGAGCTGGTCAGTTCTTCTCAGATCATGTCAGTATCGTATCATGGTCAGCCTCATGTCGTTATTATCGTGGTCAGTAACATATCAGTATTAGAGCCCGATACCATTCAATTAAAATAACATTAACGATATGGGCGTATAGAACCCATTTTCAATGTCCCAAATAGTGTTGTTTTGTGGTGTTAAGTGAGCACTATGAAATACAGTGAACCATATAGTCATAGTTATAGTGTGAATGGCCCTTTGATGTTAGGGTAAATTCTTGTGGTTTTAGGATATATTTGTGTGGTGTGTGGGTTGAATTTATACCCTCTGGTAACACTCTAAGATGGTGTGGTGTCGTAGAGAAGGTGGGCATCAGGATCCTGATCCACTCCCTCAACAGTGGATCCACCCTGAAGGTCAAACACAAAGGTTATAGGTCACAAACTGATGCACAGTGATATTTATTATCTATTCATTTCAACAGTAGAATAATGTTCAGATCTTATAGCTATAGACAGTTATATATATAATCCATCTGAGGACAAATGTTATACGGCCCGTGGCTTCATTCCTAAATTGTACTATAGACGGCCCATCAACACCGTCAAACTAAAATATTTTATAGTGCGGTATAATTACTCAGGATTCCTTGCTCCCTGTTGTCTCAATCTGAAGGGGTCAAAGAAAGGCTACTTTGTTGATTTTCTTTTACCTTGCACGTCTGGTTACATTTGATAATGTGAGTTATTTGTGTTTTGTTCAGAGCACACGCCTAACACCTGATATTGAATATTGATGATGATAGTTAAATCAAATTAAGAAATTTACTTTGTTATGGTCCGACCAAAAGTACATTTTGTCAGGAGATATAGTCGGCTCTTGGGTGTTTTAAAATTTTCTAATGTGGCTCCCTTTGAAAAAGGTTTGGACACCCGTGATTTAATCGGCCTCAAATCTTAATGGGAGGAGAACGGCCCTTTGTGAATGATTCAGATTGTAATTTATATTCAGTGACCTGCTGCGATTTGCTATACAGCATATACCCTAGAACACTCAGAGCCATGGTTTTACTTTGTGTTAGTAAAATAGTCTGATGAAAACATAATTATGCTCAATTTGGGGTAGAGGTTCTTACGTGACCTTCTGGGAGTGCGTGCAAAGTTTGAGCTGCGCGTGCACACGCGCACACGTGCACACAGTGTGAAGTGAGCGGTGACATTCATGAGCTAATTTCATCAAGCGCCCCGCAAAGCTTGGCCAATGTGACCCTGGGCGTACACACACTTTGAGTGCCTTGTGCCAAGATGTAGGCCAGATGTAGGCCACGCTTCAGAGCCCGGACAAAGCCAGATGTTGGAGCTTAGCTCCTTCCAGGAGCACGGCTCAAGAGCTACATCTGTCCTATATAGCCTGCACTGGGGCCGTAACGCTACACCACTGATAAATAACAACACAATCAAACAATAGATGAAAACCTGGACAGGCATTTTAGCAGATACTCTTATCCAGAGCGACATACACACATAGAAGTGTAGTGTCTCAGTAACCTAGGATCACATAGAGACAGCGTAGTCATGTGTCAGTAAACTAGGATCACATACAGTAGAGACAGTGTAGTGCTAAACCCTGGGTCCGGGACCCTAAGGGGGCCATAATATCTTTGTGTGATAGGAACTTCTTTTTGTGTTTTTGTTTTTACATTAACCACCTGAACCCAATAGCATCCCTATTCGCCAAAAATAGCCGATTTACAAGCTCACAACATTTTGGTCAAGAGGGGAAAACCAATGTCAGAACCAATACAAGTAGCCAAAGGTCATGTTAAATGTCTGAAAATAGGAACAAAGACCGTAGGGTCGAAACGTCTATTTTTCTGCTTGTAAATAAAAAGAAAAGTTTGGAGCGACCTGAAAGTGAGTGCGAGCTACCTTCTTTGTTCCTAGTATTACTGCGTTGGCAGTTTTAGCTCGCCACCGAAGATGAGGATGTGCGTTATATTTTTTCTTTGAAATGTCTGAAAATACACATGAACCCTACAAAACAACGATGACAGTGCTGTCAAACAAGTCTATGAAATCCATCAGAAGGTTTGATCTGTACACTGAAACTATGGGATAGAACAACAAGCCTAAGTAACAAAAACACAAGAATGACCAGCATACATGTACATCTGCATGGTCGTCATATCTAGGTCAGTCACTAACATCAATCGAGCATAATGTGGAAGGGCTAGTTTGTTAGTCCAGTGGTTCTCAACAGCGACCCCCAAAATAATCATATTTGAACTGGGGATCCCCCACCCTGACAAGCACTTGGAATTGTAGGAGTTGAGGAATTACATTTAGTTTGACTCGGTTCCACAGATATTAAATATTGTGAAAATAGCAGATTGACTGTCAAATATATTATTTGACAATTTGGCCAATGTTTGACCAGTTTTATAGTATAGTTAATTAATTTTGATACAATAATATTGATATTCTTCTTAAAAGCACCTGTCAGCAGGGAGTATTAGGCGGGAGGAGTAGGACATAGGCTCTCTAGTTATCAACTGGCATAATACAGGTGAGCTTGTAGATCGGCTATTTTCACAATATGTATCTGTGGAACTGAGTCAAACTAAATGTAATGCCTACAATTCCAAGGGCACCAGTTCAAATGTGATTATTTGAGGGTCACAGCCTGAAAAGTTAGGGGACCCTTGGGCCTTGATATAGAGTGTAAACCTACAGGACCGAGTGGCCTCTGCGATGTGTGCCTTGAATGAGAGCTGACTGTCCAAGACAACACCAAGGCTCTAAATGAATGAATGACTGTCCAGGACAACACCAAGGCTCCTGGCTGTTGGAACCGAAGTCACCAGAGATGCAAACAGTGAGATCCCGCATGGGGCAGGACTTACCTGGGAAGAAGAGAAGCTAAGTCTTGTCTGGGTTCAGCTTGAGGTGGCGAGAAGAAAACATCCACTGTGAGATGTCAGCCAGACATGCAGCGATGCCCTCTTCAACCTGAGTGGCAGAGGAGTGGAGAGAGAAAAACTGTTGAGTTACAATCAACTAATTGCGACCTTACTCCTTAGGTCGAATTTACCATGAGAAATGTCACAGCTCGTCTCCCTGTGTGTGTCTGTGTGTGTCAGTGTATGTGTGTGTGTGTGTGTGTGTGTGTGTGTGTGTGTGTGTGTGTGTGTGTACACATTTTTACAGTCTATGGGTTGGTTCCCTTGACACATCACAGTGACATCAAAGGTGATATCACCTATGTAAAAGTCCATATATGAGTATTACCCAGAATTCCTTTATGCCCATATATGAAGATCCCTCATCGATATATATCACTGGCCAGATGGCCAAGAAATCGAACCACCGAACTCTCTCAAATTGTGATGTAGTATCTGACCTGAGGCCTCTTACTAAGTAGCATACATTTACACCATACCTTCCCCAAAAACATCAATATTGAACTCCATATGTATTATGGATACATACTATTATTGATAAAGGATAAAATAAAATAAAAAGTCCATATATGGGCATTCCCAGAAACAAAATCCCTTTTATGTCCATATATGGAGATGGATAGGCTATAGATAAAGGATAAAATAAATAAAATGTCCATATACAGTATGGGCTTTCCCAAATGATGTCCTGTTAGGGTACCCCCTTATGCCCATATATGGAGATCCCCAGGCATCAAACCCAGGCCCTAACTCGCCATGGCCCTGCTTGGCTTAATATGTTTTATGCCCATACATGGAGATCCCTGTCCCAATGTCATCAATATTAAGGACATATCTGGGAATGCCCATATTTGGTAATGCCATATGGGCATGTTTTGACATAACATTGTTGACTATCATGCAGGGGTCTCCAGATATGGGTAACTGGTCCAATATACATCACTGGTCAGATGGCCAAGAATTGGCGCGACCTCACCCTTTAGGGGCTACTGTATATTTTTTGCAACATGGAGACGATTATGATGGCGATTATATCATACTTGTGACAGGCCTATCAGTGACATTTCAACCAACCAATAGTAACAATAACATCTAATGTAACTGACTGATTTACATAATCATTAAAGGAGTAGTTCACCCCCAAAATGACTTTTTTTCTATTGATTACTCAGGCCATGGAGAGTAGAGTTCAATAATATTTTTTGGTTTTTGTCACATTCCTAAGACAACATTTTGATTCGAGTAAATTTACCCCCATTGATTCCGGATGGTGACCCGTTTCGAAACGGGTCACCATCCGGAATCAATGGGGGTAAATTTATTGTTATCACATTTTTTGTCTTAGGAATGTGACAAAAAACAAAAAATATTATTGAACTCTACTCTCCATGGCCTGAGTAATCAATAGAAAAAAAAGTCATTTTGGGGGTGAACTACTCCTTTAAGGCAGCATCACAGATGTAAGAGAGAAAGAAGTAGTGAATCACTCTGCCTTTTGGCCAATGTTTGACCAGTTTTATAGTATAGTTAATTAATTTTGATACAATAATATTGATATTCTTCTTAAAAGCACCTGTCAGCAGGGAGTATTAGGCGGGAGGAGTAGGACAAAGGCTCTCTAGTTATCAACTGGCATAATACAGGTGAGCTTGTAGATCGGCTATTTTCACAATATGTATCTGTGGAACTGAGTCAAACTAAATGTAATGCCTACAATTCCAAGGGCACCAGTTCAAATGTGATTATTTGAGGGTCACAGCCTGAAAAGTTAGGGGACCCTTGGGCCTTGATATAGAGTGTAAACCTACAGGACCGAGTGGCCTCTGCGATGTGTGCCTTGAATGAGAGCTGACTGTCCAAGACAACACCAAGGCTCTAAATGAATGAATGACTGTCCAGGACAACACCAAGGCTCCTGGCTGTTGGAACCGAAGTCACCAGAGATGCAAACAGTGAGATCCCGCATGGGGCAGGACTTACCTGGGAAGAAGAGAAGCTAAGTCTTGTCTGGGTTCAGCTTGAGGTGGCGAGAAGAAAACATCCACTGTGAGATGTCAGCCAGACATGCAGCGATGCCCTCTTCAACCTGAGTGGCAGAGGAGTGGAGAGAGAAAAACTGTTGAGTTACAATCAACTAATTGCGACCTTACTCCTTAGGTCGAATTTACCATGAGAAATGTCACAGCTCGTCTCCCTGTGTGTGTCTGTGTGTGTCAGTGTATGTGTGTGTGTGTGTGTACACATTTTTACAGTCTATGGGTTGGTTCGCTTGACACATCACGGTGACATCAAAGGTGATATCACCTATGTAAAAGTCCATATATGAGTATTACCCAGAATTCCTTTATGCCCATATATGAAGATCCCTCATCGATATATATCACTGGCCAGATGGCCAAGAAATCGAACCACCGAACTCTCTCAAATTGTGATGTAGTATCTGACCTGAGGCCTCTTACTAAGTAGCATACATTTACACCATACCTTCCCCAAAAACATCAATATTGAACTCCATATGTATTATGGATACATACTATTATTGATAAAGGATAAAATAAAATAAAAAGTCCATATATGGGCATTCCCAGAAACAAAATCCCTTTTATGTCCATATATGGAGATGGATAGGCTATAGATAAAGGATAAAATAAATAAAATGTCCATATACAGTATGGGCTTTCCCAAATGATGTCCTGTTAGGGTACCCCCTTATGCCCATATATGGAGATCCCCAGGCCCTAACTCGCATCCCCAGATACCCAGGCCCTAACTCGCCATGGCCCTGCTTGGCTTAATATGTTTTATGCCCATACATGGAGATCCCTGTCCCAATGTCATCAATATTAAGGACATATCTGGGAATGCCCATATTTGGTAATGCCATATGGGCATGTTTTGACATAACATTGTTGACTATCATGCAGGGGTCTCCAGATATGGGTAACTGGTCCAATATACATCACTGGCCAGATGGCCAAGAATTGGCGCGACCTCACCCTTTAGGGGCTACTGTATATTTTTTGCAACATGGAGACGATTATGATGGCGATTATATCATACTTGTGACAGGCCTATCAGTGACATTTCAACCAACCAATAGTAACAATAACATCTAATGTAACTGACTGATTTACATAATCATTAAGGCAGCATCACAGATGTAAGAGAGAAAGAAGTAGTGAATCACTCTGCCTTCATTTCTTAATGATTCTGACATGACATGATGGACCCATCGAGTCCAAAAGAACATTTTAAACAGTTGGCTTCACAAACCACATTTGTTTTTGTCCTGAATGCTTGGATTTGTAATCCTCAATGAAAGTATTGTCTGTGCTCAGTTCCTCTGAACTGAAAACTGCCTGCAACCAGTTTACCAACACGATGAGGGCTGAGCTGGAGAACCCAGTACTGACTGACTGACTGACTGACTGACTGTCTGTAGGTACCTGGATCCTCTGTTATGCAGTGACAAGTCCTGATTCAGCAGGTCCTGAAGCACACTATTCAAATCACCACAACACTGTTAAAGATCCTACTGTAATCCTAGAGTGGCTGTGATATTACATTCATTTAATGTATTCCATATACAGTATAAAGCCATAGATCACTCCTATGCCATCCTGTGTCGGTGACATTGTGAAATGTAAGTGATATCATCACAGCCATGCTGGGGCTGAATTATCAGATAGCGTCCATACTCACTCAAAAACCTGTTGAAATGTCTCCAAAACACTCTCTTCTCCTCCAGGATAGTGTGTTATTAGTTGACCAGCCACAGTCCATCTGGTAGTTATCAATGTCAGCTGGTTATGGTAAATGGTAAATGGTGCATTTATATAGCGCTTTTAATCCAAAGCGCTTTACATAGATTGTGCATTACATTCACCCATTCACACACACATTCATACACCGGTGGCGGAGGAAGCCATGCAAGCAGCGCCGGCGCCCCCTATAGGCAGACTACGCAGTCTGCGTAGAGCCCCCCGACCAAAAAGGCCCCCACCGCCCCCCTCCTCTCTGCAGAAAAGAACGTACTGCTGCATGGTTAATCGTTTTCAAACCGAAATCGCGATGCGAAATCCCGCGATTAGCGAATCGCAAAGGCCACGGTTTCTCTGCGAAGTAGACTTCCCAAGCAATATGGAGACGTTTTAATTTTTGAAATCCCTTCATAATTGACTTAGGAATGATCAAATCAAACTGTGGTGACTTTCTTTGCTTCCGACTCGTTCCGAGCATCCACACCATTGAAAGTGAAAGGGAATTTGGCACAGTGGCTGCTGAGCAGGACTCTGCCAGTGCAGGGGCGTAGCCAGGAATTACATTTTGGTAGGCGAAATGCCTACCTAGGGGTGCTGCAGGTGTTCCAGGTGTTTAAATAAGAAAAGAACAAATCAAACATAGCAAAAATACGTTGCCTGTTGTTGTTGTTTTTTATTTATTCATTTATATATATTTTTTATTTATATATATATATTTCCATTATAAAATGGATTAAAAAATTATAAAAAATATTAGGCCTATTATTTTTCAAACAGCAAAAATACGTTGCCTGTTGTTGTCGTTTTGTATTTATTCATTTATATATATATATATATATATATATATATATATTTCCATTATAAAATGGATTAAAAAATGACAAAAAATATTAGGCCTATTATTTTTTCGCGGGGGCTCGCTACGCTCGCGCCCGCAGGAAGGCCCCCTAGCAGAATCACGCTTAGGGCCCCCATGGGCCCAAAAACGGCTCTGCATGCAAGGCACCAACCTACTCACCGGAGGCAATTAGGGGTTCAGAGTCTTGCCCAAGGACCCTTCGACATTAACTCAGGGGGAGCCCGGATTCGAACTGGGAACCCTTCGTGCTCTAAAAATACTGATACTGAGAAATACTGAGTGAAAACCCAGCTCCAAACACACAGACATGCTGATATATCCACACTGGTTTATTATCCCTGGCCGGCTGGCCCGCTTCATTTGGTGACAACATTTACCAGATTATTTAATTCATCCCCAGGCCCTAACTCGCATCCCCAGATACCCAGGCCCTAACTCGCCATGGCCCTGCTTGGCTTAATATGTTTTATGCCCATACATGGAGATCCCTGTCCCAATGTCATCAATATTAAGGACATATCTGGGAATGCCCATATTTGGTAATGCCATATGGGCATGTTTTGACATAACATTGTTGACTATCATGCAGGGGTCTCCAGATATGGGTAACTGGTCCAATATACATCACTGGCCAGATGGCCAAGAATTGGCGCGACCTCACCCTTTAGGGGCTACTGTATATTTTTTGCAACATGGAGACGATTATGATGGCGATTATATCATACTTGTGACAGGCCTATCAGTGACATTTCAACCAACCAATAGTAACAATAACATCTAATGTAACTGACTGATTTACATAATCATTAAGGCAGCATCACAGATGTAAGAGAGAAAGAAGTAGTGAATCACTCTGCCTTCATTTCTTAATGATTCTGACATGACATGATGGACCCATCGAGTCCAAAAGAACATTTTAAACAGTTGGCTTCACAAACCACATTTGTTTTTGTCCTGAATGCTTGGATTTGTAATCCTCAATGAAAGTATTGTCTGTGCTCAGTTCCTCTGAACTGAAAACTGCCTGCAACCAGTTTACCAACACGATGAGGGCTGAGCTGGAGAACCCAGTACTGACTGACTGACTGACTGACTGTCTGTAGGTACCTGGATCCTCTGTTATGCAGTGACAAGTCCTGATTCAGCAGGTCCTGAAGCACACTATTCAAATCACCACAACACTGTTAAAGATCCTACTGTAATCCTAGAGTGGCTGTGATATTACATTCATTTAATGTATTCCATATACAGTATAAAGCCATAGATCACTCCTATGCCATCCTGTGTCGGTGACATTGTGAAATGTAAGTGATATCATCACAGCCATGCTGGGGCTGAATTATCAGATAGCGTCCATACTCACTCAAAAACCTGTTGAAATGTCTCCAAAACACTCTCTTCTCCTCCAGGATAGTGTGTTATTAGTTGACCAGCCACAGTCCATCTGGTAGTTATCAATGTCAGCTGGTTATGGTAAATGGTAAATGGTGCATTTATATAGCGCTTTTAATCCAAAGCGCTTTACATAGATTGTGCATTACATTCACCCATTCACACACACATTCATACACCGGTGGCGGAGGAAGCCATGCAAGGCACCAACCTACTCACCGGAGGCAATTAGGGGTTCAGAGTCTTGCCCAAGGACCCTTCGACATTAACTCAGGGGGAGCCCGGATTCGAACTGGGAACCCTTCGGGATTTATACCCTTCGTGCTCTAAAAATACTGATACTGAGAAATACTGAGTGAAAACCCAGCTCCAAACACACAGACATGCTGATATATCCACACTGGTTTATTATCCCTGGCCGGCTGGCCCGCTTCATTTGGTGACAACATTTACCAGATTATTTAATTCAATAAACAACTGTTTTCAACTCATGGTTGCACCATAGAGTATATATACAGTAAGGGTTGCACTGTCAGATTGTTTTCCTTCCTGCTTCTTTTAGCTCCACCCCTCTTGTAACTGCTAGGTTGTCTTGTCTAGAGTTGATTGACACCTGAATACCCAATGACATTGCTTCCATGATCTTGGTATAAATGCCCAGTCCCACTGGGCCAGATAACAAACAGACAGAAAAATCTCTTTCTCCAGATAAAATGTCTCTCCATTCAAGTGGATGGTAAGATACAGATAAATAAAATATCTGTGACAGGTATATCTTTTTTTTAATTTAAAATGTTCCTATTTAATGCACAATGTTTCTACTCTATGCACTTTTAATTTTTTACTCTATGCACTTCTGGTTGTATAGGCCATGTGTTCAAGGCCTGAATTATTGTACTGTACTGCATATTCTAGATTTCTAATAAATTTATGAAAAATGCACAATGTGTCTACTGTCTACACTATTTCTTATGAAGTTGTAGGCCATGTTCTAGGTCTGAATTCCTTACTGTAGGCTACTGTATGTTAATTCCACACAGGCATTAACCCACTAAGACCTGAGGGTCAGATTCTAAAAATGTCTACCTAAATTCTAACAGTTTTCTGAAAACTTTCTATATCAGTGGTGCATATATTCAGGGATTTGCACAGAGAAATAGCAGATCTACAAGCTGGGTTAAACGTATTTTCAATGATAGACCCTCAAAAACAAAGAAAAGGGGACAGAAACGACAACAGGAATCCAACTCAGAACAACCCTATTACAGAAGCCTACAAGATAAACACATTTATATGGCAGAAGGCTGTACATGCCAAGGAGGTAGAATGGTATACTGGTATGGAGGCCTTTGCATCCTTTATCTGTTCCTTTTGTGCAGTGTTATTTTTAGTTTTGACAGCAAAATAAAATTTACTTTTAGTAGTAAATCTTTATTTCGGTCCATTTAAAAGCAGAAATGCATACAAACAATTTAGTCCACTGATGCACTGGTCTTCAACCTGTGGGTCTGGACCCCCAGGGGGTCCCCAAATTATTTTGGGGGGTCCCCAGGTGATTAACTTAATGTTCAATATTGTTTTCTCACTCAATAGTAAACAAACCAACATAAAGTTTAAGTGTATAGAGGGTATCTGCACAATTCTAAAGTGACAATTTGAGGGATTTTTAATACCTCTAAAATGACAAATTAAACATTGTCAAATATTAGAGCCAGAAATGAATAGCCGATCTACATAGTGACAACGCATTGCGTTGCGAGCATGTAGATCTGCTATTTTCACAATAGAAATGTGTTATACAAAATGTAATGGCTCAACTCTTAGTGCTCGTCAGGGTGGGGGGGTCCCCAAGTTAAAATATGATTTTTTTGGGGGATGCGGCCTGAAAAGGTTGAGTGGCACCAAAAAGGTGTAGGCTGAAGCCAAGGCTTATTTTGCCTACTCGTTTCTGAAAAGTAAAATAAGGTATTTTAAAAACAACAATTGGTGTGGTTGCCCTAACAGGCCAACCAGACTATAGTGCTTGTCAGACTTTATTCTTTCCATCTTTCCAGATGTATTTTGCCACGCTACTCTTCCCAGTTTTGGTGGGACGCACTTGGGCCATGTGCCTTGCATTTTGCTAAGAGATCATTTATTTGTGAATTAATCTTCTCTGACTTTTCCCTAATATAGAGACTGACTGACATCATAGGTGTTTGACATCAGACCACATGAGACAGATCTATGGGCATAAAAGGGACAAGGACGGATTGGTTAGCACCACTCAAATAGGGACTGACAGAGATATCCATATATGGTCATGAAAGGGACAAATGGTATGATCGCAAAATGCATCCAGATGTGTCCCGATGAAGCCGGTTGATTTGACATATGGCCCAAGTTCGTGCCACAAACTGTGGGAGGAGTAGCGTGGCAAAATAATGTTTATCTAGAAAGATGGAAAGTTAGATGGATGGAAGGAATAAAGTCGGAGAAGTATTTTAGTCTGGTTGCCTTGCAGGGGCAGCCACACTAACAAACGACACTCCTAGATGCCAGGGAAGCATTCTATAGTTGATCATTTATTTGGTTTAGTTCTGCATACTTAAGATTACTTAAACCTAGAAACTCTATTCAAATTTGTGCTTGAACATGATTCTTTGAAATGTTTTAGTTTTAGAAATATATTCAAGTTCAGAAAATTATAATGTAAGTCAATGTAAGATTTTGGTACTACACCAATTTCACCTAGAAACTCCATTCACAATTTTAATAATTCAGCTTACTTTGGACACATGCTTGAGATTTTTACTTTGAAATATTTGTAGTTTGGGAAATATTAACTTTAAAGGACCAATGCATTGTCAATGGCCACTAAAAGGGGAAAAAGTAAAAACTTTGGCACAATATCAGTCCATCATACTTATACGTAGAAACAGAGCGTCAGTGGACGCGCTCGATTTGGGTTCTGCATCTATTGGTGCGCATAAAAGTCGGCGCCTATGGGTGTAGCGGTTCAGGGTCTAAACCTCTGATGAACGATGGTTACTGCCTGAAAACATCAACTCTTTCTGGCCATGGTTACATTCACCAAACATGAATGAAGGAGAAGCATCTTTAGATGTAATTATAATCAATATCTTAAAATATAATAAAGTAGTCCATTGCTGGGGATGTGAGCACCCAAAGTATTTGCAGACTTGGGCTTATAAGCTGTGCATAGTACGGTAGGTAAAGAATTGAAATTCTTTTAATTTCTTTTTTTTAAATAAAAAAGGAGCACCCACCAAAATGTATGGAGCACCAATATGTAAGCAATGTTATTTTATTAATTTAAAAACAAAAAACAATGACATCACAAACTGGTGAAAGTAGACCTTTCACCAGTGCCTTTTTTTTTATATGATTACTTTCGTGCAGTTGCCAGCAACTATTTGATCCACAGCATTTTTTATTTTACTGTACTGCATATTTTGCAAAAATAAATATTCTAACATACTGTATAAGACTAAGTTGTCCACTGCATGTCTTTTAAGAACTTCTAATGCTGTATGATCTGCTGAAATCTGCTTTTTTATGGGCACCAGACTTAAAACATCCTGAGTAGATAACACAACTAAAGAGTTTAAACAATGCTTCAGAGTGGTGAGAGAAACAAATTAAGATCACATCTTAATTGCCTTGCATCCAGAATAAGAACTGGAGATGGAGGCAGGGAGAGGCGGCCATGTAAGCAGCAGCTGGGCAGTAGAAAGTGCAGCAGAAGAATTCTTTGCTGACTTTTATGAGAAGTTGCTGAGTCGGCTCATCTCAATAGAGCAGGGGTCTTCAACAGGGGGTCCGGGACCCCTAGGGGGTCCTCAGAGTTACTACAGGGGGTCCTCCAAATCTTCCAATCTTTTTTATATTAACAACTTGAACACCTATAGCGTCCATATTCGGAGAACTTTAGCCAAAAATAGCAGGTCTACAAGCTCACAACGCCTCGCGCTGCGAGGCGTTGTGAGCTTGTAGATCGGCTATTTTCGAGCTTTGGTGTAGAGGGGAAAAAACAGCAGACTAAGTACAGAGTGAAAGGTCAAGTTTTTAAAGTATTGACGGTTCAAGTGATTAAATATCTGAAAAACACAAATTGACATGAATCCAAAATACACGGATGATTGTGCTGTCAAACAATGAAACTATTCGGAATCGGGGGGTCCCTGCTTCATCTCTCTCTCAGCTAAGGGGTCCTTGGCCTGAAAACGTTGAAGACGCCTGCAATAGAGGGTAGAACATCATAAATGTCTTGGGCCGAGGGGAGGTGAGGGCTTCTCAGATCACATCAAACAACTAGAATGTCAATTCTATGGTTAGGTTCATTTTCTTGTCTCCTTGTCCAAAAGGTCTTTGGCCTCGTTGATCTTGGCCGCGAGGTATGGAGATCCACCTGCATATGGCAAACACAAATAAAAGGTGTGAGCAACTGTTTAGATTTTAGAATAACTTTCAAGCAGTTTGGATCTCAAGACTGTTGACAGAGGTAGATTCACTGGCAAAGTGAATGTAACTATTCCATGTAAAACAAAGTGAAATGACAGATTTTTGTTAAAAAGGTTTAAGGTCTATATTATGATTGTTCAGAAACAGGGGTCTCATTGTCTCTCCAGCTCTTTAACAGAAAATGCATTTTCAGGCGCTTTGGGCCCATGCACATTAATGCATGGGCATTTATGCACAGACATAGAAAGGTAGACGCCTCTTCCGGCTGGGGGGTGCTGGTCCAAGACTCCTGGCAAAAAAAATAAAAAGAATTATGGAATTCTTCCCTATGCGTCACAGAAGCGGAAATTCGGTCGGCCAATCAGAGGCAGATGGGGCGGGTTTTCTCCTACGCAACGCTGAGCCGCGCAACATCAGGAACTGGAAGAAAACAAAACTGGAGCTGTCACCAAACACTCAGAGATTTGTGAAATAAGTTCCCAGAGAGAAACATGGTCGTTTCATGTACAGCTCCAGGTTGTACAAACAGATGCACATTGGAAAATAGAACGCTGGGAATCACTTTCCACAGGTAAGTAACATGATTCATTAATCTGTCTAATGAATGTAGACGGGAATGTGACCAAATCCTGGATCCAACTCCATGTCTGGTATTGACACTTGCTTTGGCCATGTAAACGTGCCAATAAAGCTCCTTTGAATTGAATGGGAAAAGTCCCGGAAAAGACGCGCTGTGATTGGCCAGCAGTTTTTTTGAGTGACAGTATGTCTTCCACACTCCGCCATTTCTGCCAGGACTCCTTGACCAGGCGCGCCAATGAACTGCAGCGGCGGGGGAGGTAAGGTATCTAGCTTTTTATATCTGTGCATTTATGTGCCACTGTCTGCCAAAAGGGCTGATTGGAGGCGTTAGTTTACCTTTATCTGGGTGGTTTAGGATCATAATCCTCCGATGAGCCTCTCGTAACTTGGCCTTAGTACAGGCGGGACTGGACACAAGACAACACCAAAAATCAATTAAAAGGTAAGTAAATGGTGGCAATTGAAGACTTTAGTCGACTTTAATCCTGGCAGCAAGCTTGTTAAAACAATTGCCAATGAAAAAAATACATTAAAATCAGGTTTTCACTGCAGTTTCTAAGCTGAAATTTAACTGGTAATAATGGATAAACTAAATCTTTAGATGCAAGTCAGAACATTCACCAGCTGCAATGAAGAACCACACTGCCATCTAGTGGATCTAACATAATACAACACCTGACCTGACTATGGGAAATAGATTGTACATATCAGTACATCACTGTTTGGCCAAAATATGTTGTTTTCAGAAACACAAATTTGCACACAAATATTACATAATTAACATTCATTGATCCTTACCTGATGCCAAGGACAAGGCTTGCTTCTCTTTTGGTCATCTTTTGGTCAAAGCCACCTTTGTAATATGATGACGAGAAGGGCTAGAGAACAGCATAGTTTTATATTAAAGGATACATACCGGTATATAGATTCAAGTAACAATGGTATTTTATTAGGAAGAAAATTGTAAATCAACAGGAACTTTCTATAAATGTAAATTACAGAAAGACCTCCATGTTTTTCAGTCTAGCCTGTTGAAAGCAATATAATTCAGGGGGGACAGTTTTCACTAAAGGGCCTTTTCCACCGGCAAAGAACCGGTTCTGGTTCTTTCTCCCGCCTATGGGATGAACCAGAGGTGTGCTTTTCCACCGAGAACCGGAGTTGGTTCCGAACCGTAAAAGTTGGTTCCGAACCGGAACCACAAAATCCTTCGTTTTTGTGGTTCCAGAGCCAAATCCTTGGCACTGGTTCAATCTGGTGGAAATGCAAGCCGGTTCACAAGAACGAACCAAGGTTCCCAAGAAAGTTGAACCGGCACTGGTTCTGGAACTGGTTCTTTGCCGGTGGAAAAGGCCCATTAAGAGAGGTCATCATGTTTTCAGGAGGACACAGTGGTGAGAAATAAGTTGCTATAATAAAATCTTTACATAATTAAGACTTATGCCTGGTTTACTTTATATGTGGTGGTGTGCTGTTTCGCACACCGAAAACAGCAGATCTACAAGCTAACAACACAGACATGAGGGTTAATTCATTACTCACTGATGTGGACATCTTCTTGACGGTCTCAGAGAAAACCTGTCCAAGTGGCTTCCACAACTGGAATGCATAGCGGCCTAAAATTCAGACAACAGACACTCAAGATGATTGATAATCTTGATGAAGAAGCAGAAAAGGTACTGTAGAAAAGTTAATTAACTCCGTCTAAGGCACTGTAGTAGGTTAACATTTGGAAACAGTGAACTTTCTTATTAAACACAATAAACCAACCAACAGCTTATATTCTATAGATCTTTTGATAAAATTATCTTTAAATAATTCAAATGATTTCTATTAGGTTGATGTCTGGAGAGTAAGTACAATATCTACTGATACCCAGACTTGGACATGTCATCGGTGTTGTTTCCTGGACTGGAGTCACTGTGTGCTTTGGGTCTTGCAACAGACACCCTTCTCCAGCCGACCCGACCGAGGCTGATCAGACCCCTGCCTGTGTCCCAAGTGGCATGCTACTGCTACAGTGTCTCTTGGGGGCTTGGAGACAGTCAGTGGGGAAGATAGCCATAGCGGAAGAACTTTTTTTTTTTTCTCTCTCTCTCTTTCTTATTTTTTTTTTGTTTTTGTTTTTGTCCATGGAAGGATTTCTGGTATTGTTTAATTGTTTTTTTTTTGTGCTGTGTCATTGTTTTTGTACACTAAGGTCCAAGACTCAATTTCCAGTTATAGGATTTAGGCTAAAAACATCCCAATACTTGACAGAATCCATTATAATATTGTTAAACTTGAAAAGAGCTTGTGTTCTACTGAATCACTGATGCAGAAACTAAAATATCCAGGATTGTCATGCAAAGTTCGGCAAAGCCATACAGCTACAGACACTGACATTCATACAAGTCCATATTCTATGGAACAAATAGACGCAAGCAACTCTTTAGATGCCATTTTTTGCTATCTGGCCTACAGTTGCAATAGCAACCCTTGACAGCCAATTCATCCAAACAGAACAGCCCGATCTGATTGTATTAAACAACGTTAAAAGCAATGTTGATGAATTATACAATCAGAATACAATCAGATCAGACTTTTCTTCACTATAGCTGCTCCTAAAAGGTTTTCTTCAGGGCAGAATAAACTACTCTCCAACTGATGCTTCACAAGGGCTTTTTATTTTCCTAATGTTAGACATAATGTATAAGTCAGGTAAAAGGAATGTTCTGTTTTCTTGAATCTTACCTGCAAAGCCGCAAGCTGCTGCTCCAAGTCCCACTGCTATAAGAGTTTGACCCTGGCAAAAAAAAAAAAAACACCATATAGGTAGACAAGTTAACACACATTTACTGCCATTTAAATGTGCCTTCTTTGGGATCTCCCTGCCATAAGTCTCCATAGACTTCCATGTAATTTATAGTGCACAGATCATGCACGCCCATGCACAGATCATGCAGGCATGTTTGTGCAGGCTGTTCACAGCTTTCAAACAAAAAAATCTGATTGGAAATCCGTTCAGGCATTCTTGAGAAAATAGCCATTATGTTTTACATGTTATGTAAGCAAAGATGGCTGCCCTGTATGAAAGATGGGGTTGTATGGGGGTGGAACATGCAAAATCGCGATTGAAATCATGTTTACTAGATTTACTATATATATATTTTTTTTTTTAAAAGTCGATTAAAGTCGCTTGGCAGGGAAGTCCAAAGTGAGATAGTTGATCTGAAAGTCGTTTGGCACTAAGTGAGTTAAGAGATGAATAATTTGGAGCACCCGCTGGCCTACTGGTCCAGGCACATACCACTTAGGCATTGCCACATAGGCATGGATGCCTGGCGGCGTCGCCGGTTCAATTCCCGATCCAGATGACCTTTGCCACGTGTCATTCCCAATCTCTCCCCCATGTCCTAATAAAGGCATAAAAGCCCAAAAACAAATCTTTAAAAAAAAAGAGATGAATAATTTACATGCTGTACATACTTTTTTTTTTTTTTAAAGATTTGTTTTTGGGCCTTTTATGCCTTTATTGATAGAACAGTAGCCTGACAGGAAATGGGGAGAGAGATGGGGAATGACATGTGGCAAAGGTCGTCCGGATCGGGAATCGAACCGGCGACGCCAGCAGGCATCATAGCCTAGTATGTGGTATGCGCCTTGACCACCAGGCCAGCGGGCGCCCCCAAGCTGTACATACTTGAGCAATCCTCATCTATCCAAAAACAAACCACAGTGTCTAAATTACTTCATGTGTGTGGTAATTTGTGGTTTTGTCTGAATATGTTTACTAACCTATTAGTATGTACTTATTCATCCTCTGCATTTGAGCCATTCTACAGTAAGAGCAGTGTGACTGTCAAGTTCTCAAACTTCTCATGTCAAGGAGACAAGGACCCCCACATTGACCCATTTTTGTCCACAGACCCCCATTTAAAAGATATGCCAAGGACCCCCATGACAAGATTTCTACAGCTATAGCAATGATTCTCAATCAGTTTATATTTCAAGGACCATCAGTTTGATATGCATGAGTCCATGTACCCCTATATGGTACCATTTGGATCTCCAATCTACACTGTAGTATCATCTGTGTTCATTTAACTCGGTGTGTGCAAATGTTACCAAATGGACCATTGTAAGCTCTCAGAGTTACAGACCAATACAGGTTAATTTTGTTCTTTGCTTCTATCAATCATCTGGGGACCCCCTGGAACGCTTTCAAGGACCCCACTTTAAGAAATACTGGTCAAGAGGACCAACTCAACATTGTAAATATATTGTATTCATTTGACATTGTACCAGTGAACTGTACTGTCATTAAACTGTACCCTTTCCTATGCAAACTTCTAATAAAGTTTTCAATCAATCAAAACTCCAAGCTCTCAAGGGCACTGGATACATGATGACCTGATCAAGATAGCATACCATTAACTACCTGTGTAGTACTCCAGCATTACGGGTGTTTACAAGCCGGGCAAAGGGGGAAATAATACAGCTCTAGGGAAATCTCAATAATTAAGTGTCAATTTGTAACCTTACCTATAACACACAAACCATTGAGGGTGGAATTAAATGAGATGTATGACACACCATTACATAATGCTATTGTCAACATGGCTAAGGGGAGGAGGGATTGTCTGGTGATTATTATTAAAGGCCCAATTGTTTAAATCAAAAGTGTCTTCAACGTAAAACATGAATGAATGAACGTACCAGTCTTCTGTCTATATCTGTCTCACTCCTGACGTTTGTCTGGGACGCGTATTCGGCGTAGCGTAACGACTCTCCTCCATCCATGCTAGGAGCCCTGGTAGCCATGCTGCCTTCTTTGCTTCACTTCACCGCTGTCACTCCTGAAGGACGGAACGGAATGGCAACGGAACCAGTTTACATTCCATAGTCCGGGGGGGCGGGCAGGCGATGATTGGCCAGTTGTTGCGGTTGCCTAACAACCGCCCGGCCAATTACAGCGCCAATATTGTATCTCATAATTACAGGTGCAATTTGTTTTTTGAACCAGCAGAGGTCAGTCGCCTAACAAGAATCAACAAAGCACACAACAATGAGCTACAGCACAGCAGTGATGTTCACTGTGATATATGTTTTACTCAATATCTGTTGGAATACTGTGGAATACAACTCTCCCACATACGTTAACTATTTTTACACAGGTTTTAAATGAACTATGGATATACTGTAGTGTAGGAGTTCTTTAGTTGCCTTTCGCCACATAGGAGACCCTTACATGGGGTCATGCCTATGTTCCCTTGACCCTAGGTTCCCCCAGCCCTCCCTCATTCCAAAATAGACCCTATGATGGAGTCACTATTTTCTCACTGCAGTGCACTACACCATTGAGCCAAGCCAGGCACCTTTGTGCCCTAAACAGGTATCTCCTGGTGGTTTTGAGTTGTTCTCTTGTATTTTAGCCTTGAAGATGTCAGAGCACTCCTGCATCAAACTGTAGGACTCCTACAGTTGGAGTACTGAGGTACACTACACTATCTCGGACTACATAGGCCTATACTTTCCAAGAGCTTTTGACTAATCCTTTTGTATTATAACCTTGAAAATGTCAAGTTAATATAGCAAGGTAGGAGGACTGAGATTTGAACACATTGCAGAACCTCTGCACTGAGAGTTTAATGTTTAGACCACTACACCATCTCTGACTGCAGGTTTGTTCTGGTGCCTTTGAGTACTACTTTTGTATTTTAACCTTGAAAATGACAAAGTACTGCTTGCTACAACAACATTGGAAGACAGATTTGAACACGGAACCTCTGCAATGAGAGTCTGATCCTCAGACCACTACACTAGTCTCTCAATAAAGGGAGTTTCTAGAGCTTTTGAGTATTCCTTTAAATTTGTATTATAACCTTGAAAATGTAAAAATACTATTGCAATGACTAAGATTTAGTGATAGGACAGTTGACTGACAGGAAATGGGGAGAGAGATGGGGAGTGACACGCAGCACAGGTCAGCGGGATCGGGACTTGAACCTGCGACACTCTGTCAGAGCCTACGTGGCTAAATGGATGGAATGTAATATCCAGTGTTTGTCCAGTCGGCCTGGAGTTGAAACCACAACGTTGGCCTTGCATGTGAACGTGCACACACGTTAAAAATCCATAGACAATTTCTTCTTGTATGAATCATTTGATCATTTGTGTCTCTTTGATGTGGAGTGATCCAGAGACACGGTCAAATTAAAAGAAGATTTGTTTTGTGGGATGAGCTCTTACATTTTGTAAAAGTTAACCGTGACCATGATTTTATTGTTCATGCAGATGACGTACGGCTCGGCTAGACTCCCTGTTGTATAGAAGGACAACTCGTTTATCATGGGGAAGGGATGAGTGGGGGCGTGGTTGGATGACAAATTGGTACAGAGAGACATACAGTACAGTACTGGGACCAGTTCTCTCATTCTCCTCTCTCTCTCTCTCTCTCTCCTCTCTCTCTCTCTCATTTTTGTGGGTTCCATCGACACATGGCTGTGGTGTGCTTTATAGAATAAATGTGGGTTACTCTCTGGTCAGACCACAAGAGAAGCAGGGGGAAAGGATCATAGTGGAAGTGAAGGGTGGAGGTCGGCACTCCCCAAGACCTACTACAGTATACCTTACTTTGTGCTTGAGTGAAATAAAGCGACGAATCCAAAGCCAAACAAGCTTGAAGCAGTGATTCGAAGGGCCCCATGTTGACAGGGCCCATCAGAAATGGATAATAGATGTTCAGTAAATATTGGGGGTCACACATGAGTCTAAATGGCTAATAACCGGCGGTTATTAATACTTTAACCACTTCTCCCTCTATACTTAGTCGTGACCTGAGTTGGCTCAACTCTTTTGATCTCTACACCAAATCGCTCCACAGAAAATAGCTTATCTAAAGCTCATAAGCTTGTGCAGCTTTCTGTGAACGTTCCCTCCAGAATACGGAATGCTAGGGTTCAAGTGGTTAACCTAGATTTGTTTGGGGCACCAATAGTCGAGTGGTTAAGGCACTGGGCACTCTCTCCCCGGTTTGATTCCCCTACCTGGACCTTTGTTGCATGTCAATCCCTGTCTCTCTACTGTGACTATCAAAGGCAAGAAAGAAAACATCCCAGTCATGTTTGACTCACACATCCTCAGCTCAACTGCCTCTTGTAACCTGTAAAGCTTTCTCCATTCCAACACCTGGAAAAGCAGGCACGTGCACATAGACATTAAATGGGGCCCCTTCCCTTTTATCCGTCTGTAAAAAAAAAAATTGAAAGAATTGCCCTCTCTGTGTAGAAATGCATGCCGTACACCACATCTCCAGTATTGTCTTGATTTTGCTTAGTTCAGTATGGTACCAAGCTCAGAAAATAGCTGACCTCCAAGCTCACAACGCGTCGCAGCCCTTTCAGAGATTTCAGCCCCTGCCTCTCTAACATTCTCTGCATCCCTGTGGAAAGATCCTCTTTAAGTGACAAATTGGCTTTACACTTACACTATGGGGGCAATAACTAACCGACTCTGTATGACTGTTTTCTATGCATTGAACAGTCTCTAACTTTAAACAGTCTGACTTTTGGGGGACATGTTGTCCTCTCTGTTGGACGCTGCACCTCTGTAAAGCTACAGTGCTAGTTTGGGGGGGCATGGAACTCCCCAAACGGGGGTCTGGAGGTCCTTCCCCCGAAACCTTTTAATGGAGTAGATGTATTCTCCTCTGTTCCGGTGAATTTAGCTATTTTTGTAAATGTATTATGCTTGCTTTACTCGTATTGGAAAATGATGGGTACAGTTTCAGCAATTAAAATGCAAAAAGTATGTGAACCAATAATATTCACTACTTACTGTAACTGAATATATCTGTGTGATTCCATGCACTGCCCAAACCCCTTAAGCAGGGGGTCTGGGGGGTCCTCCTCCCAAACATAGTAGATGTAATTTCCTGTGTTCTGGTGATTTTTTGGAGTTTGATACCAAATCCATGGAGAAATGACACGTGTTACCACACAAAGCCACGGATATCCCCCAATCCAGGAGGAATTCAGGAGATATGACAATTCAGGAGCATTGTAGGAGATGGGGTCATAATTCAGGAGACTCCTGTCGAATTCAGGAGTGTTGGCAACCATGTCTACAAGATACGGTATAAACTGGCATGCACCAATGTACAAATCGGGCTTAAAGCCTCAGCATCCAGCATGTTAAGTGAAACTACGGCAACCAGGATCAAATGGCCTGAACAAGTCTTTGTTCTGATGGGCAGACATGTGGGTTCTCTGCTGATGAGGTGATTCTTCGGCCAATCATTTCTACATCCGGTCCCCAACATGTGGAATCATTCAGACTTGAAACCTCTGCTCAGAACTGTCAATCAAGGGGCGCACAATGCACGACTCGCACACGCATAGCACATCACACATTACTAATCAGCTGTCAGGCGGAAATCTCGTATCTCCATATTCAAACTTTATTTTTTTATTTGTCTTAAATGCCCTAGCTACTACAGTGTCACAAAGAAAGTAACAGAATAGCAAGATCTACAAGCTCACAATGCGTCATGATGTGTCGCATTTTGAGCTTGTAGATCTGCTATTCTTGCTTGTCTTAAGTGAAGGTGAAAGTGTTCAAGTGTGCCTGTGGGTTTTAGGAATATTGAACCAACGTCAAAGTACTATTACAAGAGCCTGTAACTAAGTAATAACTACATTGGATCCATTTTGGATCAATTATTTTCTCCATTTCCTGAAAAGTAATGGTTTTGGACCCATATACTCTATGTTTTGGACATACAAGGTTTCCTGTTTCCACCCAACATAGACGATATACAGTACACGCATGCACATATATACTGTACTGTAGACATGAGCCACATGCAAAGACCCTCTCCTCCACATGTGGGAGTGTACGGCGCGCACGCACACACACACACACACACACTCTCTTCCTCTCTCCTCGTCTGCTCCATTGATATTTTCTCAGTTAACAATGAATCTGTTTTCAATTCAGCCGCGCTCATCTTCAGTTCGACCAGGTACGCACCATAACCAAGACCACCTGTTAAAACAAATCTACATTTTATTATTTCAACAGTGCATATACAGCATTGAAATGGTACATATCACCAAGATATCAAGTAAGATGTTTTATCTACCGGTATACGTTTTTTAACAAAAGTGAAATAATGTATCAAATATCCCACTGACATGTATGATGAAAGGATTTGTGTGATTTTCATCTATAGCCTTTATACTGTATTTGTTATGACCAGCACAATGTAAAAAATAGAGCAATATACATTATATACCTGGACAGAGGTGCATATAACATTCGTTTAAGCAAATGTTATGTTCTCTGAAAGACTTACAAATATAGTACATGTAAAAAAAACGAAAGAAAAAAAAACATATCATTAAAAACCAGTCATGGGCAAGATTCATATTGAAACGGTTAAGTGCACTTCATTTTGTTTGCCTTGCAATTTGGCTGACTCACTTTCAAAGGAAGACAATTTAAGTTCTTGGCCTCTTAAAACACCCTCTTCAGTGATTTGACCCTATGACATCAAAGCATTGCCAATCAGCAAATCACATTACAACAGTTTCATCATCCAACAGGCTATTGCTGAATAAGAAAATAACCTTGGTTTAAGACACTCATCAGGCTTTGTGCAGGGGGTCCAACGCACACAGCGTTGGTACCGGTCCCTGTTTCTTGTGATGAACACATACACATAGAGTACAGTCTGGCACACTTTTGATCTCATGTGTCTGAACTTCTGAAGAGCCAGCAAGCTCATTTTGGTCTGTCTTTCCTCCAGCAATTACGTTTACAGAGTCAGCATGCAGCTGACTCTATTGCCAACTAAATGAGCAGCAATGGAATACGTTTAAAGCCTGGGACCTTAACCGCACCGAACCTGGCAGCATCCTTATTTTGGGGAAATTTCTTTCAAGGTAGATTGGCTATTGTTGGCAAATCTGTATAATGATAATTATTATTTATATCGGCTATTATCGCTATTTGTTGTATGACAAAGTATATAGAGCTTAAGTTGGACAGACTTACAGTACAGTACCATACCACCCCCAGTTGGCAATTGGCATGGCATAAAAGCTGCCGGTTGCATATCTCACAGTCCATAATGTACCATGTTGAGTTTGTGTTCAGAAAAAAGAGGCACTTTCCTGTTCCTTTTGACTGTCTCTGGAATTCCTATATACGCCCTTCTTCAAGAAAGATCAAGAAGGGAAAAGAGAAGAAAAAACAACAATGTGAATGCAGGATTAGCAGTTCAGAAACCAATTCATTTTGATGTCAAAGACATGCATGAAAAATAACCACTGCCAAATCTTCACAGCTGGCTTGTATTATATGAACCTGTGCACATCCCACATCAAAATACCCTGTTGTTCGACTTCACGTCGAACCATATTACATTGCACTAGTCATTGTTTTCGTAGAATCCTGGACACGTGGGGGTCTTCTAACAAAGATGCTGTACTTGTTTGACAGAACACATATTCCTATAAAACCTGTCCAAATGTTTTCTGAGAAAATCTCCGGAGGAACCTTGGTTGAAAATATTTTGTTTGCCACTCTCGGTTGAAGGAAAGGGCATGTATTCTTTCCTTCTTCTGAGAGGGGATGAAAATATACAGTTGGGTCAGCTGTGTGTTGTCCTTGGATGAGGGATTAGAAAAGAAAATTAGAAAGAAAGGTTTCTCTACAGCCAAACAATCTGAAAAGGTCTCCTTTGTCAGATGAGAGAGATATACAGTATAAGAACCCAAAGGCTGGCTGGGCAAGTCAATCTACTGCTATAGGAATGCAAACAAAAATGGTCCTGATATTGTGTGTGTGTTTATCATGTGTCAACCTATGCCATCTTGTCGTCTAAGTAAATATTTCGGTGTAAGATTCTGTTATCTCACATTGTGTTGTACTTTCGTCAATTAACAAGAACTAGCTGGAGCAATAAAGTAATGTACACGCACAACGCTCTCTGCAGCTGCAACCATCATGCTGCTGAAGTAATATGCATAGTGAATGTGAGCGCATGTATAGGCTTCAGTATCTGGCCCTGTCCGTTTACTCTCCGTTGTCTCTGTGGTGCCATGTGTCAGCTGTGTGCTAAAAGAATGTTTGTTGTCAATGTGTCTGCACAAAATGTGAACACCAAGACAAATATCTCTACATTTGTACTGCATGAATGATTAATAACGTGGCCTGTGAATGTTTGAGAGAGACCACTGGAGTATTCATCCATAGAAGAATTTGTTTTGTCAAATTGTCCAATACAATAATTGTAAACTATCAACGCAATGTTGTATTATGCTCATTCCCACTGTTATAATGTATGGGGAAAGCACAATCTACCCACCCACAATCCCCTTGTTAAATGTGGACAAATCACCTCCATTATATATACATCCCGCTTGCATTTCCTGTGAGAAACCTCAGTTCGTTCAGTCTGTTTTGTCATTTCATTTTTACTCCCTTGCTCTCTCTCTCTTTCCAGACACTTCATCCCTCTTCATTGTGTAATTTGTCTCTTCTCGCGGTCAGAGTCATGGTTTCCATACATAAATGGAGTGTCGGGCTTAAAAAAAAGAGAGAGAAAAAAACACCCCTGCACTTGGCTGCAATCTCTTAAGTGTCAGTTCTGGCAGTGGTACCACGAAGAACTCCATTCCACTCCATAAAAGTGTTTCACCCTAATCACCCTCACCCTCTTATTTTTATGAAGAGGAAAGTTGCGTGGGTTGTCTGCCATGTATGAAAAAACTAAACGACAAAACAATCAACCCCCACCCAAAAAGGCAGTTAAAAGGAGAATCCTGCACACTGCTTCTGCAAAAGTGCCTCACTTTATTAGTTATTTATTTATTATCTTACGTATAAAGTGATATGCGAGCAGTGTGCACAATTCTCTTCTAAAAGATCCATCCATTCTGACACATCTGTGCTGAAAATATTAATTCGTATGTGATATTATTATCTTGCTGGGAGTAAAAAAGAAAAAAAGATAGGACATGCCCTCAGAACAGATTATTGTGTGGGTCTGCATGATGAATTTCAGTATGCCGTGATATTCGAGTATGCATGCAATGGCTGCATCTGTCCAGTACTGACTGTATTGTACAATATCTTCAGCAAACCTGACTGTAAAAGTGTCTTTGCAGGTCTCCCTAAACATCTTGTGATCTTGAACCATCCAGACCTCTCAGGTGATCTGGGACAAGCCTGTTTTCTATCCCCAGAATCAAAGCTACACATGGAGAATCCAGGGTTTAGAATTTATGCACCACATATCCAGAACAAACTCCCAGACATGCATGACTTATTTATCTTATATTTTTGTTTATTGCTCCTTTTGATTTAGATTTGTGTTGTTTTCAAATGCCCTTTTATAATGGATTTATTGTGCTCTATGTCTTGATGTCTTAATGTGTTATGTACAGCATTTTATTGCTTTGTTGTTGAAATCTTCTATACAAATAAACTTGTCTTGCCTTACAATTCACTCAGCACAAGACCTACGAGGGACAGTGTATGACACAATTCACCGAGACCAGAGCCATGCATACTGGACTGCAATCAAACAATCTTTTCCCTCGGAGTCCCTTGTTGAATACCTGGGCCATGACATCTGCTGTTGGACCAGATCTGTGAAGTAGACTTGAGCAAGGATAGGACACAAGGAAGGTGCCAAACTTTAGGATAAGGAGGCCTACATGCCTTCTACAAATCTGTGAAAGAGCTTTGTGGTTGGTTTGGTGTATGCGTGTGTAATGATGAAATAAGCCCACTCTTGGCTCAGTAGATGGAGACAGTAAACACTGACAGAGCCAGAGTCGTAAATCGTACAGGACAGAGGTCCACACATCCATCTGTTCCCTTCTAATCACTTAATCCGTCAACAAACCAGGGTAATTGTACTGACTCACCCTTTCCCAACTTCTTTTAACAACCTCCTAGACGATCTTTTGTTTTATCAGGATCTTTCTTCATTCTTTCTTTTGACTTTTAATGTTTTCACAAGTGCAAAGCCGTGGCTGAGCCTGCGACTTGAATAGGCAATGTTGTGGTATGGTTAGCGTGCTCCAAAGTCATTCATGAAAATAATACTGTCGATGGCAGCTGCCAGTAAGTGAAAGATCCTTTGTCAAAGCGATAATCTAGTCATTTTCTTCATTTTGCGGCCGTGTCGCACCAGCTCATAAACACTATAGAGTTGAAAGGTGATAAAGCAAAGTGCTCCTAGATGGTCGTCCTTTACCGCTGACCACAGAGCAGATTTCGATGCCACCGCTCACAGCTGTAAACTGACCCTCGACAAAGCCCTGAAGCCTTATGTGTACTTAGTTGCGCACGTGTGTCGTGCATGGGTGTCGTGCACTAAAAAATGCCGATCTACAAGCTCTCATCGCATCGCGGTGTGACACGTTGTGAGCTTGTAGATCTGCTATTTGTGGTGCGTGGCACACAACTGCAGTATAACTCAGGCTCAAGGGAAAAATCACTATGGCTGTGTGTCACAGCTGATGTTTGACCCTTCATAGAGGCTGATCCTGGTGGAGTCCATTGTACTGCAATCCCACTGTCTATCGGTTCATTTGCTGCAGCAAATCAGAATGAAAAAATCATTGGTGGTCAGAGTTCAAAATGGCCATACATTTGGTGGTACACCTTAGTTTTTTAGTCTTGCGTTTACAATGTCCACTTGTTTCGCAGTAAACTTCTGTTTCGCAGTAAACTTCTGAAAAGTCCTTGAATTTCCTGGCGTTCTATATTGATATCACAATCAATAGGCGACGTGGTATCGTAGGTTATATATACAGTATATGTAGAGAAAAGCTGCTCATAAGTTAGCATACACCGCTGACACGACACCTGTGCGTCAACTGGTAGTTAATAAGCTAGCTCGAGTTGTGCACGCGGCCGTGTTCAGTGGCAGCTTGCATGCTCAATGGGTCGGTGTCACCAGTCGTGGAACATCGTGACTCGTTTATTAGGTGGCACAGGTGACCCCTGCGTCCTCCACGTGCCCACAGTTGCTCTTGCCCCAGCCCGAGAACTTGCACTGGTGGATGGTGTCTTCATTTCCTGCACAAGCCACATCATCCATCCAGATCAGACCAGTACCTGAAGAGACACGGAGAGAGAGGAAGAGAGAGTTAGTTAATTACTTTCTGTTCATAATTGTTCTCATCTTGGGAAACAACAAAATGTGTGCAGTGTCAGAGTTATTTTGACACAGAGAGAGGATTGAACGCAGGGACCTGCTGGCCATTGGGAAAAGCGGGACAACTCCCGAACGGCCGGTTCATTCGCTGCCGGTCCAGGCCGGCCATTAGGAAAAAAATAAAAATAAAATGTTGGTCTGCTTCATCATATAAGGCCATTGCACAAAAGTAGTGAAAACAGCAGATCTACAAGCACACAACGCCTCGCGGTGCGAGGCGTTGTGTGCTTGTAGATCGGCTGTTTTCACTAGTTTAAATCATTTTTAAAATGATAAATACAAAACAAACGGTTTTGGACATACAAGGTTTCCACCCGACAACGACGAAATATAACTCATGTACAGTAATTGGCCCACTGGCTTGTCGTGATCTGAAATGGCAAATCTTTGAGTAGCAGCAGCGCTATAGAGAGAGATCTCTCTCCATAGCACGCAACGAGGGCCTCTCCAACTCTTTTTCCCGGGCTGAATCAGGGGCCCAGCACGTCCCTGATTGTACGGTGTAGAATCCTCTGTGTATCAAATGGGGGAGAGGTATCAAATGGGAGTCCATGGCTAATCAAACCTGAAATGAAAAAGGTTGAGAATGACTGCGTGCTCCAGTGTGATTGTGAACGGTAAGGACACACGAGGAAGACACGCGAGGCAGCTCAGGGCTGTGTGTCGCTGAGGCCCAAGTGCTTTTTTAAAGGATGACTGATAAGATACAGATGTATCAGAAAAGCCAATGTTTTTTACTGCACACTTACTGAACAACTGCTTCACGTTCATTCCATCTGTGTGGAGGAATCATGGAAATAAAAGTACTTTCCCTGTTTTCAACCATCACCATTAAAAAGCATTATTACTCATTATTACATGTTTGGGTAGAATTATACAACATGCTCATTTAATTCCAGTGTTCAAAGCCAAAACTGCCTACAACACTTCCATGCACGATAGATGGATAAATGTGAAGTGGGATCTTTTCTATTACCCAAGAACCTTTCAGCCAGTTGAGACTTTTCAGAGTCCTCGACTATTATTGAGCTCAATTTCTCCTACAAAACCCAGAGTGTTAATTTAACTCTCTGAGCGTCTGACTTTTCCTAGGTGCATTGACAGAAAGCCAATGGACACTGGACAGGGATCCAACTCAACTATGAGGGAACTCGGGCAAGATAGAGCGACATCTGGTTGTACTCAGACTCCGATCCTCCAGCGTGATGGGACTCAGGAGGTCTTCCCCACACACTGCGCTAACACTGTGATGGCAGCACATCTGGAGCCTTGGAAGTGAAGCGATGGCCGTTACTCTGTTGCCCCGCTTGAAGAGCCTCATGTCTAGTGAGACGTCACGAGATTGACCCGAAAACTCAAGCAAAGCCAGAGCTAGGCATAGCCCCGCGTCAGGACGTGGCTGTAAATGGATTTTGCCCGAAAGTGAAGAGTTTTAGACAGAGTGGTTTGGGTTTGAGACGTCAAATAACAGTGGAATAATGATCTATACCACTGGTTCTCATTGTGGGGCATGGGGACCCCAAGGGGTCCCCATGAGAGGGTTCCAGGAGGTCCGCAGTTAAATGCATGATAGTTAGGAACTAAATGGACCTTTACGGGAACAACAATGTTAATTTAACTCTGAGACAAATGGACCAGCAAGGGTCCTTTTGTCTCAGTTAAATTAGCAGTTTACACTGTATATTGGGGCCCCAAAGATGAAAATTGCTTCAAATGGGGGTCTGGGCCTAATGCATATCAAACTGGGGGTCATTGTAATTAAAATAGTTGAGAATCACTGACCTAGTACCATACATACACTGATAAGACTATAGCCTGATTTATATTGAATCGCATGTCAGTGAATAGCCCAATCGACATGCAGGTCTGTGTATCTGCTGTTTTCAGCTCATGTTAACTTCTGAGTGTCTTTGTACGTTCCATGAGCCCAGGCTTCCCCAGTCGTTTGACTATAGCTGGCTCCGCCCCCTGAATGCTCCTATAACTAACAACAGATACAGTGGTGTTACACACACAGTGCTGAACGTCCCCCAGCTGTGTGAAGCACCAAGACACGAGGTTCAAGTCCCTGATGACTTCCAGCAGCTGCTTCTTCCACAGCAGCGAGGGGAGTGTCTCCTGCGGAGCTCAGTTAATCAACTACAGCAGCCCGGAAAGGTGATAGGAACCCTGCATGCGCTGCACTAGTACTGCAAGTGCAGTGGTGGAAAAAGGACTCACATTTATTTTACTTGAAGCTGTGATGATGACACACAAAAAAAAAGATAAATCAGGCTATCTCTTTGGCTAATATTGTTGATGACGTCACGGCGTGCCTCTACTGTACTTCATTGTATGTACTGTACTGTCGGTCGAACGGTCCGTCTCCCCTTGCTACACACTATGAAAACCAGGAAGTCGCCTTACGGGAAAATGTATTTTATTACTAAATCTGTGCATATAAAAAAGATATAAGCTCTCAGACATCTTAGTTTTAGCAACATTGTTCATGTCAAGCAGTTAGTTTGGCTTATTTGTTGAAATGATAAAAATCGCGATGGTGGTCGGTGGATTAAGACCCCCACTGCTGGGCGGTCGAAGTTGAAAATCTAAATCTACAAGTAAATAGTAACAAAGGTTTTCAAATAATTGTGGTGGAGTAAAAGGCATTTTGCGCACACTTGCTCCTGTGCTCAGTGGCCTGCAGACAGCAGACAGTGCATGCTCATTTGAATCGAGGTGGTGTTGAATGAGAGCATATTTACTCAACCAACCTTCCCCAAATGAATTATGGTTGTTGTAAAATCTGAGCCCTGCTCTGAGTCACAGAGAGAGAGAGAGAGAGAGAGAGAGAGAGAGAGAGAGAGAGAGAGAGAGAGAGAGAGAGAGTTGATTCTTAACCACTGCTCTCTCACTATCTTTATTATATTGGACCACTCACACAGGATAAATCGGTTTGGGGCCAACAGACTATCTCTTTCTGTCTCTGTGTCTGTGTCTCTCTGTCTCTCTCTCGTTTCAGTGTTTCTGTTTTCCAAGCACACTCACTGTCTCCTTAATCCTGCACTTTTATTCCCCTCCTCCAAATGGCAATAATTTCAAGGCCTTGTCAAGATCAAGGCATTATTGCATCATATTTGGGTCATTTAAATACTGACTGATGTGGTGCATCTTGGAAGGAAGAACAAATATATAAAACTGCAGACAACAAGTACATCATCTCTTGTTGTACTCAATCAACTGACGCTCTTGTTGTCTGCAGGAAAACCTTCAACATGGCTTTTGTTTTTATTACAATGCAGTTTATCCAAGCACGAGGGGAATCCTTGCTGTCCCTGAAGCATGCAACCACATCTAAATCTACAACCTTTAGCCAGTGGTGGAAGAGGTAGAAAGATTCTTTTACTTTAGTAAGTAGCTGATAGGTCTACACAGAATTATTTATTTTCATGAATAATATTAATATCTGCCATATCTACTTAGCATGTCATCTTGACCCAACTCAGCCATGTCAAGTTGTTGATATAATGTCAGTAGGGTTGGAACTCTGTGTCTCATCTTTGTACAGAGTGTCTTCTCTCTTGGAAGCCATCGTTTTCACTATTTTGCCACCTGGCATCAAAATCAAAAGTAACTAAAGCTGTGAAATAGTATTGGTATAAAAAGTACAATAATAGAGGGTATGCACGTGACATCATTATCATACTCGGAAGTTATGCAGGAACGCCTACTGAGTGGCAAAAAATGACTTTCTGGCCTTAACAGCCCACATATCCAAACAGAAAAGTCCTATCTGATTGCATTAAATGACGTTAGACAACGTTAAACTCACTTTGCCATTCACTTTGCCACTCGATTTGCCACTCGATATGCCATTCACATAATGCATGCGCATGCCCTCTATTGCCGAAAGAAATGTAGTTGATTAGAAGTAAATAAAGTATTACAAAATTGAAATGCTCAAGTAAAATAAAACAACCATGAAATTGTACTTCAGTAGAGTACTCAAGGAAAATCTTAAAGCTATACTGTGTAAGATGCCCAACTAGTGGTCATTAGCCCTATAGCAAACCGCGGTCGCGTCCGCGTCTTTCGGCCGTTTTTCGTACCTTCAGACCCCCGCGTCTGCCTCCACCTCGCTGAGATCTATCTTTTGAGGGGTCCCTTGTTCCTGTGCGTTCAGTAATTCCAGAGATACGGACTCCTTCACCCTGCCTGGTAGGCGAAATTACCTAGAGAAGGGATGGTACAAACGGGCGACAACAAATATGGCTGCCATAGCGACCCCACTTCAAGATGCGCTGTGATTGGCCGGCAGTTGTATAACCCTCGCTGTGATTGGCCGGTAGTGTGATGACGCAATTTTGGCGCGAGATCCGGTCCCCGGCAAGGATCGCAGTTTACATATATAGAGAAGGCTTTACAGGCTGAAATTCACGGAGTGGGTGTTCTAAAACTTTAGCGATTTAACAGTTAGGACAATTTTAAGATTTGTTTTATAAAAAAAGTTACATGGTACAACTTTAAGTTACACCACCACTGCCTCAAGCCACCCAGCTTGCAGCCATGCAGCCCTCTGGGTAATCAAGACTGGGCATACATTAATCTGCAGTCCATAGATTTTTTTGTTACGACTTTTGGCTCTAATTGTGGAGAAATTAGAAACAGGCAAGACGTGCACGTAACAACCCATGCCCACCAAAAATATATACACATAAAATAAACAACAACAACATACATACATGTAGGTCAAAATGTAATAATGTGAATGTTTTTATGAGTAACAACCATTCAGGCCGGTAACACATTTTAGTGTAGTACAGGACATGTACAGTATGTAGTAACATGGAGCCTGGAATTTCATCATTTTAGGGGCAATGCCACTTGGCCTTTGGTGTTGTCCATTTTTTGAGGGCACAAAGGCCAAATGCCAGGGCAGGAAGGCGAACAAATAAGACAATATTTGTGTCCATTGAAATAATTAATTGAATTTAAGGGTTACGTATGATTTTAAATTTTGCAGTGAAAAGAATGAATAGTATTTAAAATCCGATCCATGCTCAGCCCTGCACAAATCAAAGGATGAGGACTCTGGAGTTAAAAGAGACACTGGTGTCTACATGACAAGAAAGAGACAGAGAAAAAAGTGGTTCAGTCAGCTGGGGCATTAAGGCCACTGTGGCCTCAGGACATGGCATTTGTTTGAGGGGCACAAGGCCAAACAACGACGGCCATGGCCTTCATGGCCTCCCTGAAATTTCTGTACGATGAGATTTAAGGTCCACAATACCAAATCTTCTTGTATAATAAACGTAATTAGCCAAATCAATCCATACACTTCTTCCTATAAAAAAGGGTCACTTGAGATTTGAGGCTTGACAATTGTTTGATACAGATCTTTCAACAGACAGAGTTTTATGTGGCGGAGCATTACGTTTATGCTCATGTGAAGCTGTCCTTGCGAGGGTTTTACAGCGGCAAAGATGTGTGTCAGGTAAGATCAGGTCCAAAACATTCTATTCCATAGAAGTTTACAACCATCTGTAGTGACGAGGAGTTGGAACACTAGGCAATCGCTGAGCTGATGGAAACAGCACCCAGAACTATTATGTGAGTGTGTGTGTGTGTGTGTGTGTGTGTGTGTGTGTGTGTGTGTGTGTGTGTGTGTGTGTGTGTGTGTGTGTATAGAGAGAGAGAGAGAGAGAGAGAGAGAGAGAGAGAGAGAGAGAGAGAGAGAGAGAGAGAGAGAGAGAGAGAGAGAGAGACAGACACACAGAGACAGAGACAGAGACAGTGAGCAATATGTTCCTTAGGAGGCCTGTTTTTTAACTTGCGTATTCCGGCCTCAGTCATCTAGGCTACTTTTTACCTCATAGATAGACCCGCTGTTGGAGGCTCCAAAGGTACAAGATGGACTCCCAACATACTGTAACACAGGGGTCTTCAACAGGGGGTCCAGGACCCCTAGGGGGTCCCCAGAGTTACTACAGGGGGTCCTCCAAATCTTTGTGTGATAGAAACCTTTTTTTCCTCCTTTTTTACATTAGCCACTTGAACCCTATAGTGTCCATATTCGGAGAACTTTAGCCAAAAATAGCCGATCTACAAGCTCACAACGCCTCGCGCTGCGAGGCGTTGAGAGCTTGTAGATCGGCTATTTTTGGCAAAGAGCTTTGGTGTAGAGGGAGAAAAGAGCAGACTAAGTACAGAGTGAAAGGTCACATTTTATAAGTATTGGCGGTTCAAGTGGTTAAATATCTGAAAACACACATTGACATGAATCCAAAATACACTGATGATCGTGCCGTCAAACGATGAAACCATATGGTATCTATGGGTAGTGGGGGTCCCTGCTTCATCTCTCTCTCAGTTAAGGGGTCCCTGGTCTGAAAACGTTGAAGACCCTTGCTGTAACATAACTGTGCAGGAACGGGCTGAAACTCTCGACATCTTGCAAACAGTGTGAACGACACACGTGTGCACATTAGTACGCAAAGTGAGGTGCACGGGATGCAGCGTGGCGTGCGTATGAAGTGTGCATTCAGGGGCTGGGGCGGTAGCCAGAAACAGTATTATTGCACATTAACTCCAAGGTGCTACCAAGGGTTTGCTCAAGCCGTCATGGACACTTAAAAGCGCTTATTTTAGATCTCAATACATGTTTACGCAAATTATTTACAGGCCGGAACCGGTTCACTCTTGCCAGATTTAGGATACATCACAATAATGTTTTTCTTGTTGTTTCAGAAACACAAATACAATATTCATGAACGTCTAGGGAGGGGTAAGAGGGGAGAGCCACTCAATTCGTTTTGTCTACTAAATCTACTGCTTTTGAGATACAGACAAATTAACCTTGTATTATACTGGTGGTTCCCAATGGATCTTGAGCAATCTCGACCAGGACATGTTTGTTTTTGAGCGGTGCTAACCGCTCCTACATCAGGCTTTGTCCTGTGTCTGTCCGGACTGTGTTTGGTCAATTGGTGTCCGTTTGTATGCCCAGGGTCACATTGGCCAAGCTTTGCGGAATGAATAGCACCAATCATGAATAGCACCAATTTGTTCACACTGGGTGTGATTTCTTTCTTTCATGTATGTTTTTATTTTTCTATTTTATGATATTGCATTGATCGCTAGGTTTTCACTGGCTTATCTCCAGGTAGAGATCTGAGCGATGGATGCTACAATAGAATAGATTTTACTGTGTGTAGACGCTTATCTCCACATTTTGCCAAACAATTGTCAAACACTTAAACCTCTTGAATTCTGTTGTGGATGGACGGTCCGGAGAATAGCGGACATTTAACGTTGTGGTACTGGGCTGTGGGAAAGTAGAGAACGTGACTAAATACCTCCTAATAATCAACGGCACATCAGTGGGAACGATATCACCAAAGTCGCGACGCTAATATTTACAGCAAAGATTCAGAGACAGCTGCTAAAGACAACCCCCGAGGGAAGACTCATTTGAACTCCGTCGTCCACTCTCCCCAATTCTGTAAATTACCAGTGGCTTCGACAGCCAGGACTGACAATGTTAATCACTGTTGATGATCCTCCAGAGTATGGTTCCTGGAAGCTGCAGGGTGTTTTCAACAATTTTCCAGACTTATATGTAACAATTCAGCATAATAATCCGACTGGATCGAAACTGTGAATGATGTAATTGTGATTGGCAAAGGGTTTGTGTGTGTGTGTGAGAGAGAGAGAGAGAGAGAGAGAGGGAGAGAGAGAGAGAAAAGAGAGAGGGGGAGAAAGAAAGAAAGAAAATAAGACAGCTAAGGAATGGCTAAGGAATAGGCTAGAGGGCGAGATAGATATGACCTTGGGGACTCTCATTTGATGGCATTTGGCTCAGATGACTTTCCCCCATAAAAACGTTATATTAATCTCTGTAGCATTTCAGAGTGGTGTGCAACTAATACTGCTCGTGAAAAACAGTGCAGTTACTAAGTCAAATGGAGAAAATCCCCTCCACTTCCATGGACAGCTTGACTGTGGATAAGTACCGCGGGCAGGCACACAGCATCTTATATAGCTTGTCTGTTGTGAGTGAGGTGAAATCAACCAAGGTTATGGCACTAGAACTCTGAGCAATGAACCCAGGCACTGAGAATGTATCTGGTACCAAGTACTTTGGCCAAATAGAACACCTAAAAAAGGAGGACAGAGCTGAGAAGAGTCAAGCCAGAACGGTGCAGTGGAAAAGAACCTTGTTCACTTCCCTTTAAGGTTCATTTGGCTTTGGAGTTTTGGTGTTTCTGAGTAGTGAGGTGTGATTGGCGTACTGTAAGAAGCTGGGAACTGGCACACTTTCTCACATGGTACCATTCATTTGAAGTAAGATGACATACATTTCAGGTTATTGGGGCCCCTAAAGTTTCCCTACAAGTAGGGGTTGTGTCGTCCTTCGAGCATTAAAGGAGTAGTTCACCCCAAAAAATTATTTCTTTTTCCTATTGATTAGTCACACCATGGAGACTGGAGTTCAATAATATTTTTTTTGTATTTGTCGCATTCCTAAGACAAAAAATGTTTTATAGTGAATTTACCCCCATTGATTCTGGATGGGGACTCAAATACAAGGCCCTGAATGGGGACCCAATTGCATTTGTGTGAGAATTAATGGGGATAATTTACTTGACCCTTGACCCTACATCTACCCCCAATGATTCTGATGGGTCCCCATCCAGGCCCATGCATTTGGGTCCCCATCCAGAATCAAAGGGGGTAAATTTACTATAATCTTGTCTTAGGAAATCATTTTGGGGGTGAACTACTCCTTTAAGAAACTATTACTACTACTACTACTACTACTATTATTATTTTTATTATTATTAATCGCATATCAGCCTGGCGAGGACTATGTTTTCACACCTGTGTACTCGTGTGAATCCATGTTTGTGCGTCTGAGCTAATCTCGAACTCCGCTGGGCAGATCGGCATCAAACTTTGCATCCATACACCAAGCGAAATATTTTCAGATGGGGGTCCTTGACATGAAAAGGTGTGAGAACCGCTGGTTTAAAGAAACACCTGGCCTTCTCACCTTGTCCGAAGCGTCCTGTCTTGTGGACCTCGGTGGCTTGCCGGTAGCCCAGCATCCTGCACACCACGTCTGCGTCCTTCTTGTCCCAGACGTCGTCACAAATCGTCCCCCAGCGCCGCTCATGGTACACCTCCACGCGACCCTCGTGAGGACCCGAGCCGTTCACCAGCCGCACCAGAGTCTCCACCACTGAAACACACACACACACACACACACACACACACACACACACACACACACACACACACACACACACACACACACACACACTGTCAGATCAATAGAAGAATGAGCAAACATACTGTAGGCCTACACATTTTCAAAGGCATGCTGTCCATACAGTGGCGTCAGTTCAGCTTTCAGCAAACGCTAAGGTATGGCAACATGACTGGTGTCATGCACGCGGGCATGACACCAGTCATGTTGCCATACCTTAGCAACAGGCATAGTATTATTTTACGCAGGCACAAGTAAACAACTGACTGCCACACTTGAAAAAAATGTGCCTGCTGGTAATTAACAATAATACATACTGCGGGGAATATTTGTTAACATATAATGGAGAATATAATACCAGTGAAAGCAATCATTTTGTTCTAATTTGTATTGTGGTTAGTTTAAAGTAAATTAATAACAGAATTATCAACGCAGATAGAGACAGTCATAGAGACATTCGTGAATTTATTTTAATTAGTACATTTATGTTTTTTCCCATGGATCCAAGGTATGTCAACTTCCATACATTGCCATACCCATATTGACGCCTCTGTGTCCATATACTGTAAGCACACGCACGCAAACGCTCGCATGCATGTGAGCACACACACACACACACACACACACACACACACACACACACACACACACACACACACACACACACACACACACACACACACACACACACACACACACACACACACACACTCTGTGTTTGTTGCACATACTGTAGTTTCAGACTTTCACAGTAATCTATTTCAACTTGCGTTGCAAGTATATGTACAAAAAAAGAAAGCTGACTATTCAATACTTACTGCCAGCATCAATATATTAACCACTTTCACCCTGGCATCCCTCTTTTGGGCATGTCATTGTGGCTAAAATGTATTTTTTTCTCCAAAAA
This sequence comes from Nannobrachium achirus, assembly GCF_963921795.1. Classification (NCBI taxonomy): domain Eukaryota; kingdom Metazoa; phylum Chordata; class Actinopteri; order Myctophiformes; family Myctophidae; genus Nannobrachium; species Nannobrachium achirus. The sequence continues at coordinate 51,531,411 of NC_137823.1, forward strand.
TAGTCAATCTACAAGCTCACAACGTATTGCATAGTGATGCGTTAGATCTTAGAGCTTTGATCAACTATGTTCTAACAGTCAGAGTAGAAAATAGGGCTTGAGTGGTTACCAGATGCAAGGCAGTTTGTCGAGCCTACATTTTACTGGCAAGGCTTTGAAGTCATACGTAGAGAGGATAATTTCCCCCCAGAGTGTTTATGAGTCTAATGAAGCCCCTGTAAATCACTGGGAAACTAAAACAATAATAAATAAATAATCTAAAGAGGAATAGTGTGTTTTCTTGGTACCGATCTTTCCATAACGCCAGAGAAAATAGCCTTTCTTTCTCCTAAAATAAATGAAATTACACCACGGCTTGAGGCGAGTCAATGTTTTCCTTCCTGTTTTGACTCATTTGTAAGAAGCTTGAAGGTTAGTCAATTTGCCGTTCTCAGTTTTGTCCAAAAGTAATTTTTCAACAACTGTTGACTGTTTGCACATTGTGACAGGCAGTCTGGCAGGCAGCTGCCGATGGGGTCCTGAGAGGGCAAGGCAAGGGTGTTGAATACTTTTCTGGAAAAGCACCGTTCTCATCTGCCAGCCTTTATTCATCCACCTTATTAGGAAGCTAAAAACTAACTGAGATGACAGGAGAGAGGAGAGGAGAGAGGAGAGGAGAGGAGAGGAGAGGAGAGGAGAGGAGAGGAGAGGAGAGGAGAGGAGAGGAGAGGAGAGAGCATCAATAGCGGGTATAGTCCGAGATAAAAAATCGTGCACTTTAGGATAAAAGCATGACATTTGGCTCACATTTTGAACATGCCATATGGAACATTTTTGACTATAGGGACATCACAGATTTGTCTTTGGAAACATGCTACTTAAAAAGCATATTTATGTTTTGTATTATTTTACTGTAAGTCTATCAGACCCCAACTTTGATTAGCTCCCACAAGTTTCCCAAGACAAATCTGCGATGTCCCTATATCCAAAAATGTTCCATATGGCATGTTCTAACTGTGTGCCAAATTTCATGCTTTTATCGTAAAGTGCACGATTCCATCAAAATACTGCCCGAAACGCCCGGACTAGTAGGGGAAAACGGAGAGAAACAGAGAGAAGGGAGGAGAGGTTAAGAAAGACAAAGAGAGTCGATGACATGACTACTGATAAAGAGGGACAAGATGAGATGCGATGAGATGAGGCATTGCGACACAAAGAACGGTACACAAACCAAACCGTTCAGTCCACAAAGCAACTGATACGGCTGACGGGTGGCTAAATCTGTAGCAGATGCCTGGACTGTGGTCAGCGCCGGTCTGGCTTGACATGACATGGCATGGCACGTCTCTGGGACACACAGCCTGCCTATCTGCTGATGAGAGCCAGCTGCTGTTGGGTCAGAGCATTACTACGAGCTGAGAGGACGTCTCCCTGATCAGTGAACATGCATGGACAGAGAGAGGCAGCACAGGTGTCTGTCTGGCATCACACAGGATTCAGGCATTAAGTGCAGTTATGGCTCTTATCAATTACAAGAAATAGGCCGTGAAACAGGGTTCTGGGTTTGTTTCCATTCGCTACGGCTCGGTTTTCAGATAAGGTTCTCAGAGCCTAATTTGGGTCTCGTTCTGGAGGCGGTACTAGGCCTGAGTTCTGGGAACCCGAGAATACTTTGAAGAGCCAATTAAAATTGGGTTACGGGAGGACCGACCGGCCGGGGGGGGGGGGGGGGGCGGGCAGTGTACCCAACATTAGGCTCTGACTCCCACATAGCCATAAACAAACATGATACGACCATTATATATACCGTATATATTACCGTATGTCACTATGACACAGACATAACAAGCTCTGGTCCATAGCGTTAGAAGGAGTTCTCCTTAACGCTAAGGGACAGATGAGCCCTTGCGCTCACACCGGCGGTAGCCCAGGCTGCTCAGCCTCTCGTCTCAAGTGAAAATAAGAAATCACACCCAGTGTGAAGTGAGCGGTGCCTTTTAATGTCCTGCAAAGCCTGGCCAAGGCCAAGCTTTGTGGGACATACGGTATATTTTTATATTTGAACGTCCCGTAAGTCCGACTAAGGGTTAGGCATAGAAGTCTAGTGAAGGCATAGTAGCATTCACTAGGTTAACATTCACCAGGTTAGCATTCACCAGCGTCGGCAGGTTAGCATTTCACCAGGTTGGCATTCACCAGCGTCAGCCTAATGTGACGCTGTACTATCGAACGTCGGAAATAAGGCTACGCGCCCCATACGGATGGATATACGGAGGGACATACAACAAAAGAGTTGTCAATATGGCTTCCAGCGGACACTTCTAAGTATTGCTGTAGTGCCAATTTAAAAACCCTTTTCAAAAATTAGACAAGAAACCTGTGCAATATCAAATCCAAATAAAAAACTGAACAATCCCTTTACATTTTGATGAATGTGGTCTTGACAGAACTATTTTCATGTAACCTATTGTACAAGCATGATACCTATCATGTGTGTGTGCGTGCATGCGTGTGTGCGTGCGTGCGTGTGCATGTGTGCGAGCGAGCGTGCGACTGTTGGCCTACACACGTTAACGCTTCACAGATTCACAACTCTTGTCCCCTGTTCCTCTCTAAGGCAATGCGATTTATCGCCTTACAGGACTCACAGAGGAAATTAAAACTAAGGGTAAACACACACAATGCACACAGCTTCAGCTGTGCTATTCTGGACTGGCGATGGGTGTTAAACTGTTGAGACACTGAGATGACAAAGTGCTAGCGAGAAACAGCAGACACATTATCTGGCCAGGATATTAGCCTCATCATACCATCATAAATTTCTAATGTTTACAAGTGAACTATCATTATGGCAGTAAAGTATTTAGTACTCACCGGCCCGTCATAATGTTTTACAGCTACCATAATGTTTCACTACAATGCCTGCCACATATTTTTTCTATCATAAACGAATAATTGCCGGTGAGCTTTCCACAACGGTATGGTATGGTATCTCACGCTTTAGTAGAAGAATATTTCTGCTGAACCGAACGTTCCCCCAGAATGTAGGGGTTCAAACTCCATAAGGGTTAAAAAGCATTCTTTATATACCCTTCAGGCCCATTTTCCTCCAAATGACACTTCGATTATTATAGGGGACCAGTTGTACGACCCCAGGGCAACCCAGGACTGGTCCTTGGTCGTCCTAAGAGCCAACACTCACAGTCCCTCAGAGAGCAACACAGACAGAAGCCTTAGGAACAACATAAGCTAATCAAAGATCAGGTCAAGCTGTGGTGAATGTCCAGTGTGTGTGCGTGTGTGCGTGCGTGCGTCCGTGCGAATAAACATATCCGACAAATCCACCACTTTCTCTATTCTCTCATTCTCTCTCCCATGTTGTGTCTTCTAAGGTGCCTGAAGCAGCCCACTGTGCTAAATGCAAGCTGTGGTGAGATGGAATAGGGACCCATGTGGAGACAATAGTCCTGGCATTGGGTTGGGAAGGTACAGTACTAATGTGAAGCAGACTTCACAGACATCCATATCTCCGCTACGGGCAATAGCTAGCCGATTTAGACAAAGATATGGCTGGATGTGGTTTGAACATTCTAACAAGTTGAGACACGCTTGATTTGTCTTGCCAGACAACGAAATGGCCTCCAAAGTGGACTGGAGATTGTATTTATTTTTAATATACATCAGGTGCTTTTTGTTTACATTAAGGGAAGGGAAGGGAAGGGAAGGGAAGGGAAGGGAAGTCACAAAAAATGTATTCAAATACTACGGGACAGTTATGTCTGACATATATATCTGCCTACGCTTTCTGTGTTATCCTTTTACATGTACCTCTGTGAACGCTTGATCATAAGCGATACCCATATAGGCATGATATTCAAACAAGTCTGACTGGCTATGGTCGAAAGTCTAGCAGATTTACAATGGACACTAGAGTCTAGAGGCCATAGTAAGTCTACTATATCGTCGTTGTCGGTGGAAACCTCGTATCTCCAAGTTTCAAATGTGTACGTTCTTTCGCAAAGTAAAGCCCTGCTTCATCATACAAGGCCGTCGCACAAAAGTAGTGAAAACAGCCGATCTACAGGCACACAACGCGTGTGCTTGTAGATCTGCTGTTTTCAATAGTTTAGTTCTTTTTGTAAATGATAAATGCAAAACGAACGGTTTTGGACATACAAGGTTTTTACCCGACAACGACGATATGCATTATTCCAAAATGCACATGTATAAATCCATACAAATAAAAATAAAAGTACAAAGAGAGAGAGAGAGAGAAAGAGAGAGAGAGAGAGAGAGAGAGAGAGAGAGAGAGAGAGAGAGAGAGAGAGAGAGAGAAGGAGAGGGAGGAAGGGAAGGGAACAGAGAGGAGAGGAGAACTACAAAACACACACTGATGTATCATTCTTCAGACTGTCAAATGCAGTCTCTGATGTTGAGATCTCATCTCATCACGGTCCAGCAATCTTTCTGTATACAGCCAGCCAGCGGGCCTGGCCCCAGCAGAATACTTGCTATTTTTTGTCTTTTCAGTACCTAAAGAATAGAGACATTAATGTGAAATAATGATGATAATTGCCATCCTGAGACATGTGCAAGTACAAGCTCCAAGTCTGGACAGGAGACCCCAGTGTTTTTAGCCTCCAGGAGACCAAGGCTACTAAAACATGTTGTCAATAGCTAACACAGGCCAGACCATTGACTGATATGACTAATGTTTATCTGGCAGGCCTAGAGCAGAGTTTTTGGACTAGAGTTGGCTGTAATGGCATCAGAATGACGGCTAACTACCTCAGTGTGTTCATAACACATTCCCCCCTGAAAGTACAATTCATTATGCTGCTTTGATTTCTTCTCTTTCTTTTTTCTTATGTTCTGTTCTTCATTTTTTGTTTAAGATTCTCTCTTTGTTTGTTCCGTTTTTTCTCCTTTTTTTGGTTCTCGGGTGACTTACTGTAAAGGAATATTTCACATGAAAGTTTCTATATCCACATAACACACAGGGAATTGTGCTGGCAACCTGCCAGCGCGATTCTGTAACCAGCTATACAGTATCCAAAACAGACAAGACAATTGGTGGTCAAGGCTTTAGAGGTCCAAAGAAGTCCAAAAAAGTACAATACCATTACTCCATACAGCTTGTATCAGTCTTCTGAAGCCAAACAATTTCCAAAAACTCACATTCAATTATTTGTCTCTTGCAAACCATAGGGGCTAGAGTTTCAAGACTTGGAGAGGAGGTTCATAATGATTTCAAGGATTAAATAAAAAATAATTGTGTCATTTGGCCGCATGGTGGCGCCATAACACCCCACTTTACGTTTTGGCCTGTAACTCTTGAACCGTAGGTCGGAAAATTAAAAATATTTTTTCCCTGGATTCCTTGGGTCATGACGCATCTCCCCATATAGGCCACGCCCATTTGCGCCATGATAGATTTTCCGCCATCTTGAATTTTCTCCAAAACACACTTTTTGCTCCTTTTCCTACATATTTTCTTCAAATGTCACAAAAATCGGTACACATGATCCACACACACACACACACACACACACACACACACACACACACACACACACACACACACACACACACACACACACACACACACAGCTCCACTTCACACGGGTGTGATTTTTTGTTTAAGATTCTCTCTTTGTTTGTTCCGTTTTTTCTCCTTTTTTTGGTTCTCGGGTGACTTACTGTAAAGGAATATTTCACATGAAAGTTTCTATATCCACATAACACACAGGGAATTGTGCTGGCAACCTGCCAGCGCGATTCTGTAACCAGCTATACAGTATCCAAAACAGACAAGACAATTGGTGGTCAAGGCTTTAGAGGTCCAAAGAAGTCCAAAAAAGTACAATACCATTACTCCATACAGCTTGTATCAGTCTTCTGAAGCCAAACAATTTCTGTGTAAAAATACCTATATAGTTCAGTCAGACTTGGATTGAATACATACGTATATGTATTGAGCATAAATATATTCAGCATATTTGGCGTCCCTGCGTACCAGTAGGGTGGGAACTAGTGATCATCTATTTTTGAAATGGATATAGCACAGACATCAATGGTGCTTGAGCTGCCTGGCAGGTTGATCAGCCTCCAAGTTGATGTCTGAAGGCATTATCTCCCTTTAGCCCACACTGAAATCGATCATGGTATGAGTTTATAAGCCTACCCACAAGGTGTCTGCCCACAAGGTGTAGAGACTGAAAGAGAAAAAAGCTACATACTTCTTCTTCCAAATTGGAATGCCGATATGTTCAACCTTGCTTTCTTAAACTCAGAAGAAACTTTGAAAGCAAATGTTTCTATAAATGAACTTAGAACATCTGAATGAAAATGATGGAGTGCGGGTGGGTCTCGCAAAGCCTCCACCCTCCACCCTCCATAAGCACTTCCTTTTGGTCTGGGCCTACCCGCTGGTGGGTCCCCACATGAAAAGAATAGCACTATATTTTCACAAGCCCGGTGGGTCCCAGGGCGAGGCTAAATATCTCATTAGGGTCACAGGTTGGAAACATTTGAGGACCCCTGCTGAATCCTGTCAGGGTGTCTAGAGCTGCAGCCGTGCGCTGTGAAAACAAACTGTCAAAACCTCAAACGTGCTACATTTTCTCTGCGGGTCCCATGGGACACACTATCAACGTCAGGTGCCTGCTGTCTGACAGCCAGAGGTGTGTGTGTGTGTGTGTGTGTGTGTGTGTGTGTGTGTGTGTGTGTGTGTGTGTGTGTGTGTGTGTGTGTGTGTGTGTGTGTGTGTGTGTGTGTGTGGGTGGGTGGGTGGGTGGGTGTGTGTGGGAGGGCTGTATGTCTGTGTATATGCGTGTGTTCATGTGCAGTAAAAAGCGACACAGGGCAAACGAACAGGTCAAGTTTAAAGTGTGTGTCTAACAGTTTGTCATGATACTGATGATAGTTCCACATGGGGCCACCCCTCACTGCAGAGGGGGCTGTCACATGTAATGTGATCGTCATTCAGGATCAATCTCTCTTCTTCTCTTTAAGCGTGAGCGATGGTCTGCATGAGACATGTTTGCTGTGAACACACAGGCACGCACGCACGCGTGCGAGCGAGCGTACACATGCCGTATTTTCTTAATTTCAGAATCCCTAACCTTTGCATTAACTCTCACCTATACATGCCTGACCTTTAGCTTTACCCATAACTTTACCCTAATCTTAATGCCAACATAATCCTAAAATAGCTTCAAAATGTCTTTCTGTGCTTGCGGACATTCTTATGCATCAAAAGCACAGAGGTACAAGGCCGAACACCCACACCCACCCACACACACACTCACAGACACACACACGCACACACATGCACACACACGCAGACACATGCACGCCCGCACACAACACACACTTGCTGCGTGCATACCGGTATATTGCCAAGTAAATTATGTAAATATTTTGAGGAACAGCCACCCTGTTTTAGAAACCAGATCTGTATTTTAGGAACCCTGGATAGGCAGAGAGGGGCACACACTGAAAACAAACACTAAAACGAAAGGTACAGTACACACGCACGCACGCTCTCTCTCGCTCTCTCTCTCTCTCTCTCTCTCTCTCTCTCTCTCTCTCGCCAGGGACTCCTTTGCCATGTAGGATTTCTTCCTGCTTTCAGACATTCACTGGAGGTCACCTAAAATAACTCCCCGCTACACAGTCTATTATAGGGCACCCAGCATGCATTCCTACACGGTACACTGTGTCCATTGCCTCCCTCTGGACCGTAACCCACCAACATCTCTGTGGTCTCCAGTCCAGACCCCTGGCTTCATGGTGGAAGCGTTTTGCTGGAGCCCCTCCAGTTCCTGCATGGCTGCCGCCGACCAACTTGCTGTGGGCATCACAAAAGGACAAGAGCCTGTCTGTTTGTTTGGGGCGCATTCTTCTGTGGAGGACTCCTTTAGCTGCTGTCACAATAATCTCCAGGATTATTATGTCAGAGAAGGCAAGAGGAGGTGGGCTCTGGAAGTAGGACTTGGACTAGAGGGCAGTGTGTACTGTAGGTCTAGTTTTGGCAGTGGTGCTGGCCATGGCGTGAGATGTCCTGGGATGTATTGACCAGTGGCACAGATAATGCCTGGTTCTATGTTGGTGTACAGTATGACCAGGGGAGAATGTGTGTACAGTGTAGCTCCAAAGACATTAGAGTGGGGGGAATGTGGAATGTGCGGGTGACCCTGCCTGAGTCTCTACGTCTTCAGCCTTAAAGTTAGCAGACAGAGCAAGGCTATTTGCCTTTTTATGTCAAGCTGGTGCCTCAGGCTCTGCTCCGGCTGCTTGGTGGCGCTGCATGCCGAGCCAGGCCAGCCAACTGCACGGCGGCATGGAGGGGGACTGCAGGTTGGAGGGCAGGGTCAGAGAGCTGTGGGTGACAGTAGTGTATCGCCCTGGAGGAGCGCCGGATGACAAAAGGAGGGAAGTGGAAGAGGAAGAGGAGGATGAGGATGAGTGGGTGTGAAGAGCAGAGGAGGGTTGGGATATGGACTACAACATTAGAGTTTATGACATGGAGGCCACCAACCTGCTGGAGCAATGGAATGCACCTACAATTTCATCAGCTAAAGACTCCTTGGTCCACTATAAGATATCGTCGTTGTCGGGTGGAAACCTTGTATGTCCAAGACCGTTTGTTTTGTATTTATCATTTTAAAAATGAACTAAACTAGTGAAAATAGCAGATCTACAAGCACACAACGCCTCGCGGGTGTAGATCGACTGTTTTCACTACTTTTGTGCGACAGCCTTGTATGATGAAGCAGGGCTTTACTTGGTGAAAAAAACGTACAAACTTGAGACTTACGAGGTTTCTGCCCGACAGTGACGATATGAAGATATATGCCTGGGATCTGGACACGGCCTTCCAGCACATTAAAGAGAGACGAGCCGTCATCAATCCAATCCCCTCCTTCACGAAACTACTGGAAGAGCACCAGATAAAATCCTTTTGGCCAGCAAACCAAGAGCTGTGGCGCTCCTACTCCGACAGTGACCTTCATGTCTCTCAATCTGAGAGACACAGCGGCGCCATCTCACAAGGCCTGCTTCCAACTTCCGTACTCGCTTCAACACTTCAGTTTTCTAAAAAAATGTTATACACCAGGGTTCTTCAACAGGGGGTCCAGGACCCCTAGAGGGTCCTCAGAGATACTACAGGGGGTCCTCCAAATCTTTGTGTGATATTAACCACTTGTCCATATTCTGAGAACTTTAGCTACCGGTATGAGGCGTTGTGAGCTCGTAGATCTGCTAGATCGGCAAAGGTTTAGTGTAGAGGGGAAAAAGAACAGAAGTGAAAGGTCAAGTATTGACGGTTCAAGTGGTTAAATATCTGAGAACACATATTGACATGAATCCAAAATACACTGATAATTGTGCTGTCAAACGATTAAACTATGTGGAATCTATGAATCTATGCTTCATCTCTCTCTCAACTAAGGGGTCCTTGGCCTGAAAATGTTGAAGACCCCTGTTATACACACTGTCAGGAGCACACCTTTGGACATCAGATTGGTGATCACTCACCGTTTTACTGGCCTTTTTTTTTTTTACATGAATCCTCCACCCGAGGTTTACCACCGGGGGATATGGCTTTCATCTCCAAGCCAGCTCCGGGAACAAAGAAGCGTAGACGGTGACGGAGACGATGTTGCCGCTATGACCTCGGCTGATGTTATACACGTGCACGCACGCAGGATGCACGGGGTCACGATCCTGGCGTATTATAAGCAGGTAAGCTGTGTCGGCTTTGAAGAATAAAGGAATCTATGCATGCATCGTAACTCATTCAGTCACGTCACAGCAGTGACACACGCACGCACACACACACACACACACACACACTCAGGGGCGTCACACCGAATTCTGGGCCCTGGGTACAAGGATTCACTGCGGGCCCCCCATGAATGTTAACTATTGAAAAATCTTGAAAATGTGTGCAAGAAACCTATGTCAAGGACCCCCAAGATGATATGTATTTGGCCACGGACCCCGATCTCAAAATATTTAGTTCCAGGGACGCCTCAGAAGCAAAATTTGAGTTAGAAACGTTCGCTTAAAAAATACATATATTCCAAGATTTTCACACATTTTCACAACTTTTCAAAAATAGCAGATCTACAAGCTTGCAGCGCGGCACTCGGTGCCGCGCTGTGAGCTTGTATATCTGCTATTTTTCAATAGATAAAGTTATTAGGGCCCCTCCACCTTGGGCCCCAGTAACTCAGTCCCACTTTCCTACCCCTTGTGACGCCCCTGCACACACTCGCTCTCAAAGCCCCCAAAAACCTCAATGTGTTGTAAATGATGTGGAGAGCTGATCTTTCCTGGTCCTCTAATGGGCAGAAATAGGATTCAGATGTCTGGCGGCCTGTCGCTTTGACTGAACACGGCTTCCACTATCATCACATGGACAGGCATGGTGGTAGTGATGATGATGATGATGTAAGAGTGAAAAAAGAACAAAAACCTTTGAGGCCAGGAAGAAGAGAAATGACGGCAGCTTGTTTTTCTTTTCCTTGCCTGAAAGCAGATCGGTGTTTTTTATTGGATATCACATTACCTTCCTGTGTGTGTGTGTGTAAGTGTGCGAGTGTGTGCGTCCCTGCCTGTCTGTGCACACAATTATTTGTGCACTGTTATGCATGATTACACACAGATACACGGACACACGAGCACGCACAGACACACAGGTACTATACACTAGTAAGACGCCTCAGGGCGACATGCGACGCGCCAATTCTTGGCCATCTGGCCAGTGATGTATATCGGACCAGTTACCCATATATGGAGATCCATGTACTGTATATAGCACATCCCTTTTATGTCCATACTTGGAGGTCCATGTCTGAACCAGCCTCACAGATATCTGTCTTCCTCCATATGGGCATTCCCATATGAAGTCCTGCTAGATATGGGCTTAAAATTGATGACATCAGGGATCTCCATATATGGGCATAAAAGGGATTATTTTAGAGTGGTTCCCATAACATCACAAGTTCACAACATACAATAGCTTTTATGCCATACATGGAGATCCCTATCTGAACCAGCCACACAGATATTGGCCATGTCTTGGCCGTCTGGCCAGTGATATACAGTACGGTATATCGATGACATCAGGGATCTTCATATATGGGCATAAAAGGGATTCTGGGGAATACCCATATATGGACTTTTACATAGGTGATGTCACCTGTGATATCACCTGTGATGTCACAGTAATGTGTCAAGGGAACCAACCCATAGACAGTAATCTTGTGAAATAAAATGTTGTCAACCAATCTTCAAGGAGGTTGATACACAAAAAGAAAAAAATAATGTGTACAAACACATCTTATGGCCCACAATGGAAACAAGCTTTGCCTTTTTTATGACACTATCCAAGGTATCGCTTTTAAAGATGAAATGTTGATTTTGATATGTCAATAAAAGTATTCTATTCAATTCTATTCTACAGTACAGTACATGCCCTAGCATGGCCACACACACACACCCCCACACCCACACCCCCCCCCCCCCCACACACACACACACACACACACACACACACACACACACACACACACACACACACACACACATACACACACACACACACACACACACACACACACACACACACACACACACACACACACACACACACACACACACACACGTCAACCATTGTGAGTAGACACCAGAACTATTGTTCTGTAGTTAGTCCTGAGGTGAAGTAGAACTAGGCTGTTGTTTGTTATTAGCAAGAGAACAGCAAACTAGCATCAGACTGAGGTTTGACCCTCTCACAGCTCTACCCATGTGTGGTAGTGATGTACTGGCTGAGGACAACACATCATTCTTCATCTAGTGAAGAAAAAAAAGAGTTGAGCCGGAGAAGACCATGAGCCAAGTCAGACACCGGCGAGTGAGCAGTAGCGAGCGAGTCACCGTGTCGAGCGTTGCGACGGTCGCATGAGCGCTGTTACCGAGTTATGTGCCGTTATGGACAGAATAGTAAATGTCCCCCCCCCCCAGGTAACCCAATCTGGTTGATGTTTAACACTGCATTGTGTTGTGTATCACCCATCTAGGGCCGCTGGAGAAGGCTTCCAGGGTCAAGCATTCACAGCCATATACAGTACTGTAGGAGAATGGACTCGGAGAAGAAGCTGTACTTGATATGTCTGGGGAGGTTGGACTACCACACGTTGGCCATGGCATTCAGAGCCCGCATGCAAGCACCTTCTTCCTCACTTTAAGGAATGGCTTTCCGTATAAGACGACGGAAACTACAAACTGTTTCTAAATGTTGATCACAGAGGAGGTCACTTTCAGTTGGCGTCAGTGTAAGATAATTCCGTCTTTCCTCATGCATTGTTGATCGAAGTCTATTTTTCACCATGCTGACTTACTGAAAGCAAAGCTTTCAGCTCTCGTGTCAGATTGGACCCTGGCAACGATATGTGAAGAGCAGTGTTTTTATGGAGATAATCAATGATTCTCTGCCAATAAAACATGGTGAAAGCTCTTCTAAAATTACCCCTTTGGTTTACTTTAATAATTGTGCATTTCTTTTTGGAAATAGTTGACTAATAGCCCTGCTGTTAACCCGGTGGTCAAATTAATTGAGTCAATCTATATTTAACCACTAATGTGGTAATAGCTTAGACATGGATTTTTGTATTGTTGCTACGACACGGTTAATTGGATCTAAATTAGTCTGTCTGTTCTATGTATGTGGAAATGCTTTGACAGGGCATTTTGTATTGTTGCTATAACAAATAACGTTGCGGTTAAGCCTACAGTTGCAACGCTTGCACAGAATAAAGCACATAATTCTGTTAGACTTGCAGTCATTTATCCCTGGATGGTTTTAGCCCGATTATAGCTTGGCTCACACTACAGGAGCTTTAAAATCCTAACTGACTTTGAAAACTAGTTGCATCACACGCATAAGGAGACTCTTCATAGATTACCGGTATTCTCTTTAATTCCAAACATGCATACACCACAATATTTGAAAATATGGCACATCACACACTACAGCAGGGGTCTTTAACGTTTTCAGGCCAAGGCCCCTTAGTTGAGAGAGAGATGAAGCAGGGACCCACACAACATTTTCATAGATTCCATATAGTTTCATTGTTTGATAGCACACTCATCATTGTATTTTGGATTCATGTCAATGTGTGAATCATGTAGCATATGAGGGGTCAAACTAGGGTTTTTCTTTACTCTGAATCCATTGCAAGCATTTGTTCTGCACCAAAAACAACCCTTGGCAGACGACAGTCAGTACACAACTGTATCAATCAAGACCCCTTGGGTTTCTCTTTCAGGATGTATTAAGAGTAACCAATCAAACCTGTGTCAACTTTGCAAACAACTTATCTTATAGGCAAAGAGGGACAAATGTACAATAGAAGAGTAGACCTGCCTGAAGACCGGAGCAGAGGCCTAATATTTCCCTTGGCCAGGGGTTGGGATTCCCCTGATTTCCCCTGACTGATCATTAGATGTTTGGTTTCCAATGTGGAAAACGAAGAAGGATTCAAATCCAGGTGGTTCTCTAACTTAAGCTATATAAAACCGTGTGTGTGTGTGTGTGTGTGTGTGTGTGTGTGTGTGTGTGTGTGTGTGTGTGTGTGTGTGTGTGTGTGTGTGTGTGTGTGTGTGTGTGTGTGTGTGTGTGTGTGTGCGAGAGAGAAAGAGCAAGAGAGAGAGAGAGAAAGAGAGAAAGAAAGAGAGACAGAGACAGAAAGACAGATAGTGTAAATGTGTGTGAGCTTGTATCGGTGTGCATTTGGATGCGTGCGTGTTGATCTGTGTTGCCAGGTAAAAGCTTCCAGCTAGTGATGTCAGCAGCGTGGCCTAATGAAGTCACTAGACCAGAATACAAACTTGGACATCTATGAGCAAGTGCAAGAAATACTACAAGGAGGTTTTTACAGCATTCCTCAGAATCCAAAAATCCCACTCTCTCCTCTCATGTTGTGCCAAACGTTCCAAAACATTTCTCGGTACATCTGATGGAACGCTGTCTCACCTGTTTTCGCTCCTCCGTCTCCTCGGTCACCCTTCTCGCCTTTCATACCTCTCTCTCCTCTCTCACCTGTTAAACAGACAGACAGACAAAGACACAGAGAGACACACAGACAGCGTTAAACTGCAGGCACATGTCAACAATGCACTATAGCAGTGGTTCTCAAAGTGGATTCCAGGGACTCTGTGGGTTATTTTAGAGGGGTCTAAATTGACCCATACAAGTCTGTAACTCCAACAGTGTACAAATGGAACCAAATGAACCCTAACGGGTCCATTTGGTTCCATTTGTACACTGTCAGAGTTAAGGGGAGACCTTGACATTTAAAAGTTTGAGAAACACTGCACTGTAGTACTTATTTTACCTTCTCTGAATCAAATAAACGCTGACGACATGGTAGCACTGTAAAATGTGAAGTGTTATTTTAACACAGTCTCAGTGTGTTAATGTGGACTTAATATATACCTTCCTCCTGCCTAATGTACTCACTCTCAGAGTCACTCTAGCAGGTAATGCATGGACACACACACATGTAGAGCACATGGGGCTACTGTATGCTTAGGGAATTTAAGGCGTTCTTTCTTTTTGTGTGTGTGTGTGTGTGTGTGTGTGTGTGTGTGTGTGTGTGTGTGTGTGTGTGTGTGTGTGTGTGTGTGTGTGTGTGTGTGTGTGTGTGTGTGCGTGCGTGCGTGCGCGCGTGCGTATGCTTCAGACTTACTAAGAAAACATAACCAGGGATAATACACGCACACGCACACGCACGCGCGCACACAACACACACACACACACACACACACACACACACACACACACACACACACACACACACACACACACACACACACACACACACACACACACACACACACACACACACACACACACACACACACAGTACAGTACAGTATGGATATATAAATAGAGACCCTCCTCAATTTTTATATTTACAGAATTTCCTTGCCCTCAACTTCATTTCCTTTCATTATGTCCTTTTAAAAAAGAATTGTTGATCTGAAGTCTCGAAAATAGTGGGGTCTGTAAATTGCCTGTAATTTGGGCATTGGATGTACGAATTAGAGGGCAGACCCCTGTGTGTGTGTGTGTGTGTGTGTGGTGCTTAATTCACATCTTAAGGTGGTTATTAAGTCTTCTGTGTGCAAAGAAAACGTGACAGAGGGCAAAAGAATAAGAGGGAGAGAGAGGGAGAAAGAGAGAGAGAGATAATAAGGGTAATGACAGAAATTGTTATGAGAGAGTGGAATAAAGCGAGCAATAACAACAGGGAGAGACATAATTACACTTTAATCTACAGTGTGAGTTCTGCCAGTGTCAAGATAATCTCAGTATCTTGCAGTCAGGAGTTTGATCAACTAATGCAATCACTTCATCTCCCTCTGAAATTCCACCATGCTCCCATAGGCACACATCACATGTCAGTGCTTTTAATGGCTGGCCCCAAAAACAAAGATAAAGTTTGAAAATGACATCTCTTCCCCCAATCAGCACCTTGGATACAGCCGTTTTAATTCATGTTTTCATTTCTAAACATCATCCTATTCCAGAAAAACGTCCCCAGAGCCGACTCCAAGCCATAATGGAGTCGCCTTTAAAAGCGCTTGGTGTGAACGTTCAACGCAAGCCAGGAGACTCCAAACCGCATGTCTGTTTCTGCCATTAGGCATGCAGCTATAGGGGGATTGTCATAAAAAGGGAGTTTATCCCACCTTTAATTATAGGCTTTTTTTCACAGACCACAGGGTGGCAGAGAGGCACACCCACCATGGATGGTGCATGCGCGCAACATGCGCGCATGCTTTTTTTTTTTTTTTTTTTTTTCTTTTTTTTGGCTTTTATGCCTTTATTGATAGTATACAGTAGACTGACAGGAAATGGGGAGAGAGAGAGAGATGGGGAGTGACATGCAGCAAAGGTCGTCCGGATCGGGAATCGAACCGGCGACGCCGCAGCAACCAAGCCTATGTGGCGGTGCCTATGAGGTATGCGCCTTGACCAGTAGGCCACCGGACGCCCAACATGCACGCATGCTTATGCGTGTGCTAGGGATGGGACGGTAAGCGGTATTATCGTACATCGTGATAAAAAACACTCACGATAATCGTATCATGGAGATTTAATTTATTGTGATATCGTCCTCCGTCATGCACTGGGTTTAATTCACCTTTTATTTGCCGAGCTGCATACCATTTAAACCCTCTATAATTGGTAAAAGGTACTTATAATATAAGTACTTGATAGAGTCTTTTTTTCACTCTCTATCAAATGTCTTTGCCAAAAAATAGCTGATCTACAAGCTCACAACGTGTCGTGAGCTTGTAGATCAGCTATTTTTTCGGCAAATGTTCTGCTCCAGGATGATGGATTTTTATTATCGCGATAATATCGTGAATCGCGATTTCTTTTCATATCGTCCCATCCCTATTGTGTGCGCGTGCAAGTGCACGTGTGTGTGTTTGCAACTTTGCATTCATGTTTTTTGCTTAATGGCCATATGGCCTTGCAAGGATAGAGAGGGATGCAGGCAATTCCTGTAAGTCTACGTTTTATTTTCTATACATTTTATCCCACGGTTTTGTAACCCATTTTTCGCCCGGTGCCATTGTGTGTGCTTGAGTGTGTATGTGTGTTGGAGGGAGCTGGGCAGGCTGTGCTAATTGACCAGCGCATTGTGCCTGTGATGTTGTCAGCTGTCATTGTCACCAAAGCCTGACCACATCCTCGGTAAACCAAGCAGCCGGCCCACTGCTGGAAAAACCAGACACCATGGTAAGCTGCTCCTGAGCCACAGCACTCAACACACACCAGAAATACATGGAATTCTTTTACAACTCTCTCGCTCTATTTCTCTCCTCAAAAACAATTGTATTTTACGGCATGCTCTATTGAAATAATAATGTGCATTACTGAATAAAGTATAGTACATTAGGGTGGCTCTATAAGGGTGGTTTATTTGGTTCAAAATAGGGATATCTCCAAAACCACTGTACTGGCTGGATTGGCAGGGCACACGTTTTACACAAGCGTGTAAAATGCGCCACGTTGTGAGCTTGTAGATGGGATGTTTTCACTACTTCTTATTAATTATATATATTTTTTAATTCATGGAATGTTAGATATGTTTGTTTGTTTGTTTAAAAAAAGAAATATATATATAAGATTCGTGACCCATAAAAATTGGTCCGTGGCCCACAAATGGGTCCCGGCCCACTGTTTGGGAAACCCTTAGGCCAGGATTCCCACTTGCACGCAAGATATCTCAGAATCTAATGGGCAGATTGCCATGAAACTATAGCTGAGCGGGGGAATGGACCCTAACCATCCAAGTGATTCTATGACCCTCAGGCAGAAATGTCAACTTTTCAAACATGCATATCAAAGAGGGATGAATGTACAATAGCAGAGTAGACCTGACTGAAGACAAGAAGAGAAGCCTAATATTTTCCCTTGGCCCGGGGGTGGGATTCCCCTTTGACTGAGCATTAGATGTTTGGTTTCCAAAGTGGAAAACAAGGATTCAAATCCAGGAGGTCCTCTAGCTTATATAAGGTAAAACACGTGTAAACCCACTGTACTGTACCTGTTCTTTTATGTGCAGTACAGGCATAGTTAATGTCACATTTCTCTGGGATCAAGGTTAGTCAACACTGCAGTCTCCTTCATCCAGGGTTAGGATTAGGAAAAAGCAACAGTGTTTTTAAAAGCCTCTGGACATCCATGCCTAATTCTACCTCCCATGCATCTTCCTAAATACGGCCACCATGCAGCAGTATGGACCTGTTTTACAGGACCTCCTGGCTCCAGCATCTCTCCACTTTCAAGTTAGATTTTACGAGGCTTAAGTCCACCTCGCAGTCATTAGTGGAACAAGATTTGCTGCACGGAGAAAACGGCTGTTGTAAACTCACTCCCTTGGTTGAAATACCCCCACTTCAATAGCATCTATATCGTCTGGTAGGCTGGACAAGGTATTCAATGTGCTTACATGCCCGTTATAATTTGATCTTTCCATGATTATGGAAATTATAAGCTAAATGTGCACTCTCTCCTCCACGAATCCTTTTATTTGAATTCCCTCACATCCACAAGTGATTGGATGTGGTAAGAAAAGGCATCTCAAAGAAACGTAATGCATGAACACGTTGGCATGTGCTTCTAGTAAGAGTTACATAGCCACAAGTAAGTGCTAATCAAGTTGTTCTCTGTAAGTGCTGCAACAAAGCTAAATATATCTAAAGCAATTCACCCGTGACCAAATGACCTGTCGGGTCATTTGCTTGCTTAAGCTGGAGAAAAGTGCATCAAAGGCTGATTTGGATGTCAGATCCTTCTCCATGTGCTGGAAAGCAAACCCATTATTCTGGTAAACAAATCTTGTAAACAGGGTTATTTGAATAATTGCGCTCATGCAACACCATGTAAATACTTTCATCAAACTATAGTTATTACGCATTCTGATTATTCCCAGATTGCTCCAAGATAGATACCAGGTTTGATGGTCTACATTTTATCCTAATTACCTTATGGCACAGGCTGTACTTGTTTTCACTCTAATTACTCAGCCACTTATGCTTTCGTTGGTTGATTAGGTTTCATGACGCTTACTCTGACCTTTTATTTTGTAAGTCACTCTGAATAAAAGCGTCTGCTAAATGCCCAAATAGGGTGGTCGTAGCTTAGTGGTAGACAGGCTGTCTGGCAATCAGAAGCTCACTACAGAACCCGAGCAAGACACTAAACCAGGGGTCTTCAACGTTTTCAGGCCAAGGACCCCTTAGTTGAGAGAGAGATGAAGCAGGGACCCCCACAACCTTTTCTTAGATTTCATATACCGGTAGTTTTTGTGTTTTCTGATATTTAACCACTTGAACCGTCAATACTTAATAAATTTGACCTTTCACTCTGTACTTATAGTGTGCTAGTTTTTCCCCCTCTACACCAAAGCTCTTTGCTAAAAATAGCTGATGTACAAGCTCACAACGCCTCGCGCTGCGAGGCGTTGTGAGCTTGTAGATCTGCTATTTTTGGCTAAAGTTATATGGACGTTAGGGTTCAAGTGGTTAATATAAAAAGGTTTCTATCACACAAAGATTTGGAGGACCCCCTGTGGTAACTCTGAGGACCCCCTGTTGAAGACCCCTGCACTAAACAGCCCCCCCTCCCAAGCACTCATCATGACCATCTAAGAAGCCATCAACTTTGTGAAGCTGAAGCCGAATTTTACCCGCAGGATAAATAAACGTCTATTTGTTTTTTTTGTTGCGACCGTAGGTCGCATTTACAATCAAAAGCTCCACCGGCTGTCCGTGCGTCAGTCACACGTCACACTTTTGCCCTGCTCATATCTCCGCAACCGTTGCCCCGATCCATGCCAGATTTTGCACACACACTCCTTGCCTGCCAAACTACAACCTCCAAGGACCCCCGGAGCTCCAGGGACCCCCAGGTCCCTGAGGGACCCCCAGGTGTAAAAAATGACCAAATGTGCAAAAATGACCAAATGACCACCCCAACGGGGCTGCTCACAGGGAATTCCCGGGGACCACCGACTCCTGGTGCTCCAGAACGGATGCAAAAGTGGTGGCGCCCCCAGTGGAGGACCCCCTGCCAATGCAGCGCACATAAAATGCCGTAACTTGGGCTAGGAGCGACCGGGAGAGCCGGGGCCGGTACCTATTCGTCCGCCTCGGCGGCGCGGAGACCCCACCCTTCATTTCTCACATGGCCCTCTTCTAGCGCCACCATGAGGCCGATTCTTGCAAAACACATTTTTGGACACTGCTCCTACAATTTTGCCCCTAAAATCACTGAAATCGGTACACAGTATGTCTACACTCATGTCATCAACATGGATCTGTCCCATATAGCGCCACCTTCAGGCCGATTTTTGAAAGCACATTTTTGGACACTGCTCCTCCAATTTTTCCCCTATTATCACGAAACTCGCTACACAGTATGTCTACACTCATGTCATCAACATGGATCCCTCCACATTTTTTGGGGACACTGCTCCCTACTCTTTGTGTATACATGTGACCTACGGTCGCTTATCTCCCGATTAGGGAGTCTTACTGGTATGACCAACCAACTGACCTATGGTTAGTTGCACGCTGGATGTGTGAAACTGCTAACAGCCTTCGCTGGTCTCCATGTCATTTCCAATGGCAGGTTATGAATGGATCAAAGCCTGTACAAACTGCCTGAAAGTGCAGTTCCTTCCCTGCAGGCCTTGTACTCTGGGACGCAGACCATGAACTCTGGCTCCAATCTATTAAATAACACAATATTCCTCTGTTTAATGTTGCTCTTTGTTCACAACCCTGTCGGGATCATCCTGAGACTATTTCCGTCCGTGCCCCCTGGTCGAGAGATGTTGCTGTGGACCGTGCGCTGTACGGAGCTGTGTTTTTCTAGTTTCGTTTTTTTTTGTTTGACTGATTTCAACTTTTCAACTAGCCAGTTCAACCAGAGCTGCCATGTGGCCGACAGTGAGAGTACAGCAACCTCAGCCAAAGTGGACACATACAGTGTGCGAGCATGTGCACGCACAGTCGCACGCACGCACACACACACACACACGCACGCACGCACGCACACACACACACACACACACACACACACACACACACACACACACACACACACACACACACACACACACACACACACACACACACACACACACACACACACACACACGCAGCACACACACACAAACACGTATACATGAACTGCAGAGAACCTTATCGTGCTTTCTGTAGAATTGCTTCACCACAATAGAGCTATAGGCATATTTTTCTCTTTCGTATTTTGTAAGCGTGTGTGTGTGAGTGTGTGTGGGTGGGTGGGTGTGTTTTGTGCCAACAGCTGTTGTTGATCAGAGCTTTGTTTGGCTGAGATGACCAGTTCTGGAGTCTGACAGTCTCTCTTTGGGCCAGTAGTACTCCAACTGGACCTCTTCTGTGTGTATCTATGTGTGCGTGCGTGCGTGCGTGCGTGCGTGTGCGTATGCCTATGCGTATGTGTATGTGTGTACATGCAGTGATTGCTAATGGTTTCCTTCCTTGGATATGTGTGGGCAATGGGCATGTAAACGTACCTGTATGTGCATGTGTGCATACGTGTATAGTAAGTGCATGTGCCAGAGGAGAATCAGTCATACCACAGGGGGTTTGTGTATCACTGATAGAGCTGGTCTCTGCACTGAAACATGAGTAGAATGGATGAATGGAGATAGTGAGGACATGGTTAGGTATAGAGGATGATATTACGGGACATTTGGGGCATATGTAAACCATTAGAGAGGTCCGTGAAAAGCAGGTAAGTCAGCAACGGTGACATGTAAGACAGGGACAGACAAGAGCGGGACAAAGGTTGAATTCCAGAAGTCTGGGGAATGAACTGAGAATAATCGTTCTCTCTGTGCCTTTGAAAACCTATCCTTATCCACTTGGATGGATTTTTTTTTAAAAGGCTCAAAGGCACAGAGTCATATGGCATTTTAACTCATGACATAAGCATGTCTGCAGAGTAATGTAAGACATGCATACGTATATGGAGCACGTGTGCTTATACAGACAAAGAGCAGCAGGGTGCATGTGCATAGATGTTGGTGTAGGGATACAAAAAGACAAATCTTTGTGTGTGTCATATGTTTCACACACACACACACACACACACACACACACACACACACACACACACACACACACACCCCCCCCCCCCCCACACACACACACACACACACACACACACACACACACACACACACACACACACACACACACACACACACACACGTACCTTTAGGCCCAACAGGTCCAGTGTCTCCTTTCTCTCCCTGGGTTCCATCATCCCCGAGTGACCCCTTAAGACCCTGGGGCCCCTGCATGCCTCTCTCTCCTGCAAACCCTGTGTCACACACACGCACACGCACACGCACGCACGCACGCACACACGCACGCACGCACGCACGCACGCACACACACACACACACAAACATTGATTTCAATAACCAGAGCATTTGGCTTGTCTGGCCGGATAATAAACTTTAATCTCATATCAGTGAGATCTCTCCAGTGGCAGACTGCACCCGGGACACAACATCCTGCAGTCATCGTACCGTATATTTCACTGTAATGCTTTTACTCATAACGTCTTCTTGACTGCTGTGACCGGCCGGGGCTGCAACTGTTTGAGATCCTTTGGTTTAGTTTTGGCCTGCAGCCTACTAGGGAGTGTAATAATGGTTTTGTTTGGGACACCCAGACAGTATGTGCGTTCGTGGATAGTAGGATAGAGCGCTTGATTGATGAGATTTGGCTGGTACGTCATGGCAAAGCCATCCTCACGAATGTGTCTTCAAAAGACAGAGTCAGCAGTCTGCTCTACTGTATGTCTGTAAACATTTTACACACAAAGAATGGTGGTTCTACAGTGCTAGAGTATGTCTGCCGCCCCAGTATGGTTCTTTAGAAGTTCTGGTGGATATATATAGCAAGGGTCCCTTTTACATGAACTATTTTCATACAAAAGAGTGCATTTTATATACAATGTACATAATATAGAATTTGACTCTCTTTATACTTGCATAAAGGGGATATTTGATATTGTCCTGTTATCTGATTCTGATCTGTTTCTTATTTATTCTTCTAGCTACATCTTTTTGTAACTGCATAGTGTTATCCAAAAACAATAATACTGTACCAAATAAAAGTTGAACATAACATTATAGCAGCCATGTGATGGTTTGGATCATATAGTGTATATGATATTGACAGCTTGAGGTTATAGATCAGATGTTCTGTCTACGGAGTAAGATGAGTAACTGGGGTTGGGGTACATTGAGTCTATATTAAATACATGGGGAAATAAATAATCTATAAAGATTATAGAATAATAACATATGAGCTTGCAAGATCAACCCCACACTGAGAGTAAGTTGTGCAAAAGGAATATTTTTTAGTGATCAAGAACTGTCAGTGTTCTCAGATCTGATGGGGATAGTCTAGCTTTTGAGAAATGGCTGTTTGGGCCAACAACATTTCTTTTATCAACAGTTTATTTGGCCATGTTGTTGAATGCTTCAGCGATGTTGAAACGGGAGATGTCACCAAGCTCTTAAAATTATTTATGTAAGTCGGTGTGTCTGTCCTTAGTTCAGGTGCTTTGCAACATTTGTTGTGTTAGCATCATTCATTATCATTGCTCACTGTAGCACCACTCGCACATGTGGGCTTGTCTCATACATTTTGTCTTGGGTTTGTATTTCCAAACAGCAGTCCTACTGTTTTCTTGTTTAGTCAAGCAAACCGATTGTGGAGGCAATGCGACTTGCTGTCTTTAATGAGCTAGCGCCACAACAAAGTGTAGCCAAAGAGATGAGTGAGGAGAAGCAGACAGCAGCACTGTTAGTGAGAGAGAGTGAGTATACAAAGTAGTTTCTGTCAATAATTAAACAAAGTTGTGTTACAACAATAATGGTGACATATCACCATTATTTGTTGCACTAGAGATTGACAGAATCTGCATTGTTTGCATTTATGTGCTTAACGTGTGATTTTGAGCCCTGTTCGGCCATACAATGAGAGAGAAAGTAATCACTACTTCCACGCCAACATTCTTTTGTTTTAGACAAAAAGGAAGACACAGAAATGTCAGCTAAAACCAGACAAGAATGATGCCTTAATGCATTTGAAATCCTCACCTATTTGCATCCAGGTCTATAGGAGCCATTCAGACTGGTGTGCAACTTGAAAAGAATTATAGAACTGGAAATAATGCAATACTGTCCAGAAATAGTCATCACTCCTCGAGGTAAATCCTCCCAATTCTATTTTGGAGCCCGTCCTTTGGAAATACTTGTGTTTTGGATGCCCCTGCTGTCTCAGCTTGTTTGTTTCTGTTTTCCACCGGGCCACAGTCCTGGCTGTGATGCGTGTCAGTTTCTTGTTATAAGGTGAACTGAGATGAGAGATGACAGCCTGGTTATATTTCACACAAACATCATACTCAAACAACGTCACATCAAACTGTTGTGGTATTATATGTCTTTGGGATTTCATGCCTCTTCGCTGACGCTCTCCAAGTCCAAATAAAAGGCTTGTCTTGTCAATTTTGGTTTGGTTTTGCGAGCGGACCACAGTGAAACAGAATACACATACTCTACATGTAGTTATCTTAAATGGGTTTATAAGTGAATTTGGATTACTCTGTTTCACTTACTGTAACATGTTATGCGACCATATGGTTTGTGTGTTGTGTATAATACTTTTCATACACTTCACTGCATGATAAACAAGTGTAGTTTCATCCTACACTACTACACAATTCTTCTCCTCATTTAACCCCGATAACCGCATCTTTTAGACTTCTGATTTCCATGGAAGATACCGTAGTGTGGGATTAGGGAGCACACGCAGAGCAATGGAAGACAGATGATACGAGACGTGCGGAAAATGGAGGAGAGAGTTGGTCAAAGCTTCACGGGCAACAAGCTGGAGGGATGTTCGATTATTAGGTGAATTCTAGAACTGTTCTTCCAAGTCAATGATGAATTGGAGTTTCATGGCCCTCATGGGCCTTGCCTCATATCGTCGTTGCCGGGTGGAAACCTTGTATGTCCAAGACCGTTCGTTTTGTATTTATCGTTTTAAAAATGAACTAAACTAGTGAAAATAGCAGATCTACAAGCACACAACGCCTCGCACTGTGCTGGTAGATCGGCTGTTTTCACTACTTGCGAAGCAGGGCTTTACTTGGTACAAACTTGAAACTTGGAGATACGAGGTTTCTGCTCGACAGTGACGATATCCTTATGGTGTGTTAGGGGATCCTGGGCAGAGAGTTCCCAATAGCACTTCCTGGATGCAAGCGTGGCGGTTTATAGGAATGTTCTTGGAGGACTTATTAAGTTAAAATGGGACTTTCTGTTCTACCCTGAGGAAGACACAACCTGCATAGAAACGGCAGACTTTTTATTTATTTCACCACAAAATATTGCTAAATTGTCTGTCTGCTCCAGGACTCTTCTCTTTGTCAGATAGGAGAACCTTCTGCTCCTTTCTCAAAGTGTGAAGTTTGACATCACATAATGTAGATAAGAAAGAACAACTCTGACACAATGCCAGTGATTATGTTTGCTGTGTAACCAGACTGTCAAATTTCATCCTAGTTTGCCCTGGACCCATGGCCTTTGCAAAGCATTCAGGGTTTACGGCGATGTACAAGGCAAACTCATGTACGGTAAACTCGTGGGCTGACTACACTTCAAGGTCATGGCACATGAAACCTGTTACGGATATTACACTGCTGACTTGTCCCACCTTCTCCAAACACTTGCAATTAAAACTTCCAGCAGTTACAGTAATAGTAAGTAATAATAACCCACCTCTCATTCCAGACAGCCCTGGGGCCCCTCCTGGTCCTAGCGGGCCCACGTCCCCCTTCTCCCCCTTTGGCCCCGGAGGCCCTGTGTAAAGAATAAAACAATGCATGGTTCGTCACTTTGACAGTCACAGAAGACACTTTGAAAAACAGCTCACAGTAACAGTCATTGTTGAAGTGCAGCCGTAAGCCTGCATCTATTCTTAATTGGCGGCAGACCCGCCTCATCTTCAGCAATGTTGTAGAGTAGAGGTGAAGAGAAAAGGCCTGTGGCCCTCGAACAGTGTTTCAGAGTTTCCAAAATAAGTCCATTTAGGGGGAAAGCAGCACTGCATGTGCAGAGAGAGCAGTGTAATAGTGAAAACATGGAGGGGGAGAGTGGGGGCGACTTTGACAGTGATTTCATCTATTCTTTGAAAACGTGCCTCTTTGAAGGAGACTTTGACTCCACTTCAGACGCAACAGAATGACAAATGACAAAGAAAAATGCAATTAGTCATATCGTTAAATCCAATGTATCTGTAGCCACAGTGTGAACACACAAACACACTGAACAAACAGAATGTGGAGTGACTTTAGCAAGAACTATGAAGGCTACGTCTGAGCCAGCCTGACAAGTGGGCTGGGGATGGAGTCCAACAGCGTGTTTTCTCCAGTAGTGGCACTGTAAAACCCTAAGTGTTCATTTAACTCTGAAAGCGTACACATCAAACCAAATTGACCTACAAGGGTCCATTTGGTTCACATTTCCACACTCCCAGAGTCAAATGAACACTCAGGATTTTACAGTGTGACATAGAGAGAAAAAGAGGGAGAGAATGAAGTGAAGAAAGGGAGAGAGAGAGTGAGTGAGGGAGGGAAAGAGCCAGAGAAAGAGTGGTTTCGACCACAATGGGAACCACATGTTCAACAAGGTGGACCACAACACTGCACGAGGGAATACTGAGAAACACGAGGCTTGTTTGGAGTCCAGAACATGGCCAGAAGGTACGGGGATGTCAGAGCTGTGATGTTCTCTGGGGTTTGGTGAGGTTTCATCGCTGGGAGTGCTGTGCACATGCAAAGGCCCAGCAGGGGCGTCACAAGGGGGAGAAAAGTGGGACTGAGTTACTAGGGCCCAAGGTGGAGGGGCCTTAATTGTTTTATACTTTAGCTATTGAAAAATAGCAGATATACAAGCTCACAGCGTGCCACTGAGTCGAGACGGGGGTCCGTGGCCACATAGATATAATATTGGGGGTCCTTGACATGAAAAGGTTTGAGCACCACTGACATAGAAACATACAGTAGGTTTTTCAAAAAGCCTTAGAAGGATTTGAAATATTCAAAGACTTGCACACATTTTCACGATTTTTCAAAAATAGCAGATCTACAAGCTCGCAGCGCGGCACTCGGTGCCGCGCTGTGAGCTTGTATATCTGCTATTTTTCAATAGCTAACGTACCCAGGGCCCAGAATTTGGTGCGACACCCCTGTGTGAACATGCAGAGGCCCTGATGAAGTGATGTGCGATAGTGATCTGTCGCCCAAACCAACCGCACACAGGAAACAGGGGAAAGGAGAGGCTTTTTTCTGGCTCCCCGCTTGACGGGGTTACCAAGGGTGAAGGATGAAGGTCCGCTGGGCAGTGAGAAAAGGTGATTGCATGAGCCATCATGTGCACGTAAATAAACTGGTGTGTGGATGTGTACGCATGTGTGTGTGTGTGTGTGTGTGCGTGCGTGCGTGCGTGTGTGTGTGTGTGTGCAGTGCACACCTAAAAACACCAAACAAGTCCTGTGTGTTTTGGAAAAGATAACTCACCCGGGTGGGCCCAAGGAAAATCTTCTGCGGCCTAATGTGAGTTTGTTTTAGTTGACTCTCAGGATTATTAATCTCTTGGCCCCGTAACTTCTATTTGTTCCTTTAGACATTGAACAATAGCACAACGTCTGTGGCCTATCCAGCCTCAGCCAACACATTGCGCCTGATTTACTGTAGACTTCAACGCACCGTGGTGTTGTACACCAGTGGTGCTCAAACTTTTTAATGTCAAGGACCACCGAATTGACAATTATTAGCCCGCGGACCCCCATTTGAAAAGATATGCCAGGGACACCCATAAGAGAAGCTCTGTGTGTGTGTGTTTTACAGCTCTAGCAGTGATTCTCAACCATTTTACATGCATTAGGCTACGGACCCCCATTTAAAGGCATTTCTATCTCTGGGAGCCCAATAGTAAAATCAATGTTAATTTAACTCTGAGAGTGTACAAATGGAACCAAATGGACCCATTAGGGTCCATTTGTATACTCTCTGAGTTACATACCCATAAGGGTCCATTTGTTTCCTAACTATCATTTACCCCCTGGAACTCCCCGAAGGACACCTGGGGGTCCACAGACCCCACTTTGAGAACCATTGTTGTGCAAATACCAGATCAATAAGCTCGCATTGTGTTGCGATACGACACGTTGTGAGGTTGTAATTCTGCTAATGTCATCACACTCCATGAAAGATAGTGTACACATGTCTGCCCACCCTGCATCGATCCTTTTTTTGGAACGGACTTCCCAGAGAAAAACTAAATCTTCTTGTGGGTGTGGAGCGACAGGCAAACAAGCTTGTACAAAATGTGTCCAAAGTGGACTGCATATGAACATGAGTTCATATTTATTCGCCCTTTCTAAGTAGAACTCCTGCTGGGAGTTCGTTAGTGCCTTGCTTCACCCATTGAACTACATAAGGGATAGAAGTTATAGAACCAACAACCATTACATTGTTTGTAATAGAGATAGGGAGAGATATCTATAACATGAAATAACAATAAAACCTGCACACCAGAATACTGCTCCCCTTGTGGGTAAAAATACCTATAGGGAAAGGAACCACTAACCCTTTTCCTAGAGAGGTTATATTTGATATATATAACAATATATGGTTTCTACGGTACGCCTGAGGCATAATGCCTCAAATCATTCATTTCGTACAACCCCAGATGGTAATGAATTGGGTTAATAATGTTCACAAAATGCGTAGATGATATCTTATAAAAACCTTTCTGCGGTGGGTCACGAGTTGAGCTGGATTGGAGCCCAGGATTTTGCGATTGGATCTGTGCCTACATGGCAATGTACATGCATTAACTATAGTACACTGGTTCTCAACATGG
>NC_137823.1:51564984-51579281 GCF_963921795.1 Nannobrachium achirus
GTGTACGCTGATGTCACTGCTGAAGGTGTGATTGACAGCCCCCACTGTCCAATTGACCTCCTCCAGCTTCTCCCTGAGCCCTCCCATCTGCCCTGTGGTGTCCCTGGGGATGGAGGAAGAGCTTGATTGCCTTTGGATTTTTTCCCGGTGAGACATACGCTAATCGCTAAAGCAGGGGTCTTCAACGTTTTTAGGCCAAGGACCCCTTAATCAAGAGAGAGATGAGGCAGGGACCCCCATAACCCATATATACCAGACAGTTTCAGTGTATTTTGGATTCAAGTCAATTTAGGTTTTCATATATTTAACCATTGAATTGTCAACACTTAATAAACTTCAGCTTTCACTCTGTACTTAGTCTGCTCTTTTTCCCCTCTACACCAAACCTCTTTGCCGAGAATAGCCGATCTACAAGTTCACAACACCTCTAGATCTGCTATTTTTGGGTTTCTATCACACAAAGATTTGAAGGACCCAGGTCCCGGACCACCTGTTGAAGACCCCTGCGCTAAAGGAAATGTCATGGGGTCATCAAAATCAATAGGTTTCGGTTCTCTTTGGAGTGCACAGCACTCCAAACATGTCTCTACTTTTAGAGACATGTTGGCCACAGACAGACAGAACAAAAAACACATTTTATAGAAACATTTTATGATATACATTCATGACCATCTCTAGACGATTTTCACGAACCACTCACACAAAAGAAAAACAAAAATCCCCCAAAATCAAGGTCACTGGAATTAACCGCGTCCTATTCTTGCGTTCACCTGATCAGGAGGTCCTGGTCGCGGAGCCAGGCGGAGGTTCGAGACACCTCCGCGCCGAGGCCTGACAGGTTCCTGTAGGCGGAGGTGCTCAGGGAGGACAGCCGGTCGTCCAGCTGCACCAGGTAGCCCTCAGACTGCAGGTTGCGAGACTGCAGGTTCCTCAGCTCCATCTCCAGGCTCTAGGGGGGAAGGATGAGGTCAGTTTTACTGTAATCACGGCCAGGATTGGCTGGACAAGGAAGGGGTGTTGTTAATCTATCCTTTGACATTATCACCTTTGTGTGTGTGTGTGTGTGTGTGTGTGTGTGTGTGTGTGTGTGTGTGTGTGTGTGTGTGTGTGTGTGTGTGTTAGGCTTTTCGCATCTGGTAGCCATTTTGGAGGTTGGCGCGGAGTAGTCTGTCCCAGTGTTCTGCTAAGAACTACAGTAATTTGTAAGGCGGAGAAGCCAAAAATTAAGCTCCTTTCGGAACCTCTCATTGACTAATTTCCGGGCTCAAGTGCTATACAGTCTATGGGGAAAACACAGAACCGGCTGACTAAATGAGCGATTTACAACTCTTTATTTCAACACGTTGCTTCGATTTTCTTTAACGTTTGAGAAGTAAGACGATGAGAGATCAGCAGAAAACCTTCACTTTTTGGATAGAATGTTCACCAAAGGTAAGAAGTGATCGCTAACGGCGGATCTTCCACCCAGCAGGGAGATTCTGGTTGACGACAGGGAGGAACCTCATCTCTGAGCTGCAGCAGCGTAGGGAGAGGTTCCGAAAGGAGCTATGAAAAATGGAGCACTCAAAAATGGCAAAGCCTCAGCCTTTTCTACAGGTAAACATTTTCTACAGCCTTTTCTACAGGTAGACATCTACAGGTAGGACAAATCTCCTAGTCGGTACAAAACCGTCTGGAGATGACGCGCTCTCTGCGAGAGTAGGTAATAAAGTATTTTTGTTTACTGGGTGCAGATTCGGGTAAGTATCAGGAAAAAAGGGAATATCCGCACTCTCTGAAATCGTTTCTTTCTTGTAGATTTATTAAATCATTCTTTCACACAGCAGTCTCACCGAATAGACGGAGCGGTTTCGGCCTGTGGCCTTCCTCAGCGTCTCAAAACTCTGAGTTTTGAGACGGTTTTGACACACAGCAGTCTCACCGAATAGACGGACCGGTTTCGGCCTGTGGCCAAAAAGAATGATTTAATAAATCTACAAGAAAGAAACGATTTCAGAGAGTGCGGATATTCCCTTTTTTCCAGATATCTACAGGTAAACATTTCAACCTTAACCCTCTTTAATTGAAACTGTATTTCCTTGGAACATGCCAGCCCTTCAGGATGGTACCTTGATGAGGAGCTCCAGCCTCTGCAGCCAGTCACTGTGGTTGTGAAAGAGGTTCTCCAGCTTCCAGATGTTCTCCAGGAGGTCGGCCTGCGTCGAAGCCTCGCCCAAGGTCTGCTGCAGCAACCTGGAGCCCTCCGACTTCCGTGTCACGTTCTCCATCAGCACCTCCTGGCGCTCCGAGGACAGCTGAGAGCGGGATACTGGAGTGGGGGGGAGAGAGAGGGAGAGAGGGAGAGAGGGATGAGAGAGAGAATGTTGCAGCAGATTCATAGTCTCTCTGACAGTCCTGTCCTTTCTCCACACTGGCGTAAATAGCAGACTAGAACACACTAGCCTCGAAACCCAGGTTTCTTTTGGCGATCAGAAGAAAAAGAAGCCTGGGCGATCGCGTTATGATCACTGTTGGAGGAAGTGTAGAATTTCCCTAACCAATCAGCGTGCAGAGAGCGTCGCACCGAATGTGTTGACGTCATGACGCAGCAGCGTTCTCTGCGCTGAGCAGAGGAGCAGAGGGGGGTGGGGGGAGGAGAACACATGCTACTGGCCAGAGACTCGCGGAGAGATTCGCTTCGGCCGCCCATCTGCCTACACAAACTGGTCCACGTTAGCTCAGAGTGAGAACACACTAACCCTGCACTCACGCCAAAAGGGAGTAAACAAGCAAAAATGTGTCCAGCAGTCATTCATTCATTTCCAATGGTAGCTGGCTCCACTGAGTGACTTGGAGTGAAGAGACAGATAACATCGCCATGACCTGGCTACCAAATTGAGAAACGCTCAACTTCATGCAGAAGAGTAGGGATTAGGGATCGTGCTATTCTGATGGCCAATAAGATGGCAGATGTGTTTCCTCTTTCGATGTGAAACTTCCACAGAGTTTGTTTACAAACTTTTAAACAAGCTCTTGTAAAAACTATTTTGAACAACTGCATGGCCCATGTCTCGCCTACAAATGTTATCAGAAACTTTGAAATCGATTCTTTCCAGACAAGCTGCCATTGTACTTCAGTATCACCAGACGGACACTGAGAGTCTATAGTTCTCCTCCCCACCCGTGAGCTCTCCTGTCGGGCACAGCTGCTGGCATGAGCCGTCAATTAATAGTCATATAAATTGGTCTGCCTTTAAGACAATACAAACATACAACTCCACGGTGAAGACGATGTAATATCATGTAATATCATAAATAAGAGTGGTTATAATATGTACTAGTAAGACGCCAGACAGCCGGATATAAACAGCACAGTGCTGCCTGAGTGCTGTCTGTATGTATGTGGGTGGGAAACCTGCGCCTTGTTATTTATATTAGGTCGCATTTGTTGGTGGTGATGTCACCCTCATTGGCTAAATGACTGTCGGCCGGAAACAGATAGCCAGAAACAGACGGCACCGAACGCAGTACTTGCGCGCTCTGCTGGCCCAAGTAATTACAATCTGACGGTGAGAGCGGGTGAACCTTAAGTACTTAAGTACCAGCTGTGTTCACAACCCAAGTGGACTCTTAAGAGGACAGTAGTGCTTTCGTAAATCCAATTTGATCCCGGCGGATTTACAAGTGCGTCCGTTGAAAGCATGAGATGTTGTGAAAATGTGAATTGCTCAATCGAAAATGTCAGATGTTTATTGTTATTTATTGCAGATTTTCCTTTTAAGCCATCGAGAGTTTTATAGCAGGACATGAAACAAAGCCATACATGTGGTGTCCAGATAATACTCATTGAACTTAACACAGGGTCAGGGGATACGGTAACTAAATGGTGTTGTGGTGGAATACTGTATATTTACTGTAGCTGTAACGTCACTTTTGTTGACAGTCGACTCATTGGCAGTGACCTCCCTTGTTTTTTGGCCCGGGCTAAAAAAGCCCATCGCTCCGCTCTGTTCTCAAGCGTTTCTAATGAGAAAAAGCTTTCCCGACTCCGTGTTCTGTTGAGGACAGGTTGCCCGGGCAACGGCTCGGTCAGCCCAGGAGATATTTTGAAACCAAATCCTCGCTCTGCGCTACGCCATGACGCCATCCACTGGCTGGGGCTGCAGGGAACCGCGTGTCAGAGAGAGCGGCTGTTGTTGCCCCACGAGCGCTGGGGCGTCAATTGGGTATTGCTAAAGGGGGGGAAATAAAAGTTACTTTTAAATATGAATCCATGAATGTCTCTTTGTCTATCTGTGCTGGTTATTATGTTGTTAAATTACATTTAAATAACTACAAATGCAGAATTTTACAAAATGGTCACTTTAACAAGGTATTATAATTATATTCTCCATACTTGTATTCTCCCCATCTTGACAAAATGGTATATTCCCAGGTTCCACAGGTCAGCTGCACAGGTGCAATGCATTATTGTTAATTGTGGCACGTTTACTAACATACCAAGTTTAGCACTTGAAAAACCATTCAAGGCTGCCATATCCAGCCCAAGAAACCGTAGACATTGTGAAAATAGCCGATCTACATGCTCACAACGCCTCGCAGCGCGAGGCGTTGTGAGCATGTAGATCTGCTATTTTCACAATAGAACTGTGTTATCCAAAATGTAATGCCTATATTTTCCATGAGGACTCCCATCTTTGCCATACCCTAGCTTTTGCTGAACTGACGCCACTGCACGAGCGCTGGGGGAAACGGGAATGCTTGGGAAATGGAAGGGAACGGATAACAATTCCCCACGTACGTGCAGTTCTAACCCCCGTCGCGGACACTCTGTCGTCTCAAGCGGCACATTCTATGCACTTAATGTACTACACATGGCTCTGTGTTCTTGTGTTTATACAGCGGGTGAGTGTATGTTCGTGTAAGTACGTGTATATGCATATCTGATTATTCCTCTGTGTCTATGTGCGAGTATGTGTTTCACGCCTGTTGTTCTATACGAGTGCATTTATCTGTGTGAACGTGTGCATATCTGTGCATATCTGTGCGTGTGTGTGTGTGTGTGTGTGTGTGTGTATGTGTGTGTGTGTGTGTGTGTGTGTGTGTGTGTGTGTGTGTGTGTGTGTGGCGTGTGTCCATGTTACGTCATGCACACACACATACTGGCAAACACTTGAGTGTCTTCAGCGCAAAGAAACCGCAGAGCGCCCCACGGCTGACGGAGCTTTGCATTCCAACTCGTTAAGTGTGTTAGTGCGTATTCTTAATGACCTGAAAAACAAAATAAGCCTGGGTCTCAAACTACAGAGAGCTCTTGATTGGTAAATTATGCTCCGTCAGATGTCAGCGTGCAACATATCACACACCGACACACACAGGAACACACACACGCTGCATATACACATGCAGTCACAAGACAACGTGCAGTACGCACATACACTTATACACAGATAAGAGTCTAATGACCATTAAGCAACACTAGATGGCCTAGGGGCTCTCAGGTGCACTGCAGCAAGGAGACAAGAGACGGAGAGGAGGCCAATAACTGCAAAACCAACTCCAGATGAACGAACCCTACAGGATCAATTAGAGAGAGAGAGAGAGAGAGAGAGAGAGAGAGAGAGAGAGAGAGAGAGAGAGAGAGAGCAAGAAGAAGAGTGGGTGAAGGATAAAGGTTGACTAACACTCGTTCAACATTCTTTCACTCATCCTGGGAGACTTCTCTTAAATCTTTCTCTTATTGTCTGTCTCTCTCTCTCTCTCTCTCTCTCATGCACGCATGCGCACACGCACACACACACGCACACACACGCACGCACGCACGCACGCACGCACGCACCTGCGCACACACACAGCTGGATGTGGGATCGAGTGAATCTGCTTAAGTCCATAAATTACAGATGGGACTGCGGATATATTCAGGTTTTTCATACCTGCAAGTATGCAGGCAGGCATGCATATTAGCGTGCATGAGTTGTTGTGTGCGTAGTGTGACTGTGTGTACTGCGTAGTGTGACTGTGTGTGTGTGTGTGTGTGTGTGTGTGTGTGTGTGTGTGTGTGTGTGTGTGTGTGTGTGTGTGTGTGTGTGTGTGTGTGTGTGTGTGTGTGTGTGTGTGTGTGTGTGCACATGCGTGTGTGTGCGTGCGTGTGTGTGTGTGTGTGCAAGAACAGACAGATCATCATAACCGTGTCTATTGAGACATGGTTTAGCTCGCTGGCGCTCAATGGAGGTGGAAAGTTAGATCGATTCCAGTGACCCAAGGTTGATAGGGTGTCTCAAAGATGTCATGGTTTAAACATTTTGTTGTTTAATATCCCTCAACATCCAATGTGGTCACAGAGAGACAGACCTGAGTTCCAAGTGCTGCTTGACCTACGCCAACAATCGTGTTAAGTGATTAGCCAGCACAACATTTTGGGACCGATCCCTACCATTTGGGCTTCGTCATGCTGACAGGAACACAAATTGATTCGCCACTTCACTTGCCTGTCGCTGGCAGGGCTGCACAGTGACGTTGTCCAAAAACGTGCTATTATCAACACCCAAAAGACACCCATTAAAAGCTCACTCTGGCCAGTTGGTCAGTTGGCCTGCTTTGTTTTGAACGGAAACATTTCTATGCCCTCTGGCCTCAATTGGACAAACAAGATGTACACAAATAGAGGGTTTGCAAATCAGCATTGTTGAATGGTCACTCCATACTTCACCCTGTACAAGCACAAACATAATTTGCAGCACAAAGGCTCTGTAAAGATTTGCTTGAAACGGTTGCAAAAACAATGGTGTAGCTGTCGTATATTGTAGGTTGCAGTGATTGTGATTGACTACTGCAGCCCGTGCTGCTTTCATTTTGTAATTACTGGTAAACAGCAAAAACCAACACAACTAAACAATAAAAGACTTAAAAGAGAACAAGGAAATCTACAAAGTGTGCATAGTTGGACAGCTTCAGCACCCTCTGGTGGGCATATTTTCAGACAGTAGAGATACAGTACATACATACATACATACATACATACATACATACACACACATCTCACTGGCACACGTCACAGTGTCATGTCCGTAAAGGTGTGTTTCAGAAAATGTCCATGAGTAGCACTGGATTTGGCGTACACGGACATCCGTTCAATGGACATCTCATATGTGGAGTATATACCAGATCGCTGCTGCTGACTAAATACAATCTTGACTTTCGACTCGAGTGCAACGCACATGCATGCTGGGTTTTCTGAACAAATAAGACCGTTTATTTGTCCACAACTCTTAAAATCATAACTTTCTACTCTATATGTGTACAAAATACAAAATACACGAATAAACCATGCAGACCCATTGTGCTA
Organism: Nannobrachium achirus; assembly: GCF_963921795.1. NCBI lineage: Eukaryota > Metazoa > Chordata > Actinopteri > Myctophiformes > Myctophidae > Nannobrachium > Nannobrachium achirus. The sequence goes on from NC_137823.1 coordinate 51,572,309, forward strand.
TACAGTAGCAAGTAAGGTTGAGGTTAAAGATCGAAGCATGCGTTTGCTGGCACAAATCCCTGAACCAGCTGGTAGAATCTCTATTGGAAAACTCAATGAGAAACAACTAATGGCCGAGATGCCCTTGAACCACAGTCCAAGTGGAGTTGCTCAGAGTCCAACGATATAAAACACTGTGGCTGTGGTTGGTCTCCCACGCACGCGGACACACCGCACACTAAAGTGACCGAACAACCCTAACACTTCTCTTTCAGTCGTCGCCTCATCATATTGCATTGTTGTTGAGTAATGTCTGGAAGACTGGCAGAGGTTGTAGGTGTGTCCAGTAACTCCCGGGAGGAGACGTTGATGAGGAACAGGGTGACAGAGTATCCTTGCTCCTGACAAGTCCATTTAGAAATGCTTCACGTCACTGGGAGATGGAAAAGTCATTGTTCCTTCTTTTATTTCTCATGATTCTTCTTGTGAGTGCACATGAGCACACACAGGCACTTACTGAATACACATATAGGCACATACAGCAGGCAGAATGTATTGTGAATGCACTCACCCACACACGCACGCACGCACGCACGTGCACACAGGTACACACACGTCACACGCATGCATGCACACACACACACAAACACACACACAGACAGGTGATGGCAGCTAAATTAAAGCCAGATTTGTTACATTCCCATATTGACAGTTTCATGGTGTTTTATTCACCACCAGAGTTTCTCTGTGGGGAGGAGAGGACATTTTATCCGTCCATCTATCACAGAGTACTTTACTCACTGGCTGCGGACTTGGCTGAGCCAGCCAGCCAGCCAAGCTGCCAGCCAGTCAGTCAGTCAGCCAGCCAACCTGTCAGCCAGCCAGCCATTCAGTCAGACAGCCAGCCAGCCAGCCAGCCAGCCAACCAACCAGCCAGCCAGCACAACAGCTGACCTACAGGATGTTCTCTGAACAGATCCTACATTAATGGTGGAGGCCGGCAGATGGTGTTACCCAACATTCTATGATGGCCAGGAGATGGGCCAGGAAACATGATTGGTCAAAGACACGTTCCAATAAAAAATATATATATTTATAGCTTTATTGATTGCTATGTCCACTCCAGGGAACTAGTTGGCAATCTTTCTTGTTTTTCCAATGTTTTATCTGAGTCAGCTTTTAAATGTAAAATAAAAAAGCAATAACAGCTTTATAGTGGTAACATGATACTGTCTTGGCCATTAATGCAAAGACATATTCTTTTAATTTACTGTTGAAGCCCTGCTGGTGCATCTAATTAAAAACAAAAACATAACAGCATACTTTGTCTCTGTGCTAGCACTTAGACACTGTAATGAAATACTATATGAGAACTAAAAGTGATATGATGTGTGCATCGATAGGCAAGCGGTTCAGAGTTCAGACCACTTCTGGACACCCATGTAGGCAACAGTCAAATTGAGTCCTTTTTTCTCACCATTCAATTTCTAAACAACCTAAATAAAAGTTCCAAGCTAAGCATTTAGACCAGAGACGGCACTTTTTTAGAGGTAACACATCGATAGAGAGAAAGTGATTGTGTGCGTGTGTGTGTGTGTGTGCGTGCGTGCGTGTGTGTGTGTGCGTGCGTGCGTGCGTGCGTGCGTGCGTGCGTGCGTGCGTGCGTGCGTGCGTGCTGCGTGTGTGAAGGTGGAATAGATGGCTTTGACAGCAAACAGGCGCCAGGCTGTGTGGCATTCAGTTCAAGGCGAGGACAACAAAACAGAGCGCTATCTGCCAGACCCTCTGACACCCACACATGCTCTCTGTGTCCCTTCAAAGCTATAGGAAGACCCCAACACTGCCCTGTCTGTCTGTCTGTCTGTCTGTCTGTCTGTCTGTCTGTCTGCCTGCCTGTCCGTCCTATGCTACTGTCTGTCCACCATGAATAATAGGATTATTGTGAGAGTGAAAATGAGAGGGGGAAAATAGTGAAACAGATGCTAGCTCTCTCTGCCACACTCACTTCATTCTTTCCTCGCTCCCATGACCAGTGTCATTCACACACACACGCACACACGCACACACGCAAACACATATACACACACTCTCTCTCTTTGCCTGTCTGTCTGTCAGTCTCTCTCTCTCTCTCTCTGTTCTCTATTCCAGACCTCCACCAGACCACAATACGGCCTGTCTGGTCCTCCTACACAGTCCAGTGTAAACAGACAGGTGGTAAAGAGTTGATGGCGACCACAGGCCAACACAGCAATGCTGAGACAACCATCCGTTGCAGGAATGTCTTTTCCCAACCCCTCAATCGTTATAGTGCATGGATATGCACGTTGCACGCGCACACGCACGCAGACACAGACACCTCAACAAAGAACACACAGACAGACACAGACAGATTGAGATGTGTTGTGGGGACCAGACACGGATGAAGACCATGATGTCTTTGACTTCACCCGCCCTGAGGAATGCAGCCCTGATAGCTCTGTCTCTACTTTCTGGACGCGACATTGTCCAGCCGGCCTGTCTGTCTGTCCCGCTGGGTGTGTGTGAGAAGAGCACACAGATAAATCCACAACTCTGACAGTGTACAAATGGCACCAACCGGGGGTCCATTCGGTGCTATTTGCACACTCTGAGAGTTAAATTTAACACAGAGGAGTCATGCAGTTTACAGTGCATGAGTGTGGGTGGGAGTGGACATTTGGTAGAATGCCAATTCTTCATTTCAACTCTAACCCAAGTTCATTTAAACCCCCAAAGAAAAACACTGAACGATGCTGTACATGTCTTGTTTAAACTGTGCTGTCATCACTCACATTTCTCACACGTAATGTTTCTTATCTCTACAAACAGCGTGTGTTTGTGTGTCTGTGTACGTGTTGTGTGTGTGTGTTGAGTTGGCGGCTATGTGTGCGGGTTGGGAGTGCTAATACTAGTTGATTTACATTGGCAGTTTCTCCTTCTCGTCTGAAACGCTGTCTATTCATGGCTCTTCCCTGCTCTGTGTTAAAAGTCTTGTACAAGTCAAATGTCCCACAGTGCTCTGGCTCCTGGCCTCGTTACCGTGACTACTAATCTCTCTGTTTAGCTCTCTCACAGACTTTTTAATAAAGTCCTTAATAGGTTTTCTCTGTGTGTGTGTGTGTGTGTGTGTGTGTGTGTGCGTGCGTGCGTGCGTGCGTGCGTGCGTGCGTTTGTGGGCCGTGTGTGTGTGTATGTGTGTGTGTGTGTGTGTGTGTGTGTGTGTGTGTGTGTGTGTGTGTGTGTGTGCGCGCGCGCGCGGCTACGCGCTTCCGCATGTGAGTGTCTGTGCTTAGAGGAAATGATTTTCCAGCAGCTTCATTTAATTACAATGGACTCTGCCATATTAAACAATTATCGAATGTCTAAACGAATCCAACCTTAAAGGCCCATACTGGTCTCTTTCCTTGTCTTCTAGAAACATAGTCCCTGGAGGAAGTATGATATTGTATTGGAGAGCTAATATAGGGAGCAGTTGTGTCACAATTGCCAGTATTAATACCAGGTACTGTATCATAATGAACTTGATGGCTGCTGATTATTACTGTTTGCGTTGAAGAAGGCCATCTTGGAGCGAGCAAGACATATTCACTCCATGAGACTGTCGTGACCTTTGATCTTTGACCCCTAAAACTGTCAGATATTGAGATAGATACAGTCCAATAATCGCAATAGTACACTCGATGGCGTACTTTACTGTCATGGCTCTTCATTGATGCCTGAGGAACTCGTTCCAGACGGCATCACTGTCCTGCCAATAAAGCACACTATGTACCGTAAAATATTGCTTAATTGAGTCATTGCAGACACAGTGACATACAGTACATACTACTGTACATACACAGACAGCATCATTACAATAGTTTCACTATTGCTTTGTGACTCGACTAATCATAACATAATTACATTTGTGCTCCTTGTAAACTTTAACATCCCAGTTGAATGACTTATATTATACTTGAGTATATACATACACACAGCTCCGTGCAGTGCAGCACTACATTCCATCATGTTACATATTTTGTGCGACATTAGGCATGTTTTGTGCCAAAATGCATATCCAGACATTTTCCAAAACCTTGGATTCATTTCAAACCTCTTCCAGGCCTGTAAAACTGTTTTTCTAATTTCAAAATATTCAGGAATTTCATGACCGTGGGAACCCTGTGCAAGGTTTCAGCCCGACAGCAATGAATAAATTGCATTAATGTAAATCAGGAATGACTCTGGGTAGAGAGTAGGGGATATGATGTGGCATGAGCCATTCCTTGAACCAAAGACATGCAAATGACTAGGTCTGCGGCTGCGCCATATTGCTCACGGACACACGTGAGCACACACACACACACACACACACACACACACACACACACACACACACACACACACACACACACACACACACACACACACACACACACACACAACAGCATGTTGGCAAGACACTTTGTCTAGCACTTTCTCATCAGGACCTCACTTCCCCCCAAAGAGTATCAAATCCCCCCAGTCGTCCAAAGAGGAGTACAGAACAACAAATAATCAGAGCTAACCGGTCTCTTATTGCACTCCAGAGCATAACGGGAAGGACTTCCCACTCCACACCAAGGCCGGGGTCCAAGCAGCACCGCAGCCCGGATGGAGCTGAGAATGAAACACAACGATGCTGTCTAAACAAGGTTGGAGAGTGATCTTTGGTCCCCACTTCAAGTGCTGAGCCGAGGAAAACAAATCTTGGGTGGGTTCATATTTATGTTTCATTTGAATGCTGGACGAGCTATGTTTATTCTTCATTGTGAATTTAGAAATGTGTCGGTTCTGACTAAATGCAGAAGGAGAATCTTGGGACAGTGCTGTGCTGCCAATGAAGTTGAAACACAAGTAGCCTCAACATTAACGAGCGTCAACGAGCATCAGCTGGACACAGACACAAACACCTCATGGTAAACTCGGGCTAGTCCCAGTTGTCCGGTGTCCCAGTTGTCCGGTGTCCCAGTTGTGCGAAATGTGTGTGTGCGCTGCTGGCTGCTGCGCTATGATCAGGATACGGAACGAACTGGAGTTCTGTTTAACATGTGTGCTGCTGTGTTTGGGCTGACCTATGATCAGATTCAGGTCCGTTATTAGCCGCGAGGCAGCAGCATGAAGAGGGCTAGTCCCAGTTGTCCGTTATTAGCCGCGAGGCAGCAGCATGAAGAATGTGAGATGATAATGGTGGTCTATAACGTGTGAAATCGGCAGAGTGCTAAAAACAATGGGACAAAGCGAACTTGTGAAAATCGGCCGAGTGCCAGGAATGCTGAGGTGGGGGTAGGCTACAGTAACAGACATACAGCCAGGCTACAGTATAACAAAACAACAGATAAAAATGCAGACTGTAAATGTACAAACGTATTGGTATCAATATAATGATGTCATACAATGAATGCTCTGCGAATTTTCGGTGATAGCTGTACACTACTTGAGTAGCTGTACGCTTGCCGCCTAACGCTACACAGCCAGCAGCGCACACACACATTTCGCCCAACTGGGACACCGGACAACTGGGACACCGGACAACTGGGATTTTCCCGGTAAACTCACATTTCATATTGCACATGACTACCAAGGTAATCAATAAAGTCAACCAACAAATCCGCTTCTTGCAAAGGGTTGCCCCGCTGATCAATATTAAATCTCGAAAGACCCTATAGGTGCTATTATTGGGCGGGCCCCTCATTGATTACGGAATCCTCGTTTGGTATCACGATGCCCCAGCTGCCTTAAAGTAAAAGCTCCAAACAGCCCAGAACAAACTAATTAAGGTCGTGCTTGGTCTTCCTCCTCGGGGCCACCTTACCGATCATCACCATGAAAGCGTGGGGTGGCTCAAAGTAGCTGACAGAGTACAGTATCTTGCAAGGGGCCTGGTGTACAAGATACACTACCCCTCCAAGATACCCATGTACCTGACAAATTACGTACTTTCTAAAGGTCAAGGATGTTCACGATCACAACACCAGAGGCAGCTCCACTAATCATGTTCAAAGTAGATTTAACACTAAAGAAGGCTCTAATTCGTTCTCCTGCTATTCCATCAACTGCTTCCGCAAGCCTTAAAGGAGTGTAAATCCTTAGCCTCCTTCAAAATTGGTATGAAAATCGCCTTCAGGTGGCTGCTGCTCCAGACTTGTAAATAGACTAAGCCCCCATGCTTCCACCCCCCCCCCCTTTTTCTGCTTTTGTAATTGTTGTTATCCTTTTTCTGCTTTTGAAATTGATGTTATCCTAGATAAAGTACTATGATCTATCCTTCTGTCTTTCAATGTTGTATGAGACACAAAGTGGTTCCAGTGTAAATAAGCCGTAAGGCTTTCTAGAAACTCCTTTTAGTTGACCTTGTACCAGTGATTTGTGCTGTCATGAAACTGTACCTTTTTCTATTGCAAACTTCTAATAAACTCTTCAATCAATCAAAAAACACACCAAATCAATAAATTGCTCCAGGGGTCACAAAAATGGCCGCCAGTTGATATCCATGTTGTACAGCCTATATAACATGTTTTATCACTCTAAAACTCAGGCTTTCATACATTCATTCATTCATTCATTATAAAAGTGAAATTTTTCAGAATGAAAAATGACCTAATGATATAGTGTTGTATATATTGTATATAATGCAATGCGTGATTGCCACAAACTCCCACCCACGGCACACCTGGGACTTGTCTCGTGGCACACCAGTGTAACCTCGGCACCATCGTTGGTAACCACTCTTTAAATCAAAAACACTGAGTCACCAAAATCCCCAGGGTTCATCCTCTGCGGACTGCAGTGTTGAGGAAAGTATTAGACACACAGAGTTATTGTTTATAACGTTAGGTCGCCTGTGTGTCTCTGTGTGTATGTGTGCGTGTGTGTGTGCGCGCGTGTGTGTGTGTGTGTGTGTGTGTGTGTGTGTGTGTGTGTGCGTTTCTGTGTGACTAATACTGAACACACGCTG
>NC_137823.1:51579481-51614481 GCF_963921795.1 Nannobrachium achirus
GTTTCTCATGATTTAACCTGATCTCCTTTGCATTCATGATGGATAAATGATGCATTTAACCGATGTGCAAATATGCCTGCAGAATTTGCCTACTGTATCTACAAGCTCATCATGATGGCTTGTGGTGCAACGTGTTGTAAGCTTATAGACCACAAGGGCTTTGGTGAAACAACAAACAAACAAAACAAAACAAAACAAAACAAAAGAAATACATATAGGACATGTAATCTAATAATATAGAGTAGCTATATTGAGACTAAGTATCCTGTAAAATGCTTGTCTTTGAAACACAAGGTCCGAGGTTCAATCCCGGGGGGCCGAATAAAGTATGGCCTCCCTGTTCGATTTATAATAATTCTTATTAATCCCCACTCCCTTGGGATATTTCTTGTCACTTTACATGTGCACATGTGAAATATGTCCTCTGGATTTACCCATCCTATTAGGAGCAGTGGGTGCCATTAACCCATTTAGTGCTCCAGACATGAACGGGTTAAATGTCCAGCGCGTCTTTCGCCTGCTCCGTCCGCGGCCAGTCTCTTATTTTGAAGGCCAGAAGTCGATTGCGCAAACATTTCCTGTTTGACGTCATGACATCATTCACCGGAAGTGGTCATCATCCCATGCGGTTGCAGTAATGGCCGATCGTTGCCTTTCAGCTTGTTTATATAATAGCGAGAATCTAATGCCATCCTTGGCTTCAAAAGTGTTTTTTGGAGAAAATAGACATTAAAGATGAGATAGACCGTCGGCTACCATGTTAAAGCTATACTATGTAACTTTTTTAATAAAACAAATCTTAAAATTGTCCTAATTATTAAATCTCTAAAGTTTTAGAACACCCACTCTGTTCATTTCAGCTCCCAAAGCCTTTTCTTTATATGTGTTCTACTGAGCCCTGGTGGCCGTGACCGGGCTGTTTTTCCCGGCAAAATTACGTCATGCATCATTCTGTACACGTGTCTCCCTACCGGCCAATCAAAGCCCAGATCATACACTGCCGAGCTCTTCAGGAAATACACTGCAGTGTTTACAATGGGCTAGGAGTCTAGCATGTATCTCCCAACCGAGGCTCGTAGAGGGACACGAAAGACCTCTATGGATAGGTCTCGGCGAGGCGAGGCGGACGCGGTGGTCTGAAGGCCCGGTCCGCGGCGAAAAACGGCCGAAAAACGGCCGAAAAAAGCAGACGCGACCGCGGTTTGCTATAACGCTACTGACCACTAGTTGAGCAACTTACACAGTATAGCTTTAAGGGATTACTATTTTTGGCTTCGGCTACAAATGGGTTAATACAGTGCCAGTTCCATTGGGGCCCTTTGCACTCAATTCATCAAAACATTTAATGACAGACAAATACATAATACTATGCAAAAACATCATATAAACGAGTAGAATTCAAATTTTAAAATATGTACAATAAACAGTTTGGGGAGGGGGTGTCTGGGTTCTGCAGACTACACTGTTCATACTGTGTTCATGATTACTGGATGTGGGTCTAATTTGTAACATCATGCACATGGCAGCATGAGCTGTTGGATGTTGGATGTTGACCACTGGTGGAAACAAAGGGGAACAATTCTCTGTTTGCCAAACTCACTTAAGCAACAGAGAGAAAATACTCAACAGATAGACAACATTTCTCATAACATAACTTAAGCTACAGTTAATTATCTTTCTTTCTACATTAGAGTCAAAGTCATTTTCAGTTCTTAATAATCATCTTGGTTCAGTTCACAACCACGTAACAACTACAAAGAACATTAATGAGTACAGGCACCATAATATAACAAGTCAATAATAGGGGGGTGACTCAATATAAAGGCACCACATAAAAAGTAAACAAAAATAGCCTTTTAAGAGGTGTTTTATTAAGAGATAATTCTACTAGCGTAAGCTTCTCAGACATGTCATTTCTAAAGTCTGGCCACATTAATAGTCTGCCTTAAAAAGCATAGCCTTGGGGTGCTGCAGTTTGTGTGCGCAGTGGAAATGACAGAACAGACTAATCTGTGTTTCTATGGATGTTGGGGGATGGGGCTCTATGGAGCAGAGCAATGGGGGGTGTGTACATGTAAAGCCACGGCGGTGGTGTTTTGTTGACTTCCAACCATGTCTCTTTCTGATGATCAAAGTGTGACCTTTGCTGCAAAAATTGGCCAAGTGTGCACATGGGTGTGTGCGTGCATGAGTGCGTGCGTGTGTATAATAAAAGCACCTGTTGTCAATCTCTCGTGGGGTAATTGAATATTTCCTGCAGCGACTGCTGAGGGAATTTCAATGAGAGAATCTTCCTCCTGCCAACAATACACGGTAGAAGTCCAAGTTCCTCTCTCTTTCTAAATGACTGATTCTTCCCTTAAGACAGATTACAACAAACTCTACATAGCACACAGTAAAACCGGATTGTGTTCATTTAATCTGAAAGAATAATTACAAATAAATAAATAAATGTACACTTCCAGATTTAAGTAATTTACAGATGAAATTACTTAAATCGAGCATGATGCCTTGATTAATTGTATGATGACCTTCATGACTTGCTCACTAACAAGCTTGCTAAAATACTTGATGGTTACCAGACTAATTCAAATGCATGGAACAGCTGAAGAAGAAATAGCAGGGAGGTGATCGTGAACCCAAAAGTCACTGTGTGTGCAAGCCATTCCACGCAAAGCACACCGTAACCCGTGCAGTCCTGCAATTTTGCCCTCCTCTTTAAATAACCAACGTACAGGGTTAATTTCGTATGAGACGCAGCAAATTGCCCCAGGAGACTATACAACTGGAGTTTAGACGCAAAACAACCAAACAAGCCATCATGGGAACACGATTGCTGGGGTGATTTGGGGGGGTGGGGGCTCACCTACAAGACGACAGCACAAAAAAAACAATGCACAAACAGCAGAACATATGATGGATGGATGTTGACCACTGGTGGAAACAATGGGGAACAATACTCTGTTTGCCAAGCTCACCCAAGGCAACAGGGAGAAAATACTCAACACACAGGATAGACAATATTTCTCATAACACAACTTAAGCTACAGTAACTTATCTTTCTATTTCCTGGGGCTCAGAGAAAGATCAGCATTGGTCCTCCATGATTTGACTTCCAATGTCACATATCCGCTGTCATTTTCTTGTCTCTCTTGTGTGTAATCCAGTAAGACATTCTTAAACACTTAAACCCCCTCTACTTGGCTGTCTGGAGCCCCCCAGAGCTATATACTAGGCTCTCTAATGTTTTCCCCCGTCTACACTAAACTACTTAGAAAAAAGCTGATCTAAAAGCTCACAATTTGTTTTGCGTTGCGATGCATTGTGAGCTTGTAGATCTGAATGAATCCAATGCTGGCCCCCAGTAGCCGACAGTATAGGGATGCCATGTTACGTTAAAATTATCTTCTTCATCTTAAATGTTTCACTATTTTCTTCTACCATTTTCCCAAAACACCTCCCTCAAGATCTCATGATGATCATTTGTGTGATTCATTTCTGCCATGTAATCAGCTACCCAGTACCCACACGCACACACGCACTCACGCACAATTTGACACCGACCACTGTGCAGTACTGTGATACCATCTGTTGTGAATTTGCACTGTTTGTTTCTCACTGGAGTCTGGCAATTAGGCAGATGAGAACCCATGCTGTGGTTGAAAGATGTGTGGTGTGTATGTGCTTGTCTGTCTACAGTAAGCGTGTTTGGGCTGACGGTGGGCCTGTATATTATTGTGTTTCTCTGTGTTTGTGTCTATGTCTTTTTTGGGTGTGTTTGCGTAGGATTGTGCTTGTATACAGTACATGTGTGCGTGACGAGTACGCATTTAGGAGTTGTTTTGGCTCTGTATGTCCAGGAACACGAACTCACAATATGATCCACGAGGTCCCTTACATCACAGCCTTGCCAAGTGCATGGGGCCAAGTGGAAAGGAGAGGGGGTACCCCCTACTGTATTGTATACTGTATATCGTCACTGTCGGGCAGAAACCTCGTATCTCCAAGTTTCAAATGTGTACGTCTTTTGGTAAAGCAAAGCCCTGCTTCATCATACAAGACCGTCGTACAAAACTAGGGAAAACAGCAGATCTACAAGCACACAACGCCTCGCAGTGCAAGGCGTTGTGTGCTTGTAGATCGGCTGTTTTCACTAGTTTGAATCATTTTTAAAATGATAATTGCAAAACGAACGGTTTTGGACATACAAGGTTTTCACCCGACAACGACGATATACTATATATTATACAAAATAAGTTAAAAAGTTCAAGTTAAATTCATAAGAAATGCGTCACAAGCCATTTCGCAATAGTGAGGCCACCGCCAGAGGCTATGGCTATTTGGTGGTCCTTGGCATGGTGATGTTTGAGAACCCCATCCACACTAAGTAGTTCTCCCCTGTAAAGCTGTCGTCATTTAGCTCCGGTTTCATTTGTTCATCTGTCGCTCCATTTCTCCACAGTAACTTCTCAGCCGATACTTGTATCTAAAATGACAGCTGTTTCTGTGTAGAGAGCTGCGTCGCTGACACCTGCTGTTTTTATGTGAGAGCGTTGTATTCATCGACACCAGTGTCCCACTTTATCCCCTATAAAACACGTCATAAAACACAAAATGGTGGACAGAGCCTCAAAATGAACAGTTAATGCGACTTAATCTACAGTATGAACATCAACATCCTGTAGTCAAATGGTCATGACGTCTGTCGACCAGCTCATCATCTCAAAGTGACCAACATACTGCGCAATATCTGCTCGCTTAAAGTCATACTATGTAACTTTTTTTATAAAACAAATCTTAAAATTCTCCTAACTATTAAAACACAAAAGTTTTAGAAGATCCGCGCCGTGAATTTCAGCCTGTAAAGCCTTCTCTATATGTAAACTGAGATCCTTGCCGTGGACCGGATCTCGCGCCAAAATTGCGTCATCACACTACCGGCCAATCACAGCGAGGGTTATACAACTGCCGGCCAATCACATCGCATCTTGAAGTGGGGTCGCCATTTTGTTGTCGCCGGTTTGTACCATCCAGTCTCTAGGTAATTTCGCCTACCAGGCAGGGTGAAGGAGTGTATCTCTGGAATTACTGAACGCACAGGAACAAGGGACCCCTCCAAAGATAGATCTCAGCGAGGTGGAGGCAGACGCGGGGGTCTGAAGGTACGAAAAACGGCCGAAAGACGCGGACGCGACCGCGGTTCGCTATAGGGCTAATGACCACTAGGTGAGCAACTTACACAGTATGGCTTTAAAGGTAGAAGAGCTAATTGTCTCCACCAGCCGAAGGCTGAGGGAGAGTATGTTTTCCCCTCCGTCCGTCCGTCCGTGCGTGCGTCCGTGCGTCCGTCCGTCCGTGCGTCCGTCCGTCCGTTTGTCCGTTACCAGCTAATCTCCGGCGCCGTTGGCCCGGTCGCTGCCAAACTGTGCACACACACTCCCTCGACACCAATTCAGAACCTCTGCCCCAAATATTTCACATGGGCCTGTTCTAGCGCCACCAGGAGGCCGACTTTTGCAAAACTAACTTTTGCCAGTACTCCTACAGATTTTGTCCAAAAATCACGTAAATCAGTAGACAGTATCTCTACAGTCATGTGATCGACATGGATGTGTCAGATTTTCCATATTCCATCCTGATTGGCTAAAACTGGCTTTCAAAGTTTGCAGGATTGGTCAGTTTTGAATAAAATGCCTGAAATCCTGAACGCAGTGTGCGATTTTGGTGAAATTGTGCATGCACATTCCCAATAGGCAGAGGAATAAATGCCACTTAAGAAAAATCAAATCAGCCTCATGGTGGCGCTATAACAGGCCGATTCATGTTTTCACCTATAACTCCACCGATTAGTGTCAAACTTTGTATGCGCACTCCTTAGAGGCCAAGGTAAAACCTTTTCCCTGCATTTTTTACATCAGCCTTTTATAGCGCCATCAGGAGGCCGACTTATGTAAAACACATTACATGCCTGACCTGGTGGAGACCTGTGCTCGGAAGAGCACTGCTTCTAGTTTGTAAATGATATTCAGCTCCTTCGGGATCCACATGTAAGTGCCTGTAGCACTGGCCGTAGCCTCGATCGACGACCTTGCAGGCTTATGCAAAGGCTAAAATGTCATTGCGACCGTAGGTCACAGTTTAGTATGTGAATGGTCACATACTAAACTGGCCAGACGACCAAGACATGGCGCGACCTCGCCCTTTAGCAGAATGTTCGCCTATTATGACATGCCCAGAATGAGGGCGCTAGGGTTCATGTGCGGTTAAAGCAGTGAAGAGTTGAGTGAGCTGCAGACATGTGGCTTCAACTGCTCTAAGGCACCAGCACGGCTTCATGCTGAGCCATCACTCTATAGTCTGAGTCTGTCACGTGATCACAGCTGTAGGAAGTCATTATCCTGCTAGGAAAGCACAATGAAAAGCAGAACGAGAGAGAACAGAGGCCTGGTCCAATTAAGGTCGACATGCTAATTAGCTGTGTGTTTGGCTGACTGAAAAGGCCTGTATTCTGACCATCAGTCAGAATATATGCAGTGTGTGTGTGTCTCTGTGTGTGTGTGTGTGTGTGTGTGTGTGTGTGTGTGTGTGTGCACGTGTGTGCGTGTGTGCGTGTGCGCGCATGTGCGTGTGTTTGAGTAACAAAACATCTCTTATATTGGAGGGTTTATGTGCGCCTTTGTGTGTGAGTGTGCGCATGTGTTGTGTATGTGCGCGCGTGCGTGCGTGACTTCTTTATAGACTCTGTAGGAGCACATTATTTGGAGCACTGGGACATCTAAAGAGTCTATTCTCCACTAAGGGTCCTAGACATACTAAAGGAACTCACAGTAAGGAAACTCATTAGAAACGGCTTTACATACAGTATAAACAGTCTGGATGCAGATAGGATTTGTGTGCCTGTGTGCTATGTGCATAACTGTATGTGTAGTTATGCATGTCTATGCTACTTTCTACACGAATGTAAGTATGTGTGTGTGTGTGTGTGTGTGTGTGTGTGTGTGTGTGTGTGTGTGTGTGTGTGTGTGTGTGTGTGTGTGTGTGTGTGTGTGTGTGTGTGTGTGTGTGTGTGTGTGCGCGCGCGTGTGTGTGTGTGTGTGTATGCGTGCGCGCTGTATACTAGTGTTCAAGACTATTAACTCATCCGCTGCCTGGCAACGTGTGTTTGAGGAAGGGTTTTGTCGGGGGCCCTGTGTTGGGAGCTCATATGAGACTCCATGCTCACATAAAAACAGCCAAATCCAAAATATTCCCCTTTTCTTGTGCCCGTGTTGCCATACAGGCACATAAAACCCTTATTGTTGCAAGGGTGTGGCGGAGGCTTAAAGGCTTACATTTAAAGTTCTTAGGTGTGGCGCTCGACAGCATGAAAGCCACCCTCACCAATGTTATTCTATGGACAAACTTAGAAAAGCGAGAAACATATGGTCTCCATTGATGTCATGTTTTATCTTGTATCAAGTTATAATATCATGTGGTGTGTGTTCTAAAATATCTTTACGCAAGCTAAAAAAGCATGTGTTTTTGCTATAAGCTGACCGTGTTATTATTTTTCAAAGTTCTCTGATGTGCAAAACCTTCGGCTTTGCACCATCTGATAATGTCTACGCCTATAGACACTGGAAATCAAAGAGAATAATAAATACACGTTACCATACAAATTCAAAGCAAAATCCACCCTTCTCGAAGTCAGTGGTTCTCAAAGTGGGGTTCTGGGATATACAGGTAGTCGAAGACTAGACTACTCTATATTACTGTGATCGACGTGATGTGAATGCAAATCTATTGTAAAGGGTCTGTCTGTCCGTCTGTCTGTCCGTCCGCCCGCCGTGTCTGTCTGTGAATATGGATTGAGCTACTTAGGTATACTCAGCTACTCAGCTACTCCAGGTTTGGCTGTGCAAGCCATATTTTCATTTTGGTTTGTGGATGTATTAATCGCTGGCTGTTCTGTTGCTCCACCTACAGTCAGGATGACAAGGCCAGACGAATTCAAAGTCAGAATGTGGTGAATGGTGGTGAGTGACTTGGTTGAGGCTCCACGGTGGACTGAATAAAGTTCTTTTGAGTCAGGTTTGCTCGCTTTATTTTCCCTCTCTGCTTATTTCAACCACACCCCAGTGTGTCGACTGTACATGGACTCCAATTAGTCATCAAAGCAACTTTATGGACAGTGACTTTTGTCATAATGTCAAGATTATTACCGGCCATTTTCTCACTGCGGCTAAGAGGCTTTCAAGGTAAACCACCGCCCACCCTCTTAACTCTTCCTGTGCCGATCCCGAACTAGTTCGGCTTTATTTGGACCTTATTAACGTTCGGGGTGCCGATCCCGAACTAGTTCGGCTTTTTATATAAAAAAAAAAAACATCCAGAGGCCTTACCGAAGCACCGGGCTAAACTTTCGAGCCGGGCTGCCGGCCGTCATCTGTTTACACGGCCCGCGAGAGCGTCGCGCGGCCGATATTTGCCGTCCACTCCAATGCAATCCAGGATCTTTAGAGCTCATTTTCTCTGTTCCATGCATATCCATGAGGTGTGCAAGGTTTAATCACGCCTAAATCGCCGAAAATAGGGCTTCTAAAATGCTTGGTAGCCAATAGCTAACTTCAAGCTAACTTCCTCCTGTTCCTGTTCATGCACAAAGGAAAGTGTTCAGGCGCGGCATGGCTGCGCACGGCTTGTGCATATACAGCGTATATCTATGGTGGATTCTATGGCCATTGGGCGCCCTCATGTGGTGATTCTGGGCACTGGATGACTTAATATGACACTGCACTGGCTGGGCGTATCTGCAATGATAACATAACATACATTTTTTTTACAAAAAGAACATATCAAACTGAGCACAGGCCACAACAAACTCGAGCCTTAAAGATGCAGTGCCATGATTTATTTCCCCCCTAAAACATGATTATCAGGTATTATGATTATACTAGAAGGAGGATTATTTCCAAAAGAGTGTACAGAAAGAGTTAAAATTAGGTTTTTACGTGGCCACACCCACCAGTTCATTAAGTATGCCTGGTTGTCAGGTGGGTGGTGACCCAGCTGAAGTTAGCCACACCCACAGTGTTGGGTGAATGGTAAAAGGGGGGGGGGGGGGGGGGGGGGTGATTATATGATGTCATTTAATCTGTGTTTTTGGATTGGCACTTTTGACCCACAATGTTGTGTCAGCCTCCAGGAAGAAATACAAAATACAAAGGGAATACAAAATTGCTCATAACAACCACGCCAGGGGGTCTAATGAAGTACTGTCAACCTCATAGACACATGAACACCAGAAAAATAACAAAACTATGGCACCACCTCTTTAAAGACCACAACAAGCCAAGCTGTGGTGACCGTGACAGTGGTGGGTGATGGGATCAGGGGGGGTTGGGGTTGTGGTCTGGTCACCGGCCGTAACACGGTTGTTGCTGAACAATAAAAGCTGCAAGGTTTGCCTTCAGGATTTCGTGGCATAAAAGGAAGAACAACAAACCCCGCCATCAGATTTTCCATTAATTACTGTAACACGGGAAGGAAAAGAGAACAGAAAAAAAGCGAGAACAGGGCCATGCCAAACGCGTGGCCAACATGTAGCTGGCAATACGCCTGTTTGCCCCAACTGGAAAACCTGAGTCAAATGCACCTATAAGCTAAACTACTGCCATGTATACTACGCTTTATGACTGTAGTCTGTTTAAGATAAACAACCCCACATGAAGTTGATTAATATAGTTAAAGGTTTACGGCTTACACCATACCCGTAAAACAGTGTGTGTGCGTGCATGCGTGCGTGCGTGTGTGTGTGTGTGTGTGTGTGTGTGTGTGTGTGTGTGTGTGTGTGTGTGTGTGTGTGTGTGTGTGTGTGTGTGTGTGTGTGTGTGTGTGTGTGTGTGTTAAAATAAGCTTTGATGGTTGCCAGGGCTGCCCAAAGCATTTTGGGGCCCTAAGCTGAATTTGATAGAGCGAGTAAGAGAGAGAGAGAGAGAGAGAGAGAGAGAACGAGAACTTTTGGCAGTGTCACTTCAGCAAATTATAGGGTTAGTTGTTGTTGTTAATTTTCACAGCTTTCATACAGCCCATAATATGCTGAATTGAATGTGTATGTTTTCATGTTGTCACGCCTCTCTCCATGGTGCTGAATAAGCATGTTGCCACCAGATAAACATAGACATTATTACAGTATATAATATATATACTGTACTATATACTAGTAAGACACCTGAGGGTGGAATGCGACCTCAGGGTGACATGCAACCTCGCCCTAAAGGGCGAGGTCGCGCCAATTCTTGACCATCTGGCCAACCACAGCGTTTCTCTGACGATTCTAGTTGTTGTCATTCTGGGGGGAGTTTGTTCATGTTTTTGTGAGGGTATCAACCCTAGGAGACACGGGGAGAACATGCAAACTCCACACAGAAAGGCCCTATCGCTCACACCCTAGGTTGGGTTGGCGATAGGGCCTTTCTGTGTGGAGTTTGCCTAAACATGGAGATGTGGTACATAAGGACTCATATATGGGCATAAAAAGTATGTCATGTGACATCACTTCCTGTACAGACAGTCAGACAGACAGCCATTGACTCCGACCTAACAATGGCTACTGTCTATGACGGTAGTTCCATATGACATATTGGACTAGACTATCTCCATATATAGTGTTATCCACATCTCCATGTTAGGACTCATATATGGGCATAAAAAGTATGTCATGTGACATCACTTCCTGTACAGACAGTCAGCCATTGACTCCGGATTAACAATGGCTACTGTCTATGACGGTAGTCCCATATGACATATTGGACTAGACTATCTCCATATATAGTGTTATCCACATCTCCATGTTTAGGCCAAACAGATTCGCTCCATTTCTCCATGTATAGGTCCAAATGCCCAACGTTGAGCTTGACAACGAAACGTTCTTAACACAGCCGCCCCCATATTTACTTTAGAAAATATGTTAAATTCTAAGTACGTTTCGAGTACCGGTTTGATACATCGACTTAAAGTTGGATCCAGGCCTAATAACTTTATCTGGCCGCCCCGTTGCCACCTCCAAATGCCCAACGTTGAGCTTGACAACGAAACGTTCTTAACACAGACGCCCCCATATTTACATATATATATAAAAAGCATGTTTTGTGTAGCCGCCCTGTACAGGAAGTGATGTCACAACTCGCTGACATCACACTGACATCACAGAGGATACGGAAGGAAGGTCACTCAAGCGACACGGTTCTTCAGAGTATATGCGACCTTCGGTCGCAATAATTATTATTCTTTTTCTTTTTTGTGAAAATAGCCTATCTACAAACGCCAAGTTGTGAGCTTTTAGAGCGGCTATTTTCGTTTTTTTTTCTTCGAATGAATACAAGTGTGTCTTGAGCTTTTGCCTTGCCCATTGGTATACCTTGGGCATAAAGTTTCTTGCAAACCATTGATATTATAGACTATGATCAGTAGTGTGCTTGATACAGTCAAAGTGCACTCTCAACTACAACTATCAGACAAAAAAAAGCTCCTTTCATTTTACGGCTCAGTGAGTCAACAAACAATGAGTGACATTCTTCATTATTCGTCTTCGTGTTTTTGAGCTAGCCAAACTTTCAGTGGGATTAGGAGGGTTTTCTAAGATGCTTGAACAAGCTTGTATAAGTTAGTGACAAATAAAACCTTCTTGATAAATAAATGCCAAGATCTGTCGCCATTATATAACCTAGCCTATGTAGTTGTGACAATCGGCACCACACCTGTCATGTAATCAGCGTGAAATTATTTGTATAGCTGATTATTTGTATCCCCAGTCAGGGCTCTGAGGTCTGCAGACCAATCGCTCCTGGAGGTTCTCCCAACAAACCTTAGGTCCAGGGGCGACCAGGCCTTCGCTGCTGCTGCTGCCCCCACTCTTTGGAATAACCTCCCTTTAAATATTCGATGTGCCCAGTCAATTGGGGTTTTTAAATCTCTTTTAAAGACACATTTATTCTCTGTAGCTTTCAATGTTGTTTAATTTTTCTGCATTCTATTTTTATCTGCTTCATCTGCTTTTACGTTCTTCCCTATGCCCTGTGATTGTTACACAGGTTTTTGTTGTGCATTGATGCATACAGCACTTTGGGCAATTTTGTTTATAAATAAAATTTGATTTGATTTGATTTGATTTGATTTGATTTGATTTAATTTGAAGAAAGTGAGTGCCCACCAGGCACTATTTTCCAACTGTTCATGGATGCTCATGGATACATTGGGGTGTACATGGCAGCATTTGCCCGGAACGGCTTGATTTATGCAAAAGTCTTCTCCAATTCATCTGACCAATCTACAACCTGCACGGGGCCTTGCCTTCATCCAGTCTTTTCACTCTTTCCACGTTTTTTAGTTTTATACCAAAAATGTTCCAATCTATCCCCTTTCTCTTCTTGTATTGAGTTTATGTGCTGGCTTCTAGGAAAAACTAATCATCAGTTAACTACTAACAGAGAACAGGATGTGCTTCTTGTTACCCACAGTAATACAATATTTTAGGATAATTGATTTAAATCTGTTGTTGCATCTATACGGTCAGGGCCGACTCACGTCTCGCACATTTTTTCCACCTAATTAAAACATTGTATTTCCCCATAGAAAATGCTGTCTGTCTTTAATAACAAGGGTCAGTCAGGTCTGGTTGTGAAAATATGCATTGAAGCGGATTGGTTGGTTTTGGTTGAAAACTTGAAATTATTTTTAAAAGAAAGTAGTTTCTGGTAAAAAAAAGAGAGAGAAAAAAGGCATGTCACTAGTATGCTGTGTGATACAGAAAGAGGCACATTTTTATGAGTAATGTTGCATCGGTTGATTAGTGCACACGTAGTGTTTGAAATACATTGCATGATTAATTGAAGAGAAGTACTGTATAATAGGGAGCAATTTTGAGGCATAAAGGTTTGCAGATCTTAGAATCTAAGGTCTTAGATGACACACCCCTGTCCCACGCCACTTTGCAGACTGATTTGACTGTGCATAATGTACCTACCTCCGCTGCTGACTCTGTACCTTCTATAAAGAACAACGAGGTGGCTTAATTATATATATTGTTTTGCTCAGTCCACACCAATGATTATCAATACAACAAGTTGCAACCAGTGTTGGGCAAGTTACTTTAAAAAAGTAACTTATTACTTTACTAGTTACTGCTCTGAAAAAGTAACTTGTTACGTTACTAGTTACTAAATTATAAAAGTAACAAGTTACTAGTTACCTTACTTTACTTTAAAAAATATATATAATCAAAACGAAGCATTTTGGAAAAAGTCAGTTACACTTTGGAAAAAGTCAGTTACACTTTTTTCTTTTGCCCTGCAAGGCCCGAATTAATTTCTACTGGCCCCCCCCAAAAAAAAAAAATCAGATGGTGTTGTAGAAGTCCTAATCACAGGAAAATGTAATTTAAAAAAATTAAAATGTTTTTGTAATGTTTTATAGCCATAAATCATAAATCATGTTCTAATTTGCATTTTAGTGAGGAATAGCTTCAGTTAAAAAGTGAGATGTTGTTCAACCAGAAGCTGGAATTTCAACTTCTCTGGGAAGTGTGAATGTCATTCTCTGTGGGGGGGTATTTATATGCAAATATCGTGGCCAATGGCATTGTAATACTAAACAATAGGATTTAATGGTGATGTTAATGTGAAAAAAGAACAGGAAAACTAATTATAACATTCTTTTAAAAAATGATTTAAAAAACGTTGCCAAAAAGCAAGGGGGCTTCAATAATGACCTTATAAAGAAAAAAGACAACTCCCTGTCATTGTAGCAATTATTATGCATAGAAATGCAGTGGAACAATAAAGCTAAAGATATGTTTAGAAATGTTGACAGGAATATAATCATTGTAGCCTTTTTCAAACCAAGTTGTGAACTTTGTGCTGTGCACACTGACTAGTTCTACTCAAAGGTTGCGATGGAAAGCATTAATCAAGCATGTTTCATATCTAGCTAGCACTTGCATTACGTGGCTTGGCAATCAATCTGATATGCTGTGGCGATTTTGGTGGAGTAGATTCTAGCGCCATTTATCTCCACAAAGTTAAAATAATGTTTCCAAGTTGCAAAGCTGCTGTTGTCTCGAGATCTCGTCAGCATTTGGAGACACTAAAACTCTCCGCTCCGTGTCTCTTCTCTTCACTGTTTATGTGACAATGTGTGTGCGCTGGCTTCAGTGTGTGTGTATTTTTTAAGACCCGCCCAAGGCCGTCTCTGATTGGCTTAGCCTGAAGGTTTAAGCTAGGTCAACCAATCATTGCTCCTCTACTGCGCATCAAGTTAGTGTGCTAGACCAGGCATGCCTTTCACTCTACTGTGAGATTTACCACAGACACATGCAGGGGAAGTTTATGACAGGGCAGGGAGGGGAGGGGAGGGGAGTGGAGGGGAGGCTCCGCTGACCGCTGCCGTTCTCACAGTCTGCTCTCCGCTGCGGAGATTGGACCACTGAAAGTAACTAGCCACTTTACACCACAGTAACTAGAACGGCGTTATTGAAATGGGAAAGGTAACGAGTTACGTTATTAGTTACCGAGAAAAGTAGTTTCGTTACGTAACAACGTTACAAGTAACGGCGTTCTTCCCAACACTGGTTGCAACCTATAAGCCACTTGCAACAGAATCCCAAAACTGCGCCGACTTGCAACGGGCGATTGAGTCCACTGCAAAACGGTTTTGTTGCATCCTGATTATTGGTGTGGACTGGGCTTTAATATGAAAATAAATTCTTACAACATCGTTGAACCTGCCAGTTTTAACATCCTGCGTCCGTCCAAAGAACATGGGAGGACATGGGAACTTGCATGGGAGACTTTTAGCTTTTATGCTCCATGGTCCTGGAATCAACTCCAGAATAACATTAAGAGAACTTAATCCCTTCGGGTGATTTTTAAAGTTTTACTTCAGACTCTGCAAACTGAGGTCTGCAGCTGATTTACTTTGGGTTTGTATTAATGCATTTAATGCACTTTAAGTTTAGCTTTGTGTCGTTTTATTGTATTTTATGTTGCAATCCCAGCTTGATTGGTTTCTTGGCTAGGGTTTCCTTGCAAAAGAGATTGAAATCTCTATGATATATAATGAAATAAAGCTTAAATGATAATACAAGAAAAATAACAACACTACAATCCCGCCCCAACAGGATAAGCAAAGGGGGATTCTGTCTACTAGCTGGCCCATGACTGATAGGCACTGTTGAGTGTATTGCAAGCATATGCTATTCTGAGAACTGTCTCCGGATATGAATTGAGGAGTTTCGTAGTGGAGCCTGGTCAGGAGGAGAAGGCAAGCAGCCCACACCCATATGCTTTAGCATGACTCAAAATACATGAAAAATGGAATAGATTGGAAAGCAATGCAGCATATAATTAAAAGCATGTGCATTTTCCATGCAGTGATGTGTGTGTGTGTGTGTGTGTGTGTGTGTGTGTGTGTGTGTGTGTGTGTGTGTGTGTGTGTGTGTGTGTGTGTGCATGCGTGCACATGTTCAATTACTCCAAAGTTTAGGAAGGTGTGCGTGTGCCATCAAATCAGTGTTCGAAAATACGAATATTTGGGTTGAGGGAGACAGAGAGCACTTCAGTTGCAGCAGGGTGGTGTGTTTTTCTTTTTGAAATATGATCCAACTCTGATAGCTCCCAGATCCAGTGTGCGCGAACGCGCGCAGCCGCGCACGCACGCACGCACGCACGCACACAGTCAGCCAGTCAAGTATTATTATTACCCGGCCTGTTTGGATTCTTGATTCTGATTGGTCGAGCGCTGAAATCAGAGGTCTGTTATTTCTGGATAGCAGACCGCTCGGCTCAATAACAGACCGATGGCTAATCAAAGACTCAGAGCACCTGCTGCAGTCAAGCTGCGCTGCATGAATTTAATGCCGTATCCAAAATGTCAGCCATGTAAACAACCACACAGCGACATTTAGAACTAAACGATGCTCTCAAGAATGTTTTTAAAAATATTTTAAGCGAGAAATAGACGACGTAGTATCAGAAAATGGATTCTATCTAATCAGCACTTCCTTGTTTTCCAAGGCGACCGTGTCGCGCTCAACACTTGTGGGACACTTCCAGCCGTCTGTAAACAAGGAAATACTTTGTTTTGTTTTTAGTTTTCAGTCAAATTATTAATTTTATTTAGTAGCCGGGTAATAAGCGGGATAAATACTGGCTCCTTGGGGGTTGTTCATATATAACATCCCTTCGAACTGATAACTCCCCTCGGCTGGCGCCTCGGGGAGTTATCAGTCCGTCGGGATGTTATATATGAACAACCCCCGCGGAGCCAGTATTTATCCCTTACTTAGCTCACGGTTTATGACTTACATTTCGATGTAGAACAACTTTTCTTCCGTGAAGCTGCAGTCCTTGTCTTTGTTGCTCTGAGCCTTAAAGCCATAATGTGTGACTTTTTAAAGAATCTTTTTTAATATAATCTTTTTTAATATATTTTTCACAATCATTCCTTATAATTTAAATATGTTTATTGAAAACTTCTTTTAACACCATTTTAGTTGTGAGTTTCTGTCGGAGATGTACAGGAAATGTATTTGTCCATTTAAAAGTTAATACACATCATTTCTGATTACACTATATTGCTATCCAAAATGTTTAGGACCGTGCAGAATTTCTTTTCCAGTGGTACATCCTAGTTTTCTTCTTCAAACTGAATTCTGGTCATTATTTGCAGTAATACTAAAATGGTTGTTAAAGACTTTTAGTCCATAAATAAATACAACTCGAGGCTGTGTTGGAACTTGGAACCAATACTGTCATTGTTAATGGCCAAGTCACTCAAGAGAGACAACTCTTCCACAATCTTCGAGGCTTCAAGTCTGCAACAACGCCTCCTGAAAGTCACGAACGGAAACTGTCATCTGTTTGTCATTTCCGTTCACGATAATGTATTTTAAAATATCTTTAAAATACACCCACTTCTGCTAAGCAGCAACCTAGATACGCTTCGCCTAATTTGATTGACTGTACAGTAGGTGTTACGCGATTGCGACATGGAGTTTCTTCACATGTAGTTTCAGTACTTCCATTTTACAGACTTCACAGAAGCATTTGAAAATCGCGTGAGCCAACAGTCTGTCTCGAGAGACAAATAAAGGTCAATCCAATGGTTTGTAGGAGTCCCCATAGATACACCTCTGCCAATGGAGTTGGAAAGGAGGTTATGTCATTATACCATTTCGTCACACTGTATGGTAGTAAAGATATCTTGAGAAAGCATGGCCACGGTTTGGTGCAAACGATCATTCAGCCGCCCCGAGGAGATGATTAACTTTTGGGTCAGAAATGTCTACGGGTAAGGTCACAATCAATATCAAGGTCAAAGTCAAGAGAACGCATGGACGGATTTTCATGAACATTGATTGGAATGATCAATACTATAGGCTGCCCCGAAGATACTATTAACTTTATGGTTGAAAAGGTCAAGGTCCCAATCTAGGTCACTTTCAAAAATTACAAATCATGAGGCTTTCTATTAACCTTTTTAGACTTTTGATAATTCTTGAATGTTTGTGAATTTGGGATTTTGAAAGCTTACATTCTGTTCTTTCATATTCTGTAAAAATCTGAAAAGAGACCAGTACGGAACCATGTACAGAGGGAAGGACGGACAACCCAGTGACCTTTTCTTTAAATGGTCTATTTTCTGCTGACAGCAGCACAGTGGAGGAGCCAGACAACATGTCTTGTCTATGTATCTGCGATCATTCAAACACAAGATAAGGATTTCTCTTCTCTCTCTCTCTCTCTCTCTCACACACACACACACACACACACACACACACACACACACACACACACACACACACACACACACACACACACACACACACACACACACACAATACAGCTAATAAATAAATCAACGCAGTGACATTAAATCTCCTAGGCTTTAGGCTCACATAGAGTGTAACATCTAGCAGCTTAGATTCAGACACAGTCTATGGGAAGCAGCTGAAAGGAATCACACAGGTATATGACCGTGTTATTCTCCAGGAAACTGACAGGTCAAAGACAAAACGCAGGGTCTCGTAACCCAGTGAAACGAGGCGCAATCCCTCCTTCCCTGTCTGTTCCCTTTGAACTGTCCAAATGTTCACCATCCACGACTCTCAGCGACATGAGAGGATTGTGTGTGAAACAGAGTCAGCAGGACTCATACTACGGGCCGTACGGGGCCCTGTCGCCTATCTTATATACCGGTATAATATAAACCAGTAAGACACCTAAGGGCGACAAGCGACCTCGCCTTAACACTTTGAGTGCCAGGGCGTCATATGACGTCAGACACGCACTTGGCAATGATGCCAGAAAATAATATTGGCGTCATATGACGCCAGATGCTTTTTTTTCATATTACAGTAGTACAGTGTTGGATCTATGCGGTAACCAAGATACAGCCCTTTTGGACGATGGGACGGTCGTCATGCATGACATCAGTGGCGTCAGTTCAGAACAAGCTAAGGTATGGCAACATGACTGGTGTCTGGTGAAGACACCAGTCATGTTGCCATACCTTAGCAACAGGCACG
This sequence comes from Nannobrachium achirus, assembly GCF_963921795.1. Lineage (NCBI taxonomy): Eukaryota > Metazoa > Chordata > Actinopteri > Myctophiformes > Myctophidae > Nannobrachium > Nannobrachium achirus. The sequence goes on from NC_137823.1 coordinate 51,598,044, forward strand.
ATGAAAAGTACATTTTTATTATTTCCCCCTGTCAAGGTATGGCAGCTGCATACCCCTGCCATACCCAATTGACGCCCCTGCATGACATCACACGCTCATGTTACCAAATAGCATGCTGGTTGGCCGGTTCCCCCCAGACACAAGGGTCTAGAGGCCCATTATACACACAACAAGAGTTCAGTGACTTTACCGTAACCGGACACACAGCAATCAGAGGGAGAGAGAGATATATTGAGAGAATGAGCTAGAATTAGTTATAAAATCATTAGATGTAGTATTATTTAGAGAGATAGAGATAGAGAGAGAGATCGGAAGGTAGAGGTTTTACCTAGGAGGAGTGGGGGAAGGGAAGGGCTAGTTTCTTTGTAGGTTGGGGGGGTTCCATTTTGTAAAAAGTTACCGGACCGTTGCTCCGCTGATCAGAGAGCAAGTCATGGCCGCACATGGAGACCAAGCAGGCAGCCGAACCATGCCCCGTGGCCGTGGACACTCAGCCCCCAGCCTCCGCCGATGGCGCGGCATGCATGCTGCCCGTGGCAGACCACCGATCGCGGCGGTTTCTCCCCGCGCCATGCCCCGTGGACAGTCTAACTCTGGACAACAAGCCCGCAGTCTCCGGCGGTGACATGCATGCTGCCCGAGGCAGACCACCGATCGGTGCGGTCTCTCCCCGCGCCCTGTAGGAAGCACTGCTGAGCTGTGATCAGCGAACCCGGTAAGCGTTACAAAGTTTATGTTCTCTACGATTCACTTTGTTCTTTACGTCTGTCTTTCAATGTTATATGAGATCAGTGGTGTGTTCTACCTATAACGCACGTACGGTATACGGCGTCTGCTGTCGGAAAATAAAAGGCAGGGGCAGGTAGGATTAGCCCAGGGGGTCGCTGGAACCTCCATAGCACCAGGGACTACCCTCCACACGCGGGCACGGCGCCGGCCTCTATACCTCCGTGATGGAGGAACAATAAAATATGAATGGCGTCTGCCCTCGTGAACCTTTCAAAGTAGCGTATTTGATAGGGATTATGTACTATAGCGTCTGCCCTGGCCAAACGAATAGTAGCTGATCGTATGCCCTCAAAAAAAGTCTAGAACACACCACTGTATGAGATGCATAAAGTTTGTTCCTGTGGAAATGAGCCATGAATCTGTAGGTCTACTTCTTTCTAATGCAAGCTTGTAATACATTCTTCAATCAATCAATAAGCCTGACCTGCTATTGTTTTTTTTCCACGTAGGGTGCATTTGGTAATATACAATTCAATTCAAAGGAGCTTTATTGGCATGAGAAAACATACGTTTACATTGCCAAAGCAAGTATCACAAATACAATAAAAAAAACAGTTGAAAATATACAGTTGGAGGGGGTACAGCATTGTTCAAACAGAGCTATGTCGCATTGTGTCATTTTATATATATACAGGGTACAAATAGCAGCATTATTTTCCTCATAGTACATAAAGGTATCAGCTCTGTTTCATACTGTATGTGCAGTAGGTCTAGATGTCAATCCATGGTTTGTGGTGTATGAAGTTCCTCCAACTTCTTCCAGTAAGAATACATTTCTTTATAGTTTAGTTTTTTATTGTGTGTGTATACCTAGATAGATAGTTTAGTAATACAATCTGTGTGTGTGTGTGTGTGTGTGTGTGTGTGTGTGTGTGTGTGTGTGTGTGTGTGTGTGTGTGTGTGTGTGTGTGTGTGTCTACAAGCACACAACGCCTCGCGGTGCGAGGCGTTGTGTGCTTGTAGATCTGCTGTTTTCACTACTTTTGTGCGACAGCCTTTGCTAAAGAACATACAAATTATACAGAAGCACGATCATTTAGTATTTTTTATTTATTTCTATCATATACAGGGCCCGTGGAGTCTGACTGGATGGAGGAAGGATGGGAGCCCGATCTGCAACCAGACCAATGACAACGCAGAGGACAGTATGATGGCGGAGATAGCGAGAGCGGAGGAGTCAGGCATAGGTCATACACACTGTAGGTTCGCTGCCTGGACCAATGTCACTCTAGGGGAGCTGAAGAACTTTCTGGGACTTCTCTTCCTCACAGCTATCGTTCACAAGCCGGAGAGCCATGCACTGGTCAAAAAACATTGCCATGCCGTACTTTCCCAGAACAATGGCAAGGAACAGGTACCAGGCCATTTTGAGGTACCTGAGGTGCACGCACGCACGCACGCACGCGCACACACACACACACACACACACACACACACACACACACACACACACACACACACACACACACACACACACACACACACACACACACACACACACACACACACACACACACACACACACACGGTGAACAGTACCATCTTTGACCTTGATTTGTGGTGCCTTTGACTCCTGAATGTTGGCTTGTTGAATACCTTTTTGAGAATACAGTACTTTATTTTGACTTTTATATTATTTTATTTATTCTTTACTTGCTGCACATTTATTTTATTTTACTTTTATCCAGTTATATTTTATTTTTGTGAAGTCATATTTGTGATTTTTTTCTTTTTTGGAAATATTTGTAAATATTGTTGAACATAAATATGTTCATGCTGGATGTGTGAGGTACTCACCAGGGTTAGGGTTCGATGTTGCCATAAAATAAAAGGTTGACATCGCTTTTCTGACTTTTTGTCTTCCTGACCTTTTAGACCAGGTAAAAACACAGTGAATTCACAGTGCATAGTTCTATCAAAATGTAAGGCAATTTCCACCTTCTGAGTCATTTCATACTTTTTCACTTTGCCCCCTTGAAACTAGACGATGGTACAATATTTTTTTCACTTTCTTTGCAGAAAATGAAAGTAGGCATGCTATTTTTCTGTCAAGGGTACTTGTGTTCCGTTACCATTTACCAATTTGTTGCTATGGCTTCCTAAAGTTTTTTTTCTTTGAACTCAAATATCTCAGAATCTAGATTTCTGAGGTTATTGACTGGTTTGCGCAGTGTGCACTCTCGAGCACCTATCTCCAAAACCGCTCACCGAAATCACTCCAAAATTTTTTTGGTAAAAAAGAAAATCCTCTTTTACCAAATCTCCCATTTTTGTTCCGATATTCACATCGCATCATTTTCAATTTATTCTCTGGAATGGGGGCAGAAATGAATGGGCCTTGATGGTGGCATTGGCCGGGGTAGGGGGGTGGGGGGGTCTGGCAGTCAAAGTGTTAAAGGTCGAGGTCGCGCCATGTCTTGGTCATCTGGCCAGTGATGTATATTGGACCAGTTACCCAAATATGGAGACCCCTGGTACCCATATATGGAGATCCATGTACTGTATATGGAGATATGCTGTGAGACCCCGGACATGCTAACTCAGTTATACGTTATGTGAAAGTCCTATGACGTCTATGACATCAGAAATCATAATTTAACTTCAGTCAAAATAAACTAAACTACTTCGCTACTCACCTAACCACAGGTAGTTTTGCGTTGTTGAAAGTCTATTGGGAAACCTCTCAGCACCCGACCCACTCTGTAAAATACATTATTTTTGTCATGAAATAAAATGCATCCAACTCGACCGCAGCTTAGCGCTTATTTCTGGGTTGTGTCTGCGGTGGCTCGAGGTGGGTGCGTTTTGTTTCATGACCAAAATAATGTATTTTACAGAGCTGAGAGGTTTCCCACCGCGGAGAATATCAACAACGCAAAATTACCTTTGGTTAGGTGAGTAGTGAAGTAGTTTAGTTTATTTTGACTGAAGTTGAGCCCTCATAGGGGCTGAGAAATCCTGGTCTAGTCTTAGAGTCAGCCACCTGTCAGAGCGTCAGTGCAGCTGACTCTCTGGACCAGAGCTAGGGCTTTACCTGGCAGACACTGTTTTATATTGAAACCCTGAACTGTGACAGGCGATTCATCTCTCTGAGCATTGAGATAATCCTGTCATAGTAATGGACTGATAAGATTCCTCTTAAGCGCACAACGCGGAGAGACTTGACATCTCTCTCTTTCATCCTCCAACTCTGTTTTTATCTCTTATCTTTTCTCTCTCTCTCTCTGTGATTCTGCTTTTATTACTCTATCCATACTCCTGCTCTGTCTCTATCTCTCTGTCTCTCCTCTCCCACCCTCCGTCTCTGCTCCTCTCTTCATCCCATACCGTTCATCTGTCTATTACCCTCCCGGCAGGGGCGTCACAAGGGGGGGGGGAAGTGGGACTGAGTAGGGCCCAAGGTGGAGGGGCCTTAACTATTGAAAAATAGCAGATATACAAGCTCACAGCGCGGCACCGAGTGCCACGCTGCAAGCTTGCATTTCTGCTATTTTTGAAAAGTCGTGAAAACGTGTTCAAATCTTTGAATATATGTATTTTTTAAGCGAACATTTGTGACTCAAATTTTGCTTCTGGGGGGTCCGTGGGAACTAAATATTTTGAGATGGGGTCCGTGGCCAAATACATATCATTTTGGGGGTCCTGCACATGAAAATGTTTGAGCACAACTGACATAGAAACATAGGTTTTTCAAAAAAGATTGAAATATTCAAAGACTTGCACAAATTTCAGGATTTTTTCAAAAATAGCAGATCTACAAGAGTGCAGAGCTGCGAGCTTGTATATCTGCTATTTTTCAATAGTTAAAGACAAGTACCCAGGGCCTAGAATTTGGTGCGACACACCTGCCTCCCGGTCTTCCCCGCGTCCTTCTCTCTGTTTCTGTAATTGTCTCTCACTGTCTCCATATTTCTTCCTCCTTTCCTCATGCTCTCTCTCCATCTGTTTCTCCCTCTCTCTCTCTCTCTCTCTCTCTCTCTCTCATTCCTCTCTCGCACTCCCGCCGTCTGTGTCAGATTTAGGAGCAGGCGTGCTGACACAGAGGGTAGTATATCACGGCCCTATCACACCGTGAACGCACACACACACACACACACACACACACAGTATATTTCATAGCACATATCATACGTGGTATGATAATGGGTAGTGTAGATCCTGTTGAGGCTTGGGGTGAGGGGAGGGGGAGGGGTCAGCCTACAACTGCGGAGCAATGGAAGGCAGGCGATGAGCGCTTACATCTGAGAACGGACAAGTGTGTGTGTGTGTGTGTGTGTGTGTGTGTGTGTGTGTGTGTGTGTGTGTGTGTGTGTGTGTGTGTGTGTGTCAGTGTTGATTTCGTCGACTAAAACTATGACGAAAAATGTTTGTCGACTGCGTTTTTTTCACTGACGAAAACTATATAAAAACAAAATAAAAACTAAGCTGTGATGACTAAGACTAAATATATAGACAATTTCGTCAACAGAATAAAAACTAGACTAAAACTTTAGGGAGGGACTAGTGGAGAAGAGAGTCATTATATGTTTGGTTGCTCTCAGGTGTTGCGTGCTGAAAATAGCCGATCTTCAAGCTCACAACGCGTCGCAGCGCACCGCGTTGTGAGCATGTAGATCTGCTATTTTCAGCTCGCAACCAAGTGTAAAATCAGTCATTACGATGCCATCAAGGTCTGGCAAAATACATTTTAGTTGACTAAATCAACTGTAGATTTAGTCGCCTAAAATCTTATGATATTTAGTCGACTAAAATTAGACTAAAACTAAAACTTTTAAGATGACCAAGTTATGACTAAAACTAAATGACATTTTATTCAAAAGACTATGACTAAAACTAAATCTAAATTTGCCGTCAAAAACAACACTGGTGTGTGTATACATGTGTCTGTAGAGTATATGGTTTTCTCTTTCCATGTGACAACATAGAAAGTGACAACGTGAAGCCGCTTCAAACTCCACTTTAAGTGCAACAAACCAAATACAGAAACGCACGCACGTACGCACGCACGCACGCACGCACGCACACACACACACACGTGTGTGTTCATTGAATGACATTAGTTATGTGGTCAGGACTGAATGTCTTGGCAGGAGGTGAGTCTGAAATGAAATCAGGATGAAAACCAAGAAGTTATTTCCCTGTGATCCCCCTGATCCAGAGCCAGACGTCTCTTAAACCACATTAATCAAATTGTCCAATTATACTGTATATATATACTGTGTGTGTGTGTGTGTGTGTGTGTGTGTGTGTGTGTGTGTGTGTGTGTGTGTGTGTGTGTGTGTGTGTGTGTGTGTGCGTGTGCGTGCGTGCGTGTGTGTGTATATAGGCCTACATATATACAGTACAGCAGGGGTCTTCAATGTTTTCAGGCCAAGGACCCCTTAGCTGAGAGAGAGACCCCCACTATGTATTGTATAAAATTGTGTTGCAGATTAAACATTTTCATTGATTTCCGAGACAGCTTAGACTTGTTTGACAGCACATCAGTGTAGGTTGTTGGTTTAATGTGTATTTTTAGACATTGAACGACTTGAACCGTCAAAGTTTTCTTTTCTTTTCACTTTACACACCAAACCTCTTTGCCAAGGCTAAAGTTCCACACAGAATATGGATACTAGGGTTAAAATGGTTAGTGTAGAAAAAATAAAGTTCTTATCACACAAAGATTTGGAGGGCCCCCTGTAGTAACTCTGAGGGCCCCTAGGGGTACCGGACCCCCTGTTGAAGACCCCTGCAGTACAGTATACCCCAGATCTGCAAGTTATCAACTTGCAGATCTGGCTATTTATAGGAATTAAGGAGTTAAACCTGTGCACTCCCTCTGTCTTTCTATAATAATCTTCGGGTGAGCTTTACAAGGTGAACACAGCATGGGGCTTCATGGGGGTAGTAAACTCACAATCTATCAGCGATACATAAGCACGTACGCACACACTGCATACACATTACACGCACGCACGCACGCACGCACGCACGCACGCACGCACGCACGCACGCACGCACGCACGCACGCACACACACACACACACACACACACACACACACACACACACACACACACACACACACACACACACACACACACACACACACACACACACACACACACACACACACACACACACACACACACACACACACACACACACACACACACACACACACACACACGCTCCTCTCCTCATGTTTGAACGGACACCAAGTCACGGTGGATGCATGCCAGGGGTTTTTCCAAATCAAGCAGTGAAACGCATTACAGCTGTGTAATGGTGAATAGGCTGAATGAATTCACTGCAGCATTGCGTCACAAGCCCGCCGTGGGTCGATGTGAAATAACAAGAGTTAGCGCTCATTTCCACCACTCGCTAATCCAGATTTCCACATTAGCGTTTCACTTTGGTGTGACAGTCACAAGAGCGCGGCCGTGGCATTTGGACCAAAATGTCACCCGTGCTCCCCGTTGCTACGGTTAGACCACACACTGAGGTGGCAGGCGGCGCCGCAGTGACCACTAAACGAGCAGTCGCGCCGACAACTTGATTAACCACCGCTCGTTAGAACGCTGGGGTCCCCTCCTTTTCCCCCCCATTGCACAAAATCAGCTTGTCAGCTTGTAGATCTGCTATTTTCTGCAAATGTTTGCCAATTTTCCCCCAAATGTCCACTTATTATGACATGCCCAGAATGGGGATGCTAGGGTTCATGTGGTTAAATCCAGTTGTTGACTTGTGTCCATGAGCAAGGTACTAAATCCTCGATTATCAACCAGACTCCTTACTCTGATTGGTCTATAGACATTTAGCAGGTGGTCTAAAACAGACAACACTCTAAAAATGCTAAGTCACAGCTTGTAACACTGTTGTGGAATCATATAGAAAATGTCTCTCCCAAAGTTCCACCCAAAGTCAACTCAAACAAAGGTTCAAACTCGTTCTTCTGCTATACAACCAAAATGTGGAACGCCCTACCGAAGGCCTTAAAGAAGTTTGGTTCCCTAGCATCCTTTACAATCGCTCTGAAAAACCACTTACAGGCGGCAGCCATTCCCAACTGGCAATAAAAAACTTTGTATTTACCTACTGTATGCATTTTTTGCGCTGTTTATTTTATTTTTATTTCCTTTTTTACTATATCTACTGCATAGTATCTATCTGTCTGTCATTCAATGTTATATGAGATACTTCAATGGTTTCCTATGTAAATAAGCGTAGTCTTTTCTAGGATCTCCTTTTAGTTGACCTTGTACCAGTGAACTGTATCGTCATGAAACTGTACTTTTTTCTATGCAAACTTCTAATAAAGTCTTCAATCAATCAATCAATCAATCAATCAATCAATCTCTTTCCCCCATTGGTGGGGTGTCGCAAACTACCCCTGCCAGAGTGGCTCAAGGGCCTTAACAACTTTCAACCTGGCATCCCTATTGTTGGGCAGAGGTACCCGTAATTCTGTTCCATTCCATGCAGTAGGACAGAGAACAGACCCGGCAAGGATGTTGAACAATGGAGAGAGAGAGGTGGGATGACAGATTTAAAACCAACATGCCACGGTTGCTACATATGTGGTGAGGAAGTTATGTGGTTGCAGTAATTCATAGCTTCCCATGTTTAGAAAATGGTTTGTGACCCTGCGGCTGGGTGAGACAATAGCTGAGAGACGAAACAAAAACGGTATGATGAAAAATATGATGTGATGTGATGTGATGTGATGCACAGCCTTTTTTCCTCCTCTTGTGTGTTTTTTTCTTTTTACTATATCAGTTGATCAAAACAAAGCTTTTTCCAGTGGCTGTTCCAAAGTCGAAAACACAGATGCGCACGTGCTTGGGACCAACTGAATGAACATTAAATTGTATTAAACCTGACGTTTTCCGGCCCCATCCTTGTCCAGAAGACACTTAACTGAACAGAATTCAGTTGCCTGACCCTCAGAGACCTTGGTATAAAATACTTTACTGAACTACTGTGCAGCAGATTGAGGCCTTTTCAGTTAGAGGCCATGGGAAAGCATGAGGAATATGCACCGACATCAAGCCAGCACGATGAAACCACTGTCACGCTTAGTTTTTCTCGCTGTCATCTTTTTGCAACCCTCTCGCTCTCTCTCTGTCTGATACAGAAACAAACGCACACACACACACACACACACACACACACACACACACACACACACACACACACACACACACACACATACACACACACACACACACACACACACACTCACACATAATTAAAACTGTCTCTTATGTAACCATTTCTGATAACAGTCTATCTATTCACTTCAACCCGTTAAAGGCCTAGTTTTAAACATCATTGTACGATATACTAAATTATGTGTAAATACTGTATAAATTATCATGATTAACATTTTAACCTAAAGCATTTTACAGGTTATAGGTTATCATGGTGTGTGTGTGTGTGTGTGTGTGTGTGTGTGTGTGTGTGTGTGTGTGTGTGTGTGTGTGTGTGTGTGTGTGTGTGTGTGTGTGTGTGTGTGTGTGTGTGTGTGTGTGTGTGTGTTAAACTAGTAAGGACAGTTGCTGAGGGAGAGGTATGGTTACAATCCTGGGCGGGGTTGCACCAGCTGTTACTAAGTTATAACGTAGCCTAGTTGTAACGTAAATGGCTTCTAAGTCAAGACTTACGCATTACTAAAATGTCAGGTGTTGCACCACACAAATTTGTACTTACGTATCTCTAAGTAACAACTAAATATTTACACCACCCCTTGGGCAGCACTAAGTCTTTACTAAGTAACCTATCTCTATGGGAGAGTAGAGCAACTTCACTACTAACGTGGCAGACAGCATTATTTCGGCTATTTAATTCAACAATGAAACGACCCATCTGTTTAAAACATACATTAAGCCCTATATACATTTCGGCCATTTGAAAATAGCCTTATCTACAAGCTCACAACGTGTCTGCTATTAATGGAGTATTTCTATATTAGGATTGATAATTTTTTAAGTAATTTGAGTACTTTTCAACCACTGCATACAGCACAACAGCGAATTGAACGGTGCGCTCTCTTCCCCTGTGTCTCCAAATATGCGTTGCCCTGCGTTACTTCACAGCGGGGGGAAATGTATGAGGCCAATATAATTTGTGATACAATCCGTTTGCAGGGCAGTGCGCTGCGCAGGGATGCGCTCGCCCTGTACACGCATATCAGTGACTTGTTGTGTAGCCTACTGTACTGCACATGCCAGTGGAGAGACGGAGGTCTCTGTTGACAAAAGACGATACAAGCTTTATTTCCTTACTAGAAACAGTTCGTTTTCATTGGATTCGGGAGCTATGACGTCATTTTATGCGACTATACATTACTTTAGGAACAGTCTACGCATTACTAGTTACGTTATGCCTTAAGCAGTCGTGGTGCAACACCTGTTAGTAACTCACTTAGTTACAAACTAACTAGTAGTTACTAAGCCTCTAGTAAGGACTTTAATCCCTAACTTAGGGCAGAACTTACGTTCTGGTGGTGCAACTGGCCCCTGGTCCATGACTTTTACGTAGCCACTACAGCCTTGAACATGTGGGCAAGTTCATAATTATCATGGGATGAAACCTACTGAAGGTCTGCTCTGTTTAGCAAAGTAGTACAAACCATAACCGGTGAACTTTGTGATGTCATGTTTATTGCTTCTCAGCAGAGAGCGATGCAAAAACAAATTATTGCAACGATGAAAAACCTTTTTCAAAGTTTCTTTGTTGTTCTAAACAAAGTTGAGTCTAAAGGAGCTGGTGTCTTGGATGGGATGTAAGTACTGGATATGCAGCTCAGCAAATAAAAGGTGAATTGATCCCAGTGCATGACAGAGGACGATATCACGATAAATTAAATCTCCACAACACGATTATCGAGTGTTTTTTATCACGATAAACGATAATATCGCTTATAGTCCCATCCCTACTGTCTATGCAGTCCCAAATCTATGCCCAACAAATGGCCTCTCCAGAATGAGTCCATATGACCACGGTCATATGGACTCATATGGACACATATTTGTGGTCTTTGGCAAAGTATAAGTGACTCTTCTTTACTGATGTGGCTCGAGACAGAACGCAGGCATTTTCTGGAAGAATTTAGCATCACCCAGAATGTACCATCATCAAGGGTGATTTTCTTTCAGACATGTCTTACTGTATATGCCATTTCAGCGCCTTTGCGGCATACATTCATCCTCCTGTCACCACTACAGTTCAAGATACTGTAGTCTGGCTGGGGTGTCTAACTTCAAAGTTTCACAGTAGCTGTGGCTGGTATGATAAACTAAGACAGCTGGCACATGTGTGGCACACAGGCACACACACACACACACACGCATGCGCACACGCGCGCACGCACGCACACACACACACACACACACACACACACACACACACACACACACACACACACACACACACACACACACACACACACACACACACACACACACACACACACACACACACACACACACACACACACACACACTAGGGCATTCACCAAATATTCGAATATCAAAGTCACTATTCGACGTTGTTCACCGAAGTCGAATATTCGCTTATTTTAATTTTGTTATTGTTTTCTCTTTAAAAAATATATAGTTTATAAAGCTAGGCTAGATAGATAGTCATAAGAATGAGTTTATCAATACCCCTGGTGGATGAATTTGTTAATGCTCTATACCAGGGGTTCTCAAACCTTTTAGGCCGGTACCCCCAAAATAAACATATTTGAACTGGGGACCCCCACCCTGACAAGCACTTGGAATTGTAGGTATTAAATTTAATGTGACTCGGTTCCGCAGATAAATATTGTGAAAGGCGTTGTGAGCATTTAGATCTGCTATTTTCACAATGTTCGCCTCTTGCTTACTTAATATTTGACAGTTTGGCCAGTCCTGTCGAATATTCGAATGCTTTGAGGTAGAATAATTCGAATACTAAAAATCACTATTCGTGAATGATAGTGTACAGTACACACGTACAGATGTAACCAAGTGGACCAATATGAGTAATTAATCCAATCAGCTGCGTTGGTCACGAAAGACCGCAAGCACTCCTCTCTCCCCACACTATGATAGGCGGCTAGGCTAGCGGTTTTCATGTGACGTTCAGGGACAGAGTAGCTAAATGTGGCATTAAAAAATTACAAATTCCTATCGAATATCTTAATTACAATGAAATAAAGTTTTTTCAAGGACAACAGTTGTATAATCGCAATATTACACTTGAGGGTCTGCATATATGTCGGCTCGTTCCTGCGGCAAGGCTGTCGTGCAGGATAACCGTGTTATATGCACACCCTCTCGTGTAATATTGCTTAATTCAAGCACACGATTCCCGATGAAGCCAGTCGATTTGACACATGGCCCAAGTGCCGTGCCACCAAAACTGTGGGAGGAGTAGCGCGGCAAAATAATGTTTATCTGGAAAGATGGATGGATGGAAAGATGGTCTGGTTGCCCTGGAAACCAGACCATCTTAAGTCCAGTTGCTATACAGTTATTATCATAATTTCTAAGCGAGAAATGTGTGAAGACAAAAACGTTCAGACAAAGTCACTGATGGATGAGTTGCAACTGTGTCTGTGTAAATCGGTGTTGCTACGAATGATGTCAACGGTTTGTGTTTTGTGACCAGAGATTTGGTCGGCCATGAATAAGATGTGATGCAGTTTTTAAATATGACATGTAGTCTGAGTACATCCTAGAGAGAGTCTTGATAGGCAGAGTGTGCTGCAAGAGTCAGTAAGACAGGGATATATAGAGACTAGAGTGGGAGACAGAGATTGGCAAACATATCAAAACCAAATCTTTCCAGCCCGCAAGAGACAAAGAAACGCCTTCCAATTAACAGTCCAAGTACCAGAAACTGTGTCCTAATCTAGCAAGACATAGGTCTCCTGTCCTGAGTTTCCATACACCTTCACATCTCAGGCCCTTCTCCCAGAAGTTGGGCATTTGGACCTATACGTGGAGATTTGGAGAACACTATTATGGAGATAGTCCAGTCCATCATGTCATATGGGACTACCGTCATAGACGCGTTATTTGGAATTGCACACGCGTTCTGGGCAAACCCCGCCCATGGAAGCTTTTGATTGGCTGAACTGGCGCTAGGGAGCGCTCCTTTTTGACCGCTTGGACCGCACAGAGGTGCGCGGTGCGTTTATCGTGCGCTTGCCCAGGCCTTACGGCCTGGGCATAAATAGAACGATTGCATTCACCACGGCTTCGTAACTGTGTGTAAACAGTGTGACAAGAGTTTTAATCGGCTAGATACCCTGACAAAACACCGGCGTACCCACACTGGAGAAAAACCCTTTGTGTGCAAAAAGTGTGACAAGGGTTTCAGTGAGTTAGGTACCCTGAAGACACACCAGCGTATCCATACAGGAGAAAAACCCTTTGTGTGCTGAAGAAACACCAGCGTATCCACAGTGGAGAAAAACCCTTTGTGTGCAAACAGTGTGACAAGGGTTTCAGTGATTTAGGTACCTTGAAGAAACACCAGCGTATCCACAGTGGAGAAAAACCCTTTGTGTGCAAACAGTGTGACAAGGGTTTCAGTGATTTAGGTACCTTGAAGAAACACCAGCGTATCCACAGTGGAGAAAAACCCTTTGTGTGCAAACAGTGTGACAAGGGTTTCAGTGATTTAGGTACCTTGAAGAAACACCAGCGTATCCACAGTGGAGAAAAACCCTTTGTGTGCAAACAGTGTGACAAGAGTTTCAGTGTGTCAAGTAACCTAAAGAGACACCAGCAGCGTGTCCACAGTGGAGAAATATGACACAGTCCTTTTATACCAGCATGGGCCTTGTGGACTAGCCTTGCTGAGGTGGTGACATCACAGAGAACGCTGAGGAGAAAGTAACGCGAAATCTAATAATATACTGTATACATTCACACTTGAATCATTTACCAAATATGATAAAGATTTTGGCATACTGTGGCGTCTAGGTGGCTGACGATCTGTAGACCAGCTTTGCAAGCTGGTAAAAACACGAGGTGCTGGACTCGAGGTTGATGCGAGAGCCTCTATCTTTCAAATGGATAGTCGCGTATGGAACAGGATAATTTTCCGATCCTAGCACACCCGTGGGCGTCTTTTGAATGCTCCGGTGGGCGGATCGGAGCGACACAGACTATTCAGCGATTTTTCAAAAGACTAAGAGGGCGATAACCCTAGCCAAACCCTTACACTTATGTATCTCCAAGGGTGTACAAATGGAACCGAATGGTGTGTAAACCTTTCTTTTTTTTTCTTCACAGAAGCAGAGAATGCTGGGTGCCCGCTGGCCGGGTGGTCAAGGCGCATACCACATACTAGGCTATAATGCCTGCTGGCGTCGCCGGTTTGATTCCCGATCCGGTCGACCTTTGCCACATGTCATTCCCCATCTCTCTCCTCATTTCCTGTCAGTCTACTGTCCTATTGAATTAAGGCATAAAAAGCCAAAAAACAAATCTTTAAAAAGGTCAATCGGGGTATCGATTGAATCGGGGTATCGATTGAAAACATGTAACAATATTCTGTGACTACGTGAAAAACACTATGTTGCTGGCAGTGGTTAGTAGTTTGTTTAAATATGCTTGGCAGTGAGAAAACTAACATTTCTCTTCCTGGAAAGTCTGAAATAGAAGCCATTGTTCTTGCATTGATTCTCGAAAAAAAGAAGAAGAAAATCAAGATTGGTTCATCTTTTTTCTTTTATCTCTTGGGGAGGGTCATTGATTTGTTTTTACAGTCATGGGGAGGGTCATGGCATTTTATATCAGGGCACATACCGGTACATTTTCCCCAGGGGCACCCTTCTTTAAAAAACGACCTGTCCCTTAAGTGTATTAGGCTACAACATGAACAGAGACAGAAAATCTTGTTCGCACCCTGTTCCGGGACCAGTGTCTCTCCATGTCAACCCTGAAGGATGACAATGCCATGCTAGGGAGGGGTGCAGTGTTCGGTCTTCCACGTGCTCGACCAGGGTTCGAATCTCAGGTAGGAGAAAAACACTTGCGGATTGCAGTAGGGATGGGACGATAAGCGAAATTATCTTTTATTGTGATAAAAAACACTCACGATAATCGTACTGTGAAGATTTAATTCATCGTGATATCGTCCTCCGTCATGCACTGGGATCAATTCACCTTCTATTTGCCGAGCTGCATATCGGGTACCACTTAAACCCTCTATAATTGGTAAAAGGTACTTAATAATAATACGTACTTGATACAGTCTTTTTTTTCACTCTCTATCAAATGTCTTTGCCAAAAAATAGCAAATTGCAAATGTTCCACCCAAGGATAATGGATTTTGATTATCACGCTAATATCGTAAATTACGATTTATTTTGTCACAATAATCATGATATGACATTTTCATATCGTCTCATCCCTATAGATTGCAGCTTTAACACTGAGGAGTTTTTACTGTGCATCCAGACAAACACTACAGGCGTGCACGCACACATGGACACGCCATGTCCTGTCCTACCTGCCAGGCAGAGTCCGAAGATGGCGAGAAAGACCAGGATGTAGAGGGACACGATGGCGTACTTGATGGCCGACAGCGAGTTGAGGTGACTGCAGCACTGCTCCTGTTTCCTGCGACGCTTCCCAGACCCTGCAGCAGCACACCACGAGAACAAGCTTTGAAGGTCTCACTCCAAAGATGCACAACACCATTATGCACAGATGTACACTGTGTAAAATCCTCAGAATTCACTGGGTAGATAATACCCTGCAAGGCCCCACTGTCGCTTTTTGGACACATTTATATTTGATCAAAAAAAGAGTTTAAATAATGTCTTTTCCAGTTATTTTTTCACATAAACATCACCATTGGATCCTATTGTTTAGTATTACAATGCCATTGGCCATGATATTTGCATATAAATACCCCCCACAGAGGCTGACAATCACACAACTTCAGGATCTCTGGAGTCCAGAGTCTGGACGAACAACATCTCCCTTTTTCACTGAAGCTATTCCTCACAAAAACATAAGTAAAATGCCTGTAATATTATTTTTGGTGATCATTAGAATGTCTAGAACATGTATATATGTTATTATTGTGAAAAATATCCCCAAAATGTAAATTAGAGCATGATTTATGATGAGTGGTGCCAGACCAAATCTGCCGAGGGCATTTTCTTTTTTTTTTCAATAACAGATTCGTCTGGTTTACAGGCTATACGACGCATTGAGGTTATAACTTCATTTTTCACAAATCCAAACCATGGTTAGGGTTCATTAATTATTGTGTGCAACTGGGGGGTGGCCAGTGAGGGAGAGTCAATGCAGTGATATATCTTGTATAGGACCAAACGGCTGACTGACACTGCCACCCCTCGAGCCCTGCCGTAAGCGGGGTAATAAGATTCCGGAGTGTGATCTGAGGTGAAGTTAGCTTGTGTTGGCCTCAAGGAGTAATCTGGGGAATGTGTATTTATGAGAATTAAACTGTGAAATTAATCTGGCAAAACTGAGTAAAGGTTGATACTGTTATATCACTGTGCTGGGGTTAAAGGGATAGTTCACAACCCCAAATGACCTTTTTTTTCTATCGATTACTCACCATATGGAGACTTGAATTCATGGTTATTTTTTTTTTAGTTTTTGTTGCATTCCTAAACCAATAGTGACCAG
>NC_137823.1:51616962-51619462 GCF_963921795.1 Nannobrachium achirus
ATTCCTGCTGTGTTAAGGCAGGAACATGTGAGTGTAAACAGTCTTTTCAAACATATTAAGAATACTTCTAGAGTCTAGTTTTACTACTGTGTATACTGAACTGAACTATGTATAGCCCCACATTCTAGAGAGAGATGTTGAGTGTTACTCTAATGTAACCTATGAACATTAGAAAACACACAACAAGTGTCACCATGCAGTTGTATCCAGTGATTGTGATCGTAGGTCGCAGTTTACTGAAACTCGGCAGATCCTGTCCATCAGTAAGTCAGTGGGTAACGCCTCAATTTCTATAGCTGACCTGTTGTGACATCACATTGTTGACTCAATGACCAAGACAGCCTGTTCTGGCAATCATATATGGAGATCCCTGATGTCATCAATATTAA
Source organism: Nannobrachium achirus (assembly GCF_963921795.1). Classification (NCBI taxonomy): domain Eukaryota; kingdom Metazoa; phylum Chordata; class Actinopteri; order Myctophiformes; family Myctophidae; genus Nannobrachium; species Nannobrachium achirus. The sequence continues at coordinate 51,617,352 of NC_137823.1, forward strand.
GCCCATATTTGGCAATGCCCATACAGTATATGGATGGACGCTCCATGTTGCCAAGACAGAATTCATTTGCAAATCAAGACTGTTGACTATCATCACCTGGGTATCCATACATGACGATCACGACACTGACCTCATCAAACCCCTGTATATCCATTCATGTAGACGATTGGATCTTCACCTAGATCTCCATACAGTATATGGAGCTGGTCAATACCTCCACATCTGACCTCACAGACTCCATTATGGATATAGCTGAACTGTTCTGACATCACAGTGATGACTCGAATAGCTCAGCAGAAGGGTATACATGCCAAAGCAGCCTGCATGTGCACGCGCCCATGTTCCCTTAGGGTGTCTTACTTGTATAAATGTTGGTGTTTCTAAGTATGCTTTTTGAAAAATGAGGTATCATGTCCAAACGTGATTGGCAAATGACAGGGTTATTTATAACCATGAAAGTGCTCAGCTAAACTTGGTACCACCACTGACCAGCTCGGTTTCAAAATCAAGAGTGTTTCTGACACATATCCTTGCTCTGTTTATGTCGATGTGGGCCAGGGTGAGTCAGTCGTGGGCAGGGTTTGAGTGGTGGGCCCCATAGCTCATGTAGGATCACTAATCTCAGAAAAAGGCAGCAGAGTTGTTCTATTTATTTTAAGTTTCCAAATCAAACACACATTGTGCTTGGCGAGGAAGAGAGTGCTCTGACACCGTCTCTGCAGTTGGCAGGTCACAAGTGACGTTAGCAAAGGTGGGAGTGTAAGAGCAAGTCTTCTGGTCCAAATCAAATACGACGTCTCTTTCCATGTCTGGTGAAAGCTCCCTGCTGATCCAAAATTGCGATTCTGACATGCTAGTGTTATACATTAAGTGATTATATTTATATCTTCCATTTTCTGCCTTTTGTTATTACCGTATGTAGTATGTAACCGTTTTTGTAGAGTGGGGATTAGAAAGTCTCACTGCCTGCTAGTTGTGTGCTCCTGACAAAATTATCCAGTTGAAAAAAGTACACTAATTTGCCACCTGAATTTGAAAGTGATACATTTTTCTACCACTTTTTCGAGTCACGTGTTCAAATACTGGATTCTGATTGGCTAAATTCCGGAGGTTATCAGAGGACAACTGCCGCAAAGTTGTGTGTCCGAGATCAATGCGCCTCAGTGTACATCCGGGGACTTCCCCCAACCAACAAATGACGGTGGCAACGGTCCTATGTTTACTAACGTGCATGCTATAGTCGCCGATTTATTTGGATCCAATGCAATCCGCCAACTTTAAAGCCCCTTTTCTCTGAACCTATGCCTTTCTGGAAGCGAACAGCCTCTATTTACGGCCGGAACGGTACTTCTAACTGACGTTAGCTTAGCTGTAAGCTAGACGCATGGATTAGTATGGAGTTGGCGCCATCTGTTGGTGAGTAGAAGATGTTGTTTGTGGAACTATCTGCTGTCTCGCGGAAGTTTTATAGGCAATAATGATTGTAACTTAAGATCCTTGCAAGTTACAACTATGTGTTTTCTTTCATGTATACGGGAAAAAGTGGTAGAAAAGCTATTTACCACTCGGGGTCGGACATTATGCTCTCATAATGTCCTGAGTGAGGTTGTTATCGGACTCGGCTGCGCCTCGTCCGATAACAACCTCACTGCGGACATTATGAGAGCATAATGTCCTCTCACTCGGGGTAAATTGCTTACATTAACAACAACAAGGGGAGGTGCCTGCAATGAGAGGTGTGCCTGCCTTGCTGTCAATGTTTTGAATTTTAATCTTTTCATTTCCAATGTTGGGTCGATTCTACATGGTCTGCATTAAGCCTGAGAATTCACATTCCCACTTAAATTCATTAAATTCGACAACCCAACCAGTCAAATATGGCCACTTAGTCAAATGTGACGAGTTGGGGGTGAGAATAGAGGGGGCACCAATTATTTTCTCTGGTTCTGGCGACTATCAATTAGTATTGATTACAATTATACATTTTTGACAATTTGGACAGACATGGGGGCCAGTTGTTATTTCCAGTACCTGCCCCCCTGATTTGTGCTCTCAGACAGGCCCATAACTGACATAGGGCATTAACAATCACGTTCCTGTATCTTTTTGGC